>NW_028188250.1:20000-351356 GCF_964204655.1 Triturus cristatus
CCGGGCCCCTGGAACCAGCCGGGGCTCCCGGGACCGCAGGCGATGGGGAAGCCTCCCCGGGCCCTCCGGACCGCGCCCCGGGCACCCTGCCACGCGGAAGGACCCAGGACGGAGCCCGGGGCGGGGAGGCCGCCCTCCCCGGGGCCCCCAGGGGCCCGGCCGGAGCACCTGAACCCAGGCGAGCGAGGGGAGGCTCCCCGGCCACGACGGAACCCCGTCCCGGGCCTTTGGCAGTGCCGCAGGCCGGGGGACAGGGCCCGGGGACGGAGACCCCGACCCGGGGCCCGGCCGGGCCCCTGGAACCAGCCGGGGCTCCCGGGACCGCAGGCGATGGGGAAGCCTCCCCGGGCCCTCCGGACCGCGCCCCGGGCACCCTGCCACGCGGAAGGACCCAGGACGGAGCCCGGGGCGGGGAGGCCGCCCTCCCCGGGGCCCCCAGGGGCCCGGCCGGAGCACCTGAACCCAGGCGAGCGAGGGGAGGCTCCCCGGCCACGACGGAACCCCGTCCCGGGCCTTTGGCAGTGCCGCAGGCCGGGGGACAGGGCCCGGGGACGGAGACCCCGACCCAGGGCCCGACCGGGCCCCTGGACCCAGCCGGGGCTCCCGGGACCGCAGGTGCAAGGGAAGCCTCCCCGGGCCCTCCGGACCCCGCCCCGGGCACCCTGCCACGCGGAAGGACCCAGGACGGAGCCCGGGGCGGGGAGGCCGCCCTCCCCGGGGCCCCCAGGGGCCCGGCCGGAGCTCCTGAACCCAGGCGAACGAGGGGAGGCTCCCCGGCCACAACGGAACCCCGTCCCGGGCCTTTGGCAGTGCCGCAGGCCGGGGGACAGGGCCCGGGGACGGAGACCCCGACCCGGGGCCCGGCCGGGCCCCTGGAACCAGCCGGGGCTCCCGGGACCGCAGGCGATGGGGAAGCCTCCCCGGGCCCTCCGGACCGCGCCCCGGGCACCCTGCCACGCGGAAGGACCCAGGACGGAGCCCGGGGCGGGGAGGCCGCCCTCCCCGGGGCCCCCAGGGGCCCGGCCGGAGCACCTGAACCCAGGCGAGCGAGGGCAGGCTCCCCGGCCACGACGGAACCCCGTCCCGGGCCTTTGGCAGTGCCGCAGGCCGGGGGACAGGGCCCGGGGACGGAGACCCCGACCCGGGGCCCGGCCGGGCCCCTGGAACCAGCCGGGGCTCCCGGGACCGCAGGCGATGGGGAAGCCTCCCCGGGCCCTCCGGACCGCGCCCCGGGCACCCTGCCGCGCGGCAGGACCCGGGACGGAGCCCGGGGCGGGGAGGCCGCCCTCCCCGGGGCCCCCAGGGGCCCGGCCGGGGCTCCGGAACCCAGACGAGCGAGGGGAGGCTCCCCGGCCACAACGGAACCCCGTCCCGGGCCTTTGGCAGTGCCGCAGGCTGGGGGACGGGGCCCGGGGCCGGAGACCCCGACCCGGGGCCCGGCCGGGCCCCTGGACCCAGCCGGGGCTCCGGGGACCGCAGGCGCAGGGGAAGCCTCCCCGGGCCCTCTGGACCCCTCCCCGGGCACCCTGCCACGCGGCAGGACCCGGGACGGAGCCCGGGGTGGGGAGGCCGCCCTCCCCGGGGCCCCCAGGGGCCCGGCCGGAGCTCCGGGACCCAGACGAGCGAGGGGAGGCTCCCCGGCCCCAACGGAACCCCGTCCCGGGCCTTTGGCAGTGCCGCAGGCCGGGGGACTGGGCCCGGGGCCAAAGGCCTCAACCCGGGGCCCGGCCGGGCCCCTGGAACCAGCCGGGGCTCCGGGGACCGCAGGCGCAGGGGAAGCCTCCCGGGGCCCTCCGGACCCCTCCCCGGGCACCCTGCCACGCGGCAGGACCCGGGACGGAGACCGGGGTGGGGAGCCTGCCCTCCCCGGGGCCCCCAGGGGCCCGGCCGGAGCTCCTGAACCCAATGCAGCCACGGGAGGCACCCCGGCCGCAACGGAACCCCGTCCCGGGCCTTTGGCAGTGCCGCAGGCCGGGGGACGGCGCCCGGGGCCGGAGACCCCGACCCGGGGCCCGGCCGGGCCCCTGGACCCAGCCGGGGCTCCGAGGACCGCAGGTGCAGGGGAAGCCTCCCCGGGCCCTCCGGACCCTTCCCCGGGCACCCTGCCACGCGGCAGGACCCGGGACGGAGACCGGGGCGGGGAGGCCGCCCTCCCCGGGGCCCGGCCGGAGCTCCTGAACCCAATCCAGCCACGGGAGGCACCCCGGCCACAACGGAACCCCGTCCCGGGCCTTTGGCGGTGCCGCAGGCCGGGGGACGGCACCCGGGGCCGGAGACCCCGACCCAGGGCCCGGCCGGGCCCCTGGACCCATCCGGGGCTCCCGGGCGCGCAGGGGAAGGCCCTCCGGCCACCCTGCCACACGGCAGGACCCAGTTGCCGGCTGAGGACCGAGAGGGGTCCCAGAGTACCCTGTCCCTAGTAATCCGGAGGAAGGCTACCCCCCGTTCTTGAAACCCGCACGCTCCGAGTGACGGAGGGGACCCTAGGGGCGAACGCACCCGGCCTCCTGGAGCCCCGGCTGGGATCCGAGAGGCAAATGGACCCTCATCGGGACTTCCAGGCCTGGCCCTGCCATCTGGTCGCCCCATTGGAAAGCATTGCGCGCGACCAGATGGCCGAGGGGAAAGGAGCCACCAGGTGGCCGGCAACTGAAAGGACTCCCGCCTGCCCACCCACCAGGGGCTCGGGGTGGGGACTCTGCTTCCCGGCTGGGCCTCAGGCACGGGGAGGACCACCGGAGCTCTCGGGGCCTGGGCGTACCCGGGGGAGGACTGCCCGGGACCCGTGGAGCCCGTCCCTGGGCACTTTGCCATGCCGCGGCCCGGAGGAGGGAAGCCCCGGGGACCTGGGAGGATGTTGCCCGGGCGTAGCCCATCTGGTCCCCGGCAATGAACCGCACAACCCCAGCATGGGTGTTTCGGCATACCCTGCCCCTACTAATCCGGAGGAAGGATACCCTCCTTTCTTGTAACCCGCGCGCTGCGAGTGACGGAGGGGACCCTAGGCGCGGACGCGCCCGGCCTCCTGGAGCCCTGGCTGGGATCCGGGAGGCGAATGGACCCTCATCGGGACTTCCAGGCCGGCCCGGCCATCTGGTCGCCCCATTGGAAAGCATTGCGCGCGATCAGATGGCCGAGGGGAAAGGAGCGACCGGATGGCCGGCAACTGAAAGGGCTCCCGTCTGCCCGAGCCATAGCGGTAGGGCTCCCGCCTGCCCACCCTCACACCAAGGGCTCGGGGGGGGACTCTGCTTCCCGGGTTGGCCTCGGGCACGGGGAGGTCCACCGGAGCTCTCGGGGCCTGGGCGCCCGGGGGAGGACTGCCCGGGACCCGTGGAGCCCGTCCCTGGGCACTTTGCCATGCCGCGGCCCGGAGGAGGGAAGCCCCCGGAGGCCTTGGAGGATGTTGCCCGGGCGTCGCCCATCTGGTCCCCGGCAATGAACCGCACAGCCCCAGCATGGGTGTTCCGGCATACCCTGCCCCTAATAATCCGGAGGAAGGATACCCCCCTTTCTTGTAACCCGCGCGCTGCAAGTGACGGAGGGGACCCTAGGCGCGGACGCGCCCGGCCTCCCGGAGCCCTGGCTGGGATCCGGGAGGCGAATGGACCCTCATCGGGACTTCCAGGCCGGCCCGGCCATCTGGTCGCCCCATTGGAAAGCATTGCGCGCGACCAGATGGCCGAGGGGAAAGGCGCGACCAGGTGGCCGGCAACTGAAAGGGCTCCCGTCTGCCCGAGCCATAGCGGTAGGGTTCCCGCCTGCCCACGCAGGGCTCCGTGGCTGCAGGGCTCTGGGCCTGCAGGGCTCCGGGGCTGCAGGGCTCCGGGGCTGCAGGGCTCCGGGGCTGCAGGGCTCTGGGCCTGCAGGGCTCTGGGCCTGCAGGGCTCCGGGGCTGCAGGGCTCCGGGGCTGCAGGGCTCTGGGGCTGCAGGGCTCCGGGGCTGCAGGGCTCCGGGGCTGCAGGGCTCCGGGGCTGCAGGGCTCTGGGCCTGCAGGGCTCCGGGGCTGCAGGGCTCCGGGCCTGCAGGGCTCCGGGGCTGCAGGGCCTTGGGCCTGCTAGGGTTCCGGGCCTGCAGGGCTCCAGGGCTCCGTGCTGAAGGGCTCCAGGGTCTGCAGGGCTTTGGGGCTGCAGGCCTCGGGGGACGCCCGGGAGACCCATGGAGCCCGTCCTGGGCACTTTGCCTCGCCGCGGGCTGGAGGAGGAAGCACCCGACGCCCCGGGGAAGTGTCGTCCGGGCTTGGCCCATCTGGTCCCCGCCTGAGAACCGCAATCCCCAGGAGGGGTGTCCCGGCATACCCTGCCCCTACTAATCCGGAGGAAGGCTACCCACCTTTCTTGTAACCCTCGCGCTCCGAGTGACGGAGGGGACCCTAGGCGCGGACGCGCCCGGCCTCCTGGAGCCCTGGCTGGGATCCGCGAGGCGAATGGACCCTCATCGGGACTTCCAGGCCGGCCCGGCCATCTGGTCGCCCCATTGGAAAGCATTGCGCGCGACCAGATGGCCGAGGGAAAGGTGCGACCAGATGGCCGGGACCGGAAGGACTCCCAGCTGCCCACACCGAGCCATAGCGGTAGGGCTCCCGACTGCCCTTGCAGGGCTCCGGGGCTCTGCACCAGGGTCCCTTGTCCCGGGCAGATGGACACTTGGCAGGCCGCAGGACGTGGGATCCCAGGCCCTGACCAAAAATCAGGAGGCCCGGGGCCGGTCCCTGCTTCTCAACACAGCCAGGCTGGGGAGGTCGGGGAGCCTGCCCAAGCACGAGGGACCCGTCCCGGGCACACAGTCCATGAGGTTGTGCGCTCGTTTTCCACAATTTTCTTCAGAATAGTGCGTAGTTGCGCTAGGCAAAGTCCGCCCAGCCCTACTCAGGATGTGCTCTCGTTTTCCACAAATTTTTTTAAAATTCTGCTACGCAAAGTCCGCCCAGCCCTACTCGTGACCTCTTTTCAAACTATTTTTGGAGTGATCCCGGCCTTTTTTCATTCTATTTTTTCCAGTGTCTTCGGAGGTCTCCCTTTACTTCTTGCCCTCGTAGCTGGAATACTATTGTTGATCTGTGCCTTGCGCTATGGATGCACAACTTGCGTGGCACAACAACATGTCCAGGCTGCACCATCTTCGTAACCAGATGATTGAATTCTATGGCACCTTACCACTGGCGACTCTGAGCGTAGCCTATAGATTGTCCTTCCAGTTTGCCTCCTTTACTTGTGTGCAGCCTAGATTGTCCGTTCCAACGGGCTCTGGATTTGTGTCTGTCAAACCCGGTGTCTCCTGATCCGGATTATGATCGGCTTATGAGCCCCCTAGTGGCCCACGAGTCAGACTGTTCTGGTGTCGGGATTATGGCCTGTGCTGCAGAGCATGGAGTTCTTGGTAATTGGGACATCGGAAATGCAGCGATTGACTTCTTGACGAACAGTTATCTTGAGGTACCCACAGGTTGTCCTCGCCAGGTGCTGGAGGCTCCGGTGGTTGAAGAACACGTCTGTTCTTTCCCCGTCCTGAACTGGATGGCCGATACTTTTGCGGAACGTTCCAATGATTTCCTCTTGGAAGCAGTAGCAACGTATTGTGCATAGACTTTAATGGATTGATTTTTGTACTTTCGTTCGGTCCTCAGTCCTTGATTAGTTTTTTTTTTTTTTTGTGTGTGACTTTTTCACCTCCCTTCTACGTTTTAACTTTTTCCATTAAAATTGTTTTTCTCGTACTTTTTCACTTCCCTTATGTGGACTTCTAGTTCATGCCCTTGGTTCCGTTCTATCGAACTTGAACTCTGCGTTCTTGCTAGTGCGCCCCTAGTGGTTACTGGTCCGATCATGGGGGGATGTAGTGATGATCGTTATCTACCTATGTACAACGCTAAGTTAGCATAACCGCGTTTAATGTTAGAAAGCCATCTTGCCGCTTTTGCTGCTTTTGCACACGACACTGTGGTCATATGTTATTAGAATTGAGAAATGCTTACTCGACTTTGCTTCACATGAGAACTGTCTGTTGTTAACATCTTGAACAGTGAATAGCGACCTTGGTCTGTACACAGTGTAACAGAAACAGTCTGAATAGCTAGACGGTGCAGGTTGTTGAGTTCAGGTTGATCGGCCCACTAGTTTAGCCATAACACGCACGCAGCTGCAAATACCTGAAAGTCGAATGCTTTTAATATTGCAGTGCTACATGTTTTCAACACATTCTGAAGAAGAGCGTTCCTAGGAGTAGAGCATAGCTGATCCTGTGATGTGAACTCTCTGAGCTGATCTATACGGTATGGGGTTCCCCATTCAAGCATAGAGACCTTTTATTAGTCTAATAATACTATTAGTGTGTTAGAGAAAGGAGGGTGGCCTAGAGCCACTGTCATTTTAGTATGATTGCTCCTTTCATTTTCTATGGTATTGTAACTATGCTGATGGTTTTGATTTTAATCGTTTGTCTGCTAATGTTAGCCAAACTGCCGCATATTAGGACACAAGGTTTATAAAATTAACTCTTTAAACTTTTCCCGTGTCTCTGTTTATTCTGTTGTGGACTGGTACGAGAATAATTACGAAAAGCTGTTTCTGATTCCCACCATTCCTGAGAAATATACTAAGTCGCTTGTTCTGGGTTGTCTATACATTGGGACCGCCGAGCGAAATCTCGGATAACGAATGGGACACTGATGCTGGCCGGATAGGGGTTCTGAGTTCTGAGGTGAGTTTTTGGTACACCGCAATTCACTGAGGGCCTGGGTTCCTGCGCATAGTTCTGCGCATAAGCAGAATCCCTGCAACAGGGGGTGGTGCTGGGGCTGGTGTTTCAGGGTATAGGGCAGTGCAGTGGTGTTTGGGCAGTGCAGGGGTCATGCAGGGGGTGGTGTTTCAGGGTTTAGAGCAGAGCAGTGGTGTTTGGGCAGTGTAGGGGTCGTGCTGGGGCTGGTGTTTCAGGGTTTAGGGCAGAGGTGTTCGGGCAGTGTAGGGGGTCTTGATGGGGGTGGTGTTTCAGGGTTTAGGCCAGTGCAGTGGTGTTCAGTCAGTGTAGGCGGTCGTGCTGGGGCTGGTGTTTTAGGGTTTTGGGCAGTGCATGGTGTTCAGGCAGTGTAGGGTGAGGTGCTGGGGCTGGTGTTTCAGGGTATAGGGCAGTGCAGTGGTATTCGGGCAGTGTAGGGGGTCATGCAGGGGGTGGTGTTTCAGGGTTTAGGGCAGTGCATTGGTGTTCGGGCAGTGTAGGGGGTCGTGCTGGTGCTGGTGTTTCAGGTTTTAGGGCAGAACAGTGGTGTTCGGGCAGTGTAGGGGGTCATGCTGGGGCTGGTGTTTCAGTGTTTAGGGCAGAGCAGTGGTGTTTGGGCAGAGTAGGGGTTGTTCTGGGGCTGGTGTTTAGTGTTTAGGACAGTGCAGTGGTGTTCGGGAAGTGTAGGGGATCATGCAGGGGCTGGTGTTACAGGGTTTAGGGCAGAGCAGTGGTCTTCGGGCAGTGTAGGGGGTCGTGCTGGGGGTGGTGTTTCAGGGTTTAGGGCAGAGCAGAGGTGTTCGGGCAGTGTAGGAGGTCGTGCGGGTGGTGTTTAGGGTTTAGGGCAGTGCAGTTGTGTTCAGGCAGTGTAGGGGGTGGTGCTGGGGCTGGTGTTTCAGGGTGTATGGCAGTGCAGTGGTGTTTGGGCAGTGTAGGGAGTCGTGCTGGGACTGGTGTTTCAGGGTTTAGGGCAGAGCAGTGGTGTTTGGGCACAGTAGGGGGTCGTTCTGGGGCTGGGATTTAGAGTTTAGGGCAGTGCAGTGGTGTTCGGGAAGTGTAGTTTGTCGTGCAGGGGCTGGTGTTTCAGGGTTTAGGGCAGAGCAGTGGTGTTCGGTCAGTGTAGGGGGTCGTGCTGGGGTTGTGTTTCAGGGTTTAGGCAGAGCAGTGGTGTTCGGGCAGTGTAGGGGGTCATGCGGGGGTGGTGTTTAGGGTTTAGGGCAGTGCAGTTTTGCTCGGGCGGTGTAGGGGGTTGTGCAGGTGGTGGTGTTCGAGCGTTTAGAGCAGTGCACTGGTTTTCGGGGCAGTGTAGAGGGTCGTGCAGGGGAGTGGTGGTTCAGGGTTTAGGGCAGAGCTGTGGAGTACGGGCAGTGTAGGGGGTCATGCATGGGGGTTGTGTTTCAGGGTTTAGTGCAGTGCAGTGGTGTTTGGGCAGTGTAGTGGTTCGTGCAGGGGGTGGTGTTTCCGGCTTTAGGTGAGTGCAGTGATTTTCGGGCAGTGTAGGGAGTCGTGCTGGGGCTGGTGTTTCAGGGTTTAAGGCAGTGCAGCAGTGTTCGGGCAGTGTAGGGGGTCGTGCTGGGGCTGTGTTTCAGGGTTTAGGGCAGTGCAGTGGTGTTCGAGCAGTGTAGAGGGTCGTGCTGGGGTGGTGTTTCAGGGTTTAAGGCAGAGCAGCGGTGTGCGTGCAGAGTAGGGGTCGTGCTGGGTCTGGTGTTTCAGGGTGTAGGGCAGTGCTGCAGTGTTTGGGCAGTGTGGGGGGTCGTGCTGGGGCTGGTGTTTCAGGGTTTAGAGCAGTGCAGTGGTGTTCGGGCAGTGTAGGGGGTGGTGCTGGGGCTGGTGTTTCAGGGTGTAGGGCAGTGCTGCAGTGTTTGGGCAGTGTAGGGGGTCGTGCTGGGGCTGGTGTTTCAGGGTTTAGAGCAGTGCAGTGGTGTTTGGGCAGTGTAGGGGGACGTGCTGTGGCTGGTATTTCAGGGTTTAGGGCAGAGGTGTTCGGGCAGTGTAGCGTGTCTTGCTGGGGGTGGTGTTTCAGGGTTTAGGGCAGTGCAGTGGTGTTCGGTCAGTGTAGGGGTTCGTGCTGGGGCTGGTGTTTTAGGGTTTTGGGCAGTGCAGTGGAGTTAGGGAAGTGAAGGGATTCATGCAGGGGGTGGTGTTTCAGGGTCTAGGGAAGTGCAGTGGTGTTCGGGCAGTGTAGGGGGTCGTGCTGGGGCTGGTGTTTCATTGTTTAGGGCAGTGCAGTGGTGTTCGGGCAGTGTAGGGGGTCGTGCTTGGGATGGTGTTTCAGGGTTTAGGGCAGTGCAGTGGTGTTCGGGCAATGTAGGGAGTCATGCTGGGGCTGGTGTATCAGGGTTTAGGGAAGTGCAGCGGTGTTCGGACATTGTAGGGGTCGTGCTGGGGCTGGTGTTTCAAGATTTAGGGCAGTGCAGTGGTGTTCGTGCAGAGTAGGGGGTCGTGCTGGGGCTTGTGTTTCAGGGTTTAGGGCAGTTCAGCAGTGTTCGGACAGTGTAGGGGGTCGTGCTGGGGCTGCTGTTTCAGGGATTAGCGTTACAACAAACAATTGATGGACGGAATGCTGACAGTGCAGACATTCTCCCCCAGTCAAGAGATCTGGGTTAAATCCATCGTTCTTTTGCCCACTACACCACCCCAGTTTAGACATGGCCATATGCAAATCAGTCTTGACCCTGTGCCTCATGAGAACAGTCCAGCCCGAACTGCCAAGCCATGTCTTCCCTGGACCGGAATCAAGCATCCTAGGACCGGTTTCTGGCTATCAGCCGTCATCAGCCAGGATAGCTTGACTCCAGTGGCGTAGTGAGCACGGGTCCCACGTCTGGAAATACCCATCCCACTTAGGGCGAAAAGCGTTACAACAAACAATTGATGAACGGAATGCTGACAATGCAGACATTCTCCCCCAGGCAAGAGATCTGGGTTAAATCCATCGTTCTTTTGCCCACTACACCACCCCAGTTTAGACATGGCCATATGCAAATCAGTCTTGACCCTGTGCCTCATGGGAACAGTCCAGCCCGAACTGCCAAGCCATGTCTTCCCTGGACCAGAATCAAGCATCCTAGGACCGGTTTCTGGCTATCAGCCGTCATCAGCCAGGATAGCTTGACTCCAGTGGCGCAGTGAGCACATATGGCCATGTCTAAACTGGGGTGGTGTAGTGGGCAAAAGAACAATGGATTTAACCCAGATCTCTTGACTGGGGGAGAATGTATGCATTGTCAGCATTCCGTCCATCATTTGTTTTTTGTAACGCTTTTCGCCCTAAGTGGGATGGGTATTCCCAGACGTGGGACCCGTGCTCACTGCGCCACTGGAGTCAAGCTATCCTGGCTGATGACGGCTGATAGCCAGAAACCGGTCCTAGGATGCTTGATTCCGGTCCAGGGAAGACATGGCTTGGCAGTTCGGGCTGGACTGTTCCCATGAGGCACAGGTTCAAGACTGATTTGCATATGGCCATGTCTAAACTGGGGTGGTGTAGTGGGCAAAAGAACGATGGATTTAACCCAGATCTCTTGACTGGGGGAGAATGTATGCATTGTCAGCATTCCGTCCATCATTTGTTTGTTGTAACGCTTTTTGCCCTAAGTGGGATGGGTATTCCCAGACGTGGGACCCGTGCTCACTGCGCCACTGGAGTCAAGCTATCCTGGCTGATGACGGCTGATAGCCAGAAACCGGTCCTAGGATGCTTGATTCCGGTCCAGGGAAGACATGGCTTGGCAGTTCGGGCTGGACTGTTCCCATGAGGCACAGGTTCAAGACTGATTTGCATATGGCCATGTCTAAACTAGGGTGGTGTAGTGGGCAAAAGAACGATGGATTTAACCCAGATCTCTTGACTGGGGGAGAATGTATGCATTGTCAGCATTCCGTCCATCATTTGTTTGTTGTTACGCTTTTCGCCCTAAGTGGGATGGGTATTCCCAGACGTGGGACCCGTGCTCACTGCGCCACTGGAGTCAAGCTATCCTGGCTGATGACGGCTGATAGCCAGAAACCGGTCCTAGGATGCTTGATTCCGGTCCAGGGAAGACATGGCTTGGCAGTTCGGGCTGGACTGTTCCCATGAGGCACAGGTTCAAGACTGATTTGCATATGGCCATGTCTAAACTGGGGTGGTGTAGTGGGCAAAAGAACGATGGATATAATCCAGATCTCTTGACTGGGGGAGAATGTATGCATTGTCAGCATTCCGTCCATCATTTGTTTGTTGTTACGCTTTTCGCCCTAAGTGGGATGGGTATTCCCAGACGTGGGACCCGTGCTCACTGCGCCACTGGAGTCAAGCTATCCTGGCTGATGACGGCTGATAGCCAGAAACCGGTCCTAGGATGCTTGATTCCGGTCCAGGGAAGACATGGCTTGGCAGTTCGGGCTGGACTGTTCCCATGAGGCACAGGTTCAAGACTGATTTGCATATGGCCATGTCTAAACTGGGGTGGTGTAGTGGGCAAAAGAACGATGGATTTAACCCAGATCTCTTGACTGGGGGAGAATGTATGCATTGTCAGCATTCCGTCCATCATTTGTTTGTTGTAACGTTTCAGGGATTAGGGCAGAGGTGTTCGGGCAGTGTAGGGGGTCTTGCTGGGGGTGGTGTTTCAGGGTTTAGGGCAGTGAAGCGGTGTTCAGGCAGTGTAGGGGGTCGTGCTGGGGCTGGTGTTTTAGGGTTTTGGGCAGTGCAGTGGTGTTCGGGCAGTGTAGGGGGAGGTGCTGGGGCTGGTGTTTCAGGGTGTAGGGCAGTGCAGTGGTGTTCGGGCAGTTCAGGGGGTCCTGCAGGGGTTGGTGTTTCAGGGTTTAGGGCAGTGCAGTGGTGTTTGGGCAGTGTTGTGGGTCGTGCAGGGGCTGGAATTTCAGGGTTTAGGGCAGTGGTGTTTGGGCAGTGTAGGGGGTCTTGCTGACGGTGGTGTTTCAGGGTTTAGGGCAGTGCAGTTGTGTTTGGGCAGTGTAGGAGGTCTTGCTGGGGCTGTTATTTCAGGGTTTAGGGCAGTGCAGTACTGTTCGGTCAGTGTATGGGTTTGTGCTTGGGCTGGTGTTTCAGGGTTTAGGGCAGTGCAGTTGTGTTCGGGCAGTGTAGGGGGTCGTGCTGGGGTGGTGTTTCATGGTTTAGAGCAGTGCAGTGGTGTTCGGGCAGTGTCGTCGGTGGTGGTGAGGCTGGTGTTTCAGGGTTTAGGGCAGTGCAGTGGTGTTCGGGCAGTGTAGTGGGTGTTGCTGGGGCTGTTGTTTCAGGGTTTAGGGCAGTGCAGTACTGTTCGGTCAGTGTATGTGGTCGTGCTTGGGCTGGTGTTTCAGGGTTTAGGGCAGTGCAGTTGTGTTCGGGCAGTGTAGGGGGTCATGCTGGGGCTGGTGTCTCATTGTTTAGGGCAGTGCAGTGGTGTTCGGGCAGTGTAGGGGGTCGTGCAGGGGTGGTGTTTAGTTTTTAGGGCAGTGCAGTGTTGTTCGGGCGGTGTAGGGTTTTGTGAGGGTGGTGGTGTTCCAGGGTTTAGAGCAGTGCACTGGTTTTCGGGCAGTGTAGGGTGTTGTGCAGGGGAGTGGTGTTTCAGGGTTTAGGGCAGTGCAGTTGTGTTCGGGCATTGTAGGGGGTCGTGCTGGGGTGGTGTTTCAGGGTTTATGGCAGTGCAGTGGTGTTTGGGAAGTGTAGGGGGTCATGCAGGGGTTGGTGTTTCAGGGTTTAGGGCAGAGAAGTGGTGTTCGGTCAGTATAGGGTGTTGTGCTGGGGCTGGTGTCTCATTGTTTAGGGCAGTGCAGTGGTGTTCGGGCAGTGTAGGGGGTCATGCAGGGGTGGTGTTTAGTTTTTAGGGCAGTGCAGTGTTGTTCGGGCGGTGTAGGGTTTTGTGAGGGTGGTGGTGTTCCAGGGTTTAGAGCAGTGCACTGGTTTTCGGGCAGTGTAGGGTGTTGTGCAGGGGAGTGGTGTTTCAGGGTTTAGGGCAGTGCAGTGGTGTTCAGGCAGTGTAGGGGGTCATGCAAGGGCTGGTGTTTCAGGGTTTAGGGCAGTGCAGCAGTGTTCGGGCAGTGTAGGTAGTCGTGCTGGGGCAGCTGTTTCAGGGTTTAAGGCAGAGCAGCGGTGTTTGTGCAGAGTAGGGGGTCGTACTGTGGCTGCTGTTTCAGGGTTTAGAGCAGTGCAGTGTTGTTCAGGGAGTGTAGGGGGTGGTGCTGGGGCTGGTGTTTCAGGGTATAGGGCAGTGCAGTGGTGTTTGGGCAGTGCAGGGTTCATGCAGGGGGTGGTGTTTCAGGGTTTAGGGCAGAGCAGTGGTGTTTGGGCAGTGTAGGGGGTTGTGCTGGGGCTGGTGTTTCAGGGTTTAGGCCAGAGGTGTTCGGGCAGTGTAGGGGGTCTTGATGGGGGTGGTGTTTCAGGGTTTAGGGCAGTGCAGTGGTGTTTTGTCAGTGTAGGCGGTCGTGTTGGGTCTGGTGTTTTAGGGTTTTGGGCAGTGCAGTGGTGTTCAGGCAGTGTAGGGGGAGGGGCTGGTGTTTCAGGGTGTAGGGCAGTGCAGTGGTATTCGGGCAGTATAGGGGGTCATGAAGGGGGTGGTGTTTCAGGGTTTAGGGCAGTGCATTGGTGTTCGGGCAGTGTAGGGGGTCGTGCTGGTGCTGGTGTTTCAGGTTTTAGGGCAGAACAGTGGTGTTCGGGCAGTGTAGGGGGTCATGCTGGGGCTGGTGTTTCAGTGTTTAGGGCAGAGCAGTGGTGTTTGGGCAGAGTAGGGGTTGTTCTGGGGCTGGTGTTTAGTGTTTAGGACAGTGCAGTGGTGTTCGGGAAGTGTAGGGGATCATGCAGGGGCTGGTGTTACAGGGTTTAGGGCAGAGCAGTGGTCTTCGGGCAGTGTAGGGGGTCGTGCTGGGGGTGGTGTTTCAGGGTTTAGGGCAGAGCAGTGGTGTTCGGGCAGTGTAGGAGGTCGTGCGGGTGGTGTTTAGGGTTTAGGGCAGTGCAGTTGTGTTCAGGCAGTGTAGGGGGTGGTGCTGGGGCTGGTGTTTCAGGGTATATGGCAGTGCAGTGGTGTTCGGGCAGTGTAGGGAGTCGTGCTGGGACTGGTGTTTCAGGGTTTAGGGCAGAGCAGTGGTGTTTGGGCAGAGTAGGGGGTCGTTCTGGGGCTGGGGTTTAGAGTTTAGGGCAGTGCAGTGGTGTTCGGTCAGTGTAGGGGGTCGTGCTGGGGTGGTGTTTCAGGGTTTAGGCAGAGCAGTGGTGTTCGGGCAGTGTAGGGGGTCGTGCGGGGGTGGTGTTTAGGGTTTAGGGCAGTGCAGTTTTGCTCGGGCGGTGTAGGGGGTTGTGCAGGTGGTGGTGTTCCAGCGTTTAGAGCAGTGCACTGGTTTTCGGGGTAGTGTAGAGGGTCGTGCAGGGGAGTGGTGGTTCAGGGTTTAGGGCAGAGCTGTGGAGTACGGGCAGTGTAGGGGGTCATGCAGGGGGGTTGTCTTTCAGGGTTTAGTGCAGTGCAGTGGTGTTTGGGCAGTGTAGTGGTTCGTGCAGGGGGTGGTGTTTCCTGCTTTAGGTGAGTGCAGTGGTTTTCGGGCAGTGTAGGGAGTCGTGCTGGGGCTGGTGTTTCAGGGTTTAAGGCAGTGCAGCAGTGTTCGGGCAGTGTAGGGGGTCGTGCTGGGGCTGTGTTTCAGGGTTTAGGGCAGTGCAGTGGTGTTCGAGCAGTGTAGAGGGTCGTGCTGGGGTGGTGTTTCAGGGATTAAGGCAGAGCAGCGGTGTGCGTGCAGAGTAGGGGTCGTGCTGGGTCTGGTGTTTCAGGGTGTAGGGCAGTGCTGCAGTGTTTGGGCAGTGTAGGGGGTCGTGCTGGGGCTGGTGTTTCAGGGTTTAGAGCAGTGCAGTGGTGTTCGGGCAGTGTAGGGGGTGGTGCTGGGGCTGGTGTTTTAGGGAGTAGGGCAGTGCTGCAGTGTTTGGCCAGTGTAGGGGGTCATGCTGGGGCTGGTGTTTCAGGGTTTAGAGCAGTGCAGTGGTGTTTGGGCAGTGTAGGGGGACGTGCTGTGGCTGGTATTTCAGGGTTTAGGGCAGAGGTGTTCGGGCAGTGTAGCGTGTCTTGCTGGGGGTGGTGTTTCAGGGTTTAGGGGAGTGCAGTGGTGTTTGGTCAGTGGAGGGGTTCGTGCTGGGGCTGGTGTTTTAGGGTTTTGGGCAGTGCAGTGGTGTAAGGGCAGTGAAGGGATTCCTGCAGGGGGTGGTGTTTCAGGGTCTAGGGAAGTGCAGTGGTGTTCGGGCAGTGTAGGGGGTCGTGCTGGGGCTGGCGTTTCATTGTTTAGGGCAGTGCAGTGGTGTTCGGGCAGTGTAGGGGGTCGTGCTTGGGATGGTGTTTCAGGGTTTAGGGCAGTGCAGTGGTGTTCGGGCAATGTAGGGAGTCGTGCTGGGGCTGGTGTATCAGGGTTTAGGGAAGTGCAGCGGTGTTCGGACATTGTAGGGGTCGTGCTGGGGCTGGTGTTTCAAGGTTTAGGGCAGTGCAGTGGTGTTCGTGCAGAGTAGGGGGTCGTGCTGGGGCTGGTGTTTCAGGGTTTAGGGCAGTTCAGCAGTGTTCGGACAGTGTAGGGGGTCGTGCTGGGGCTGCTGTTTCAGGGATTAGGGCAGAGGTGTTCGGGCACTGTAGGGGGTCTTGCTGGGGGTGGTGTTTCAGGGTTTAGGGCAGTGAAGCAGTGTTCAGGCAGTGTAGGGGGTCGTGCTGGGGCTAGTGTTTTAGGGTTTTGGGCAGTGCAGTGGTGTTCGGGCAGTGTAGGGGGAGGTGCTGGGGCTGGTGTTTCAGGGTGTAGGGCAGTGCAGTGGTGTTCGGGCAGTTCAGGGGGTCCTGCAGGGGTTGGTGTTTCAGGGTTTAGGGCAGTGCAGTGGTGTTTGGGCAGTGTTGTGGGTCGTGCAGGGGCTGGAGTTTCAGGGTTTAGGGCAGTGGTATTTGGGCAGTGTAGGGGGTCTTGCTGAGGGTGGTGTTTCAGGGTTTAGGGCAGTGCAGTTGTGTTTGGGAAGTGTAGGGGGTCGTGCTGGGGCTGGTGTTTCAGGGTTTAGGGCAGTGCAGTGGTGTTCGGGCAGTGTAGGCGGTGGTGGTTTGGCTGGTGTTTCAGGGTTTAGGGCAGTGCAGTGGTGTTTGGGCAGTGTAGGGGGTCTTGCTGGGGCTGGTGTTTCAGGGTTTAGGGCAGTGCAGTTGTGTTCGGGCAGTGTAGGGGGTCGTGCTGGGGTGGTGTTTCATGGTTTAGGGCAGTGCAGTGGTGTTCGGGCAGTGTCGGCGGTGGTGGTGAGGCTGGTGTTTCAGGGTTTAGGGCAGTGCAGTGGTGTTCGGGCAGTGTAGGGGGTGTTGCTGGGGCTGTTGTTTCAGGGTTTAGGGCAGTGCAGTACTGTTCGGTCAGTGTATGTGGTCGTGCTTGGGCTGGTGTTTCAGGGTTTAGGGCAGTGCAGTGGTGTTCGGGCAGTGTAGGGGGTCGTGCTTGGGATGGTGTTTCAGGGTTTAGGGCAGTGCAGTGGTGTTCGGGCAATGTAGGGAGTCGTGCTGGGGCTGGTGTATCAGGGTTTAGGGAAGTGCAGCGGTGTTCGGACATTGTAGGGGTCGTGCTGGGGCTGGTGTTTCAAGGTTTAGGGCAGTGCAGTGGTGTTCGTGCAGAGTAGGGGGTCGTGCTGGGGCTGGTGTTTCAGGGTTTAGGGCAGTTCAGCAGTGATCGGACAGTGTAGGGGGTCGTGCTGGGGCTGGTGTTTCAGGGTTTAGGGCAGAGGTGTTCGGGCAGTGTAGGGGGTCTTGATGGGGGTGGTGTTTCAGGGTTTAGGGCAGTGCAGTGGTGTTCGGTCAGTGTAGGCGGTCGTGCTGGGGCTGGTGTTTTAGGGTTTTGGGGAGTGCATGGTGTTCAGGCAGTGTAGGGTGAGGTGCTGGGGCTGGTGTTTCAGGGTATATGGCAGTGCAGTGGTATTCGGGCAGTGTAGGGGGTCATGCAGGGGGTGGTGTTTCAGGGTTTACGGCAGTGCATTGGTGTTCGGGCAGTGTAGGGGGTCGTGCTGGTGCTGGTGTTTCAGGTTTTAGGGCAGAACAGTGGTGTTCGGGCAGTGTAGGGGGTCATGCTGGGGCTGGTGTTTCAGTGTTTAGGGCAGAGCAGTGATGTTTGGGCAGAGTAGGGGTTGTTCTGGGGCTGGTGTTTAGTGTTTAGGACAGTGCAGTGGTGTTCGGGAAGTGTAGGGGATCATGCAGGGGCTGGTGTTACAGGGTTTAGGGCAGAGCAGTGGTCTTCGGGCAGTGTAGGGGGTCGTGCTGGGGGTGGTGTTTCAGGGTTTAGGGCAGAGCAGTGGTGTTCGGGCAGTGTAGGAGGTCGTGCGGGTGGTGTTTAGGGTTTAGGGCAGTGCTGTTGTGTTCAGGCAGTGTAGGGGGTGGTGCTGGGGCTGGTGTTTCAGGGTATATGGCAGTGCAGTGGTGTTCGGGCAGTGTAGGGAGTCGTGCTGGGACTGGTGTTTCAGGGTTTAGGGCAGAGCAGTGGTGTTTGGGCAGAGTAGGGGGTCGTTCTGGGGCTGGGGTTTAGAGTTTAGGGCAGTGCACTGGTGTTCGGGAAGTGTAGCTTGTCGTGCAGGGGCTGGTGTTTCAGGGTTTAGGGCAGAGCAGTGGTGTTCGGTCAGTGTAGGGGGTCGTGCTGGGGTGGTGTTTCAGGGTTTAGGCAGAGCAGTGGTGTTCGGGCAGTGTAGGGGGTCGTGCGGGGGCTGGAGTTTCAGGGTTTAGGGCAGTGGTATTTGGGCAGTGTAGGGGGTCTTGCTGAGGGTGGTGTTTCAGGGTTTAGGGCAGTGCAGTTGTGTTTGGGAATTGTAGGGGGTCGTGCTGGGGCTAGTGTTTCAGGGTTTAGGGCAGTGCAGTGGTGTTCGGGCAGTGTAGGCGGTGGTGGTTTGGCTGGTGTTTCAGGGTTTAGGGCAGTGCAGTGGTGTTTGGGCAGTGTAGGGGGTCTTGCTGGGGCTGGTGTTTCAGGGTTTAGGGCAGTGCAGTTGTGTTCGGGCAGTGTAGGGGGTCGTGCTGGGGTGGTGTTTCATGGTTTAGGGCAGTGCAGTGGTGTTCGGGCAGTGTCGGCGGTGGTGGTGAGGCTGGTGTTTCAGGGTTTAGGGCAGTGCAGTGGTGTTCGGGCAGTGTAGGGGGTGTTGCTGGGGCTGTTGTTTCAGGGTTTAGGGCAGTGCAGTACTGTTCGGTCAGTGTATGTGGTCGTGCTTGGGCTGGTGTTTCAGGGTTTAGGGCAGTGCAGTGGTGTTCGGGCAGTGTAGGGGGTCGTGCTTGGGATGGTGTTTCAGGGTTTAGGGCAGTGCAGTGGTGTTCGGGCAATGTAGGGAGTCGTGCTGGGGCTGGTGTATCAGGGTTTAGGGAAGTGCAGCGGTGTTCGGACATTGTAGGGGTCGTGCTGGGGCTGGTGTTTCAAGGTTTAGGGCAGTGCAGTGGTGTTCGTGCAGAGTAGGGGGTCGTGCTGGGGCTGGTGTTTCAGGGTTTAGGGCAGTTCAGCAGTGATCGGACAGTGTAGGGGGTCGTGCTGGGGCTGGTGTTTCAGGGTTTAGGGCAGAGGTGTTCGGGCAGTGTAGGGGGTCTTGATGGGGGTGGTGTTTCAGGGTTTAGGGCAGTGCAGTGGTGTTCGGTCAGTGTAGGGGGTCGTGCTGGGGTGGTGTTTCAGGGTTTAGGCAGAGCAGTGGTGTTCGGGCAGTGTAGGGGGTCGTGCGGGGGTGGTGTTTAGGGTTTAGGTCAGTGCAGTTTTGCTCAGGCGGTGTGGGGTTTGTGCAGGTGGTGGTGTTCCAGCGTTTAGAGCAGTGCACTGGTTTTCGGGGCAGTGTAGAGGGTCGTGCAGGGGAGTGGTGGTTCAGGGTTTAGGGCAGAGCTGTGGAGTACGGGCAGTGTAGGGGGTCATGCAGGGGGGTTGTGTTTCAGGGTTTAGTGCAGTGCAGTGGTGTTTGGGCAGTGTAGTGGTTCGTGCAGGGGGTGGTGTTTCCGGCTTTAGGTGAGTGCAGTGGATTTCGGGCAGTGTAGGGAGTCGTGCTGGGGCTGGTGTTTCAGGGTTTAAGGCAGTGCAGCAGTGTTCGGGCAGTGTAGGGGGTCGTGCTGGGGCTGTGTTTCAGGGTTTAGGGCAGTGCAGTGGTGTTCGAGCAGTGTAGAGGGTCGTGCTGGGGTGGTGTTTCAGGGTTTAAGGCAGAGCAGCGGTGTGCGTGCAGAGTAGGGGTCGTGCTGGGTCTGGTGTTTCAGGGTGTAGGACAGTGCTGCAGTGTTTGGGCAGTGTAGGGGGTCATGCTGGGGCTGGTGTTTCAGGGTTTAGAGCAGTTTAGTGGTGTTCGGGCAGTGTAGGGGGTGGTGCTGGGGCTGGTGTTTCAGGGTGTAGGGCAGTGCTGCAGTGTTTGGGCAGTGTAGGGGGTCGTGCTGGGGCTGGTGTTTCAGGGTTTAGAGCAGTGCAGTGGTGTTTGGGCAGTGTAGGGGGACATGCTGTGGCTGGTATTTCAGGGTTTAGGGCAGAGGTGTTCGGGCAGTGTAGCGTGTCTTGCTGGGGGTGGTGTTTCAGGGTTTAGGGCAGTGCAGTGGTGTTCGGTCAGTGTAGGGGTTCGTGCTGGGGCTGGTGTTTTAGGGTTTTGGGCAGTGCAGTGGAGTTAGGGAAGTGAAGGGATTCATGCAGGGGGTGGTGTTTCAGGGTCTAGGGAAGTGCAGTGGTGTTCGGGCAGTGTAGGGGGTCGTGCTGGGGCTGGTGTTTCATTGTTTAGGGCAGTGCAGTGGTGTTCGGGCAGTGTAGGGGGTCGTGCTTGGGATGGTGTTTCAGGGTTTAGGGCAGTGCAGTGGTGTTCGGGCAATGTAGGGAGTCGTGCTGGGGCTGGTGTATCAGGGTTTAGGGAAGTGCAGCGGTGTTCGGACATTGTAGGGGTCGTGCTGGGGCTGGTGTTTCAAGGTTTAGGGCAGTGCAGTGGTGTTCGTGCAGAGTAGGGGGTCGTGCTGGGCAGGGACATCTTAAGGATTTTGGGGGCCCTGGGCCAAACATATTTTGGGGGCCCCTGTTCAGAACAGCTTTGAATTTATGAACTAATTTGAGCCCCTGTTTCCGCTTCCTCAGCTGTGTTAGTGATCTAGTTTGCATCATAGGCATTAGCCTATATATTTCCGATGCAAACGGACGCATACAGCTGACAGCAGTAGGATTTAGTGTTTCATGCCCTGCTACTAGGTTTTAAATACTTTTAAATTGTATATGTGTGGCTGATTTACTCTGTGCTTTTTAACAATTTCTCCTTCCTATGTGCACTTGCACTTTACATGATTCTGCTTGCCTACACCTCCTTAGCTGCTCCGATTTGCATCTTGCTTTTCCTCCAGTCCTAGTCCACCACGGCTAATACGCCGATTGTGCGGAAGGGCTGGGGCTACTATTGCGCTCCTCACTTTCGCCCACGCAGTTCCTACTTCCTCAGCTGCGTTAGCGATCCAGTTTGCATCATAGGCATTAGCCTATATAGTCCCAATGCAAATGGACGGCCATGTTGCCCAGTTTCCCTCCGGTAAGTTTCTTCCACTATATTACAATAGAGAAAAACTGCTTAGCCTTAGGCGGCTACCCTTATGTCAGTGTACAGCGGCTGATCCGAGCTTGGAGGTAGACGTTTGATGCAATAAGTGCAACTGTTCTCTCCTCTATCCCAGGAAACACGCACCCAAGATCATCCCATACAACAGTAAGTGTAAAAACAATAAGAAAACAGAGGACTTAAAGGCCGCCCTTTTAAATTGTTGCTCTATGCAAATGCAAGAACCACACATTTATTACCTACATTTAGAATAACAGCCTGATCTTTTATTTCTCACTGAGACCTGGCTGTCTGAAGCCTCCAATCCTACTATCACCTCGGGTTATAAAATCCTTAGGAGGGACCGACCGAATGGGAAGGGGGGCGGTGTCGCCATAATTTACAATCAAATACTAGACTGCTCTCCCATCCCGATGGAAAACATCGAGGGCGCAGAGTCCTTAGGCTTCCACTGTACCATATCCCGCCATCATAGCATAGCTGGTTTTCTGATTTACAGACCTCCCGGTGCATTTGGAAATGTTATTACCACGTTTAATACAGCCACCACCTCCCTGGCCTTAAAATACAACTACTGCCTTATTCTGGGAGATTTCAATATACAAATGGACAATGGAAAAGACCCTCAAACAATTTCCTTGTTGGAGACGCTGCAGGCCAGCAACATGCTTCCATCTATTTCTTCGGCCACCCATGAGAAGGGCCATACCCTAGACCAAATCTTTCACAACTTTGATATATCAGTAAGCCTACCTCTTCCCATTACCTGGTCTGACCACCTCCTATTAAAATTCGTCATTCCCAACTCGGATTAACTCAGGGGAGAGGGTCCCTAATTACAGGACGTTCCATAAAATATCCATCCCAATGTTTGCAGACGCCCTCAGTCGTTCCTCAACGGAACTGTCTGGCTGCCCCGACTCGGACGCCCTCAATAGATTCATGGCTCTGAACCAACATTGGTGCAACGGTACCAGTTGTTTCCCGCTTCTCAAAGAGATCGGCCCCACCAGCTCCATGGTTTAACGGTTCCCTCAGATCTAGCAAAAGAAATTGTAAAAAAATATAAAGGAAATGGTGTAAATCCTATCTACCTGAGGACAGCAAGGTGTATAAAGACACCTTAAAAGCTCATTACATTCTCGTGAAGGCAGCCAAGAAAAACTTCTTTCAAACCAAGATAGAAAATGCTCAAAATAAGAGTAAGGAAATCTTTAGCATAGTTAAATCCTTTACCCCCTGAAAGCGGGCACAAAGGAAGGGCCATGATCGCAAGAATGGTCTAAGCAAATAGCTCAATTCTTCCACAAAAAGATCTCCGTGATCCAACAAGCCTTCACTAACATCTCAGAGGAAGAACTGACCTTCTACCTTAGTTCTAATAGCAAATCTCTCCTCTTGGATCTTCCATATTTACTAACTTTCCCTGAGCTTCAGCTTGAAGAGTCACTGACCCTTCTCCAAAGCATTAAGTCTGGCTCTCCTACCGACCCATGTCTAGCGAATATCCTGAACCTATTAGCTCCCACAATAAACCCCACGGTAAACCAGCTCTTTAATGCTTCCCTCTCCTCGGGCAACATGCCGAAATTATGGAAGAATGCTAAGATTCGTCCTCTGAAAAAAGGCTAACGCCAAACCGACGGACCCTGCCAACTACAGGCCAATCTCCCTTTTTCATGCCCTGTCCAAAGTATTAAAGAAGCATGTAAACAAGGCCCTCCAAAAACGCATTGAAGATGGGAAGCTCCATCATGAGTTCCAATCCAGTTTTAGGGTTAACTACAGTACAGAGTCTGCTCAGCTGGAAGTGACTGAATTTCTCAAGGGTAAGCTGGACCAGGGAGGCTAGGCTGTTCTGATACTGCTCGATCTGTCGGCGGCCTTCGATACGTTCCCACATGAGTGGCTCCTGGAGAGACTTGCTAACATCGGCCTGGGGGGGGGGCACCTTAACATGGATGCCATCCTTCTTGGCAAATAGATCTCAGGACATCTGGCTCCCCCCTTTCTCATCCCCTGTTCGGGCCATAAATGTAGGTGTCCCTCATGGCTTCATTCTCAGTCCTACCCTTTTTAATATATATCTATTCCCCCTTGCATTTCTGGTAGAGGAAGAGGACGTCAAACTTGTTTCCTATGCTGATGACACTCAGCTGATTTTTACATGTGAAAAAGGAACCAACTTTGACGGGGCAATGATTAGGTCTTGCCCCACAAAGGTTTTTAACTGGCTTAAGACCAATCAGCTGAAGTGCAATCCTGACCAAACTGAAGTTGTTTTCTTTGGTAATCCCGAAACGCCTGACTGGAGCTCTTGGTGGTCAGAAGATCTGCCGCCCCCACCCACGGAAAAGGAGAAAGTCAAAAAACGTAGGAATTGTCATTGAAAAGACACTCTCCATGCGCTATCATATCCAAAATCTAACTGGCGTTTGCTTTGACATACTCCAGATGTTGAAAAAATTCCTGCCACTGTTACCATTCGAGAGTAGAAAGATCGTGATGCGGGCTCTGGTGACATCAAAGCTTGACTATGTCAACAGCTTGAACCTCGGTCTTCCCATATCCCTTATCCAGCGCCTACAAGTGGTAAAAAACGCGGCGGCCAGAGCCATCCTGAGACCTAAACCCAGATCTATTATGACCCATATTCTTAAGTCTCTATACTGGTTCTGCATAAAAGAACGGATCAACTTCAAAGCGATGACCATCTTCTTTAAAGCTTTCCACAGCTTAGGAGCCGGCTACCTAAATAAGTGCGTTAATCGCTACACAACATCTAGACCCCTAAGATCTTCCAATGTCAACCTGGCCATCGTGCCTAAAATATGCTGTGCCCGCACAGATCCCTCGGCTTTCGAGGTGCAACACTGTGGAACAGACTCCCTCAGTCTCTGAGACTAACCATAGACCTATCTCTTTCAGGAAGAACTTAAAAACCTGGCTTTTTAATAACTGATGGGTCTTTTACGTACGTTTTCCTCTCGCTGTCACGCGCCAGGACAATCTAGTCTGAGTGGCTGCGTGCTTTATTAAATACACTATTTCATTTCATTTCATTAGGTCCCTGGCAGTGCAAAGGAACACTCGTCCAAATTCTAAGGGCCTTATTTATGAGGCCTTGCTTAAATTTTATGCCGCAGGTGCATCACTTTTTTTGACACTCCGGCAGCGTAAAAAATGTGCCATGTTGTGCCGTATTTACAACGTGATGCATCTAGGCAGATGCGTCACTTTGTAAACCCCTGCACCACATTATACCTGTGCCAGGTATAATGTATGCAGGGTGGGTGTTCCCCCGCAAAAAGACCCTTTGAAGTGGCGCATTGAAATCTATGAGAAATCAGTGCGCCACTTCTAGGACGCCATTGCGTCAATATCTTACACCTGCCTCACAGCATGCGTAAGACTGATGCAGGCCCTTTCACATGGGGCTTGCCCCATGTGAAAGGACACATTGCTGGAGTGGCGTCTATTTTCGGACCCCAGCAAGGCATCACTTTTGCGCCTACAGATACGTCAGAAATACTAACGTATCTGTAATCTTGCGACATGATGCATCATGCAGTAAATATTACGCATCCATCATGTCGCAAGGAGGGCGCACTAAGAAGTGGTGCATCCCTGTTTTCACACAGCAATGCATCACGTCTCATAAATAAGGCCCTAAATGTGTTTACATCTACTATTCAGGGATAGTTATGTGTGTTTTCAATATTGTAGCACAGCAGCAGCTCACCAATAGTACTGCAAATAATCTCTGTGACGCTCTCCCATTTCTCATATGTTTGGCCTTGTTTTGATGTAAAAGAAACTTTTTTTATGTATATTGCATGAAACAAACACAACATTTCTCTGCAAAATGGCTGTACTAGACTTTCACACATCAAATACATAAAAAATAAATTAAAGGAAAATAGTATTTAAAACAATCTGTTTGAGAAATATTCAAGGTCATTAGTGCAAAACTCTGGAGAACGGAGCTGACTCTGTCAGGGGGCCCCCTGAAAGGCTGGGGCCCTGGGCCAGAGCCCACTTTGCCCCTGCATTAAAACGTCTCTGGTGCTGGGGCTGGTGTTTCAGGGTTTAGGGCAGTTCAGCAGTGTTCGGACAGTGTAGGGGGTCGTGCTGGGGCTGCTGTTTCAGGGATTAGGGCAGAGGTGTTCGGGCAGTGTAGGGGGTCTTGCTGGGGGTGGTGTTTCAGGGTTTAGGGCAGTGAAGCGGTGTTCAGGCAGTGTAGGGGGTAGTGCTGGGACTGGTGTTTTAGGGTTTTGGGCAGTGCAGTGGTGTTCGGGCAGTGTAGGGGGAGGTGCTGGGGCTGGTGTTTCAGGGTGTAGGGCAGTGCAGTGGTGTTCGGGCAGTTCAGGGGGTCCTGCAGGGGTTGGTGTTTCAGGGTTTAGGGCAGTGCAGTGGTGTTTGGGCAGTGTTGTGGGTCGTGCAGGGGCTGGAGTTTCAGGGTTTAGGGCAGTGGTGTTTGGGCAGTGTAGGGGGTCTTGCTGAGGGTGGTGTTTCAGTGTTTAGGGCAGTGCAGTTGTGTTTGGGTAGTGTAGGGGGTCTTGCTGGGGCTGTTATTTCAGGGTTTAGGGCAGTGCAGTACTGTTCGGTCAGTGTATGGGGTTGTGCTTGGGCTGGTGTTTCAGGGGTTAGGGCAGTGCAGTTGTGTTCGGGCAGTGTAGGGGGTCGTGCTGGGGTGGTGTTTCATGGTTTAGGGCAGTGCAGTGGTGTTCGGGCAGTGTCGGCGGTGGTGGTGAGGCTGGTGTTTCAGGGTTTAGGGCAGTGCAGTGGTGTTCGGGCAGTGTAGGGGGTGTTGCTGGGGCTGTTGTTTCAGGGTTTAGGGCAGTGCAGTACTGTTCGGTCAGTGTATGTGGTCGTGCTTGGGCTGGTGTTTCAGGGTTTAGGGCAGTGCAGTTGTGTTCGGGCAGTGTAGGGGGTCATGCTGGGGCTGGTGTCTCATTGTTTAGGGCAGTGCAGTGGTGTTCGGGCAGTGTAGGGGGTCGTGCAGGGGTGGTGTTTAGTTTTTAGGGCAGTGCAGTGTTGTTCGGGCGGTGTAGGGTTTTGTGAGGGTGGTGGTGTTCCAGGGTTTAGAGCAGTGCACTGGTTTTCGGGCAGTGTAGGGTGTTGTGCAGGGGAGTGGTGTTTCAGGGTTTAGGGCAGTGCAGTTGTGTTCGGGCATTGTAGGGGGTCATGCTGGGGTGGTGTTTCAGGGTTTATGGCAGTGCAGTGGTGTTTGGGAAGTGTAGGGGGTCATGCAGGGGTTGGTGTTTCAGGGTTTAGGGCAGAGAAGTGGTGTTCGGTCAGTATAGGGTGTTGTGCTGGGGCTGGTGTCTCATTGTTTAGGGCAGTGCAGTGGTGTTCGGGCAGTGTAGGGGGTCGTGCAGGGGTGGTGTTTAGTTTTTAGGGCAGTGCAGTGTTGTTCAGGCGGTGTAGGGTTTTGTGAGGGTGGTGGTGTTCCAGGGTTTAGAGCAGTGCACTGGTTTTTGGGCAGTGTAGGGTGTTGTGCAGGGGAGTGGTGTTTCAGGGTTTAGGGCAGTGCAGTGGTGTTCAGGCAGTGTAGGGGGTCATGCAAGGGCTGGTGTTTCAGGGTTTAGGGCAGTGCAGCAGTGTTCGGGCAGTGTAGGGAGTCGTGCTGGGGCAGCTGTTTCAGGGTTTAAGGCAGAGCAGCGGTGTTTGTGCAGAGTAGGGGGTCGTACTGTGGCTGCTGTTTCAGGGTTTAGAGCAGTGCAGTGTTGTTCAGGGAGTGTAGGGGGTGGTGCTGGGGCTGGTGTTTCAGGGTATAGGGCAGTGCAGTGGTGTTTGGGCAGTGCAGGGTTCATGCAGGGGGTGGTGTTTCAGGGTTTAGGGCAGAGCAGTGGTGTTTGGCAGTGTAGGGGATTGTGCTGGGGCTGGTGTTTCAGGGTTTAGGCCAGAGGTGTTCGGGCAGTGTAGGGGGTCTTGATGGGGGTGGTGTTTCAGGGTTTAGGGCAGTGCAGTGGTGTTCGGTCAGTGTAGGCGGTCGTGTTGGGTCTGGTGTTTTAGGGTTTTGGGCAGTGCAGTGGTGTTCAGGCAGTGTAGGGGGAGGGGCTGGTGTTTCAGGGTGTAGGGCAGTGCAGTGGTATTCGGGCAGTATAGGGGGTCATGAAGGGGGTGGTGTTTCAGGGTTTAGGGCAGTGCATTGGTGTTCGGGCAGTGTAGGTGGTCGTGCTGGTGCTGGTGTTTCAGGTTTTAGGGCAGAACAGTGGTGTTCGGGCAGTGTAGGGGGTCATGCTGGGGCTGGTGTTTCAGTGTTTAGGGCAGAGCAGTGGTGTTTGGGCAGAGTAGGGGTTGTTCTGGGGCTGGTGTTTAGTGTTTAGGACAGTGCAGTGGTGTTCGGGAAGTGTAGGGGATCATGCAGGGGCTGGTGTTACAGGGTTTAGGGCAGAGCAGTGGTCTTCGGGCAGTGTAGGGGGTCGTGCTGGGGGTGGTGTTTCAGGGTTTAGGGCAGAGCAGTGGTGTTCAGGCAGTGTAGGAGGTCGTGCGGGTGGTGTTTAGGGTTTAGGGCAGTGCAGTTGTGCTCAGGCAGTGTAGGGGGTAGTGCTGGGGCTGGTGTTTCAGGGTATATGGCAGTGCAGTGGTGTTCGGGCAGTGTAGGGAGTCGTGCTGGGACTGGTGTTTCAGGGTTTAAGGCAGAGCAGTGGTGTTTGGGCAGAGTAGGGGGTCGTTCTGGGGCTGGGGTTTAGAGTTTAGGGCAGTGCAGTGGTGTTCGGGAAGTGTAGTTTGTCGTGCAGGGGCTGGTGTTGCAGGGTTTAGGTCAGAGCAGTGGTGTTCGGTCAGTGTAGGGGGTCGTGCTGGGGTGGTGTTTCAGGGTTTAGGCAGAGCAGTGGTGTTCGGGCAGTGTAGGGGGTCGTGCGGGGGTGGTGTTTAGGGTTTAGGGCAGTGCAGTTTTGCTCGGGTGGTGTACGGGGTTGTGCAGGTGGTGGTGTTCCAGCGTTTAGAGCAGTGCACTGGTTTTCGGGGCAGTGTAGAGGGTCGTGCAGGGGAGTGGTGGTTCAGGGTTTAGGGCAGAGCTGTGGAGTACGGGCAGTGTAGGGGGTCATGCAGGGGAGTTGTGTTTCAGGGTTTAGTGCAGTGCAGTGGTGTTTGGGCAGTGTAGTGGTTCGTGCAGGGGGTTGTGTTTCCGGCTTTAGGTGAGTGCAGTGGTTTTCGGGCAGTGTAGGGAGTCGTGCTGGGGCTGGTGTTTCAGGGTTTAAGGCAGTGCAGCAGTGTTCGGGCAGTGTAGGGGGTCGTGCTGGGGCTGTGTTTCAGGGTTTAGGGCAGTGCAGTGGTGTTCGAGCAGTGTAGAGGGTCGTGCTGGGGTGGTGTTTCAGGGATTAAGGCAGAGCAGCGGTGTGCGTGCAGAGTAGGGGTCGTGCTGGGTCTGGTGTTTCAGGGTGTAGGGCAGTGCTGCAGTGTTTGGGCAGTGTAGGGGGTCGTGCTGGGGCTGGTGTTTCAGGGTTTAGAGCAGTGCAGTGGTGTTCGGGCAGTGTAGGGGGTGGTGCTGGGGCTGGTGTTTTAGGGTGTAGGGTAGTGCTTCAGTGTTTGGGCAGTGTAGGGGGTCGTGCTGGGGCTGGTGTTTCAGGGTTTAGAGCAGTGCAGTGGTGTTTGGGCAGTGTAGGGGGACGTGCTGTGGCTGGTATTTCAGGGTTTAGGGCAGAGGTGTTCGGGCAGTGTAGCGTGTCTTGCTGGGGGTGGTGTTTCAGGGTTTAGGGCAGTGCAGTGGTGTTCGGTCAGTGTAGGGGTTCGTGCTGGGGCTGGTGTATTAGGGTTTTGGGCAGTGCAGTGGTGTTAGGGCAGTGAAGGGATTCATGCAGGGGGTGGTGTTTCAGGGTCTAGGGAAGTGCAGTGGTGTCCGGGCAGTGTAGGGGGTCGTGCTGGGGCTGGTGTTTCATTGTTTAGGGCAGTGCAGTGGTGTTCGGGCAGTGTAGGGGGTCGTGCTTGGGATGGTGTTTCAGGGTTTAGGGCAGTGCAGTGGTGTTCGGGCAATGTAGGGAGTCGTGCTGGGGCTGGTGTATCAGGGTTTAGGGAAGTGCAGCGGTGTTCGGACATTGTTGTAGGGTTCGTGCTGGGGCTGGTGTTTCAAGGTTTAGGGCAGTGCAGTGGTGTTCGTGCAGAGTAGGGGGTCGTGCTGGGGCTGGTGTTTCAGGGTTTAGGGCAGTTCAGCAGTGTTCGGACAGTGTAGGGGGTCGTGCTGGGGCTGCTGTTTCAGGGATTAGGGCAGAGGTGTTCGGGCAGTGTAGGGGGTCTTGCTGGGGGTGGTGTTTCAGGGTTTAGGGCAGTGAAGCGGTGTTCAGGCAGTGTAGGGGGTTGTGCTGGGGCTGGTGTTTTAGGGTTTTGGGCAGTGCAGTGGTGTTCGGGCAGTGTAGGGGGAGGTGCTGGGGCTGGTGTTTCAGGGTGTAGGGCAGTGCAGTGGTGTTCGGGCAGTTCAGGGGGTCCTGCAGGGGTTGGTGTTTCAGGGTTTAGGACAGTGCAGTGGTGTTTTGGCAGTGTTGTGGGTAGTGCAGGGGCTGGAGTTTCAGGGTTTAGGGCAGTGGTGTTTGGGCAGTGTAGGGGGTCTTGCTGAGGGTGGTGTTTCAGGGTTTAGGGCAGTGCAGTTGTGTTTGGGAAGTGTAGGGGGTTGTGCTGGGGCTGGTGTTTCAGGGTTTAGGGCAGTGCAGTGGTGTTCGGGCAGTGTAGGCGGTGGTGGTTTGGCTGGTGTTTCAGGGTTTAGGGCAGTGCAGTGGTGGTTGGGCAGTGTAGGGGGTCTTGCTGGGGCTGTTATTTCAGGGTTTAGGGCAGTGCAGTACTGTTCGGTCAGTGTATGGGGTTGTGCTTGGGCTGGTGTTTCAGGGTTTAGGGCAGTGCAGTTGTGTTCGGGCAGTGTAGGGGGTCGTGCTGGGGTGGTGTTTCATGGTTTAGGGCAGTGCAGTGGTGTTCGGGCAGTGTCGGTGGTGGGGGTGAGGCTGGTGTTTCAGGGTTTAGGGCAGTGCAGTGGTGTTCGGGCAGTGTAGGGGGTGTTGCTGGGGCTGTTGTTTCAGGGTTTAGGGCAGTGCAGTACTGTTCGGTCAGTGTATGTGGTCGTGCTTGGGCTGGTGTTTCAGGGTTTAGGGCAGTGCAGTGGTGTTCGGGCAGTGTAGGGGGTCGTGCTTGGGATGGTGTTTCAGGGTTTAGGGCAGTGAAGCGGTGTTCAGGCAGTGTAGGGGGTTGTGCTGGGGCTGGTGTTTTAGGGTTTTGGGCAGTGCAGTGGTGTTCGGGCAGTGTCGGTGGTGGGGGTGAGGCTGGTGTTTCAGGGTTTAGGGCAGTGCAGTGGTGTTCGGGCAGTGTAGGGGGTGTTGCTGGGGCTGTTGTTTCAGGGTTTAGGGCAGTGCAGTACTGTTCGGTCAGTGTATGTGGTCGTGCTTGGGCTGGTGTTTCAGGGTTTAGGGCAGTGCAGTGGTGTTCGGGCAGTGTAGGGGGTCTTGCTGGGGGTGGTGTTTCAGGGTTTAGGGCAGTGAAGCGGTGTTCAGGCAGTGTAGGGGGTTGTGCTGGGGCTGGTGTTTTAGGGTTTTGGGCAGTGCAGTGGTGTTCGGGCAGTGTAGGGGGAGGTGCTGGGGCTGGTGTTTCAGGGTGTAGGGCAGTGCAGTGGTGTTCGGGCAGTTCAGGGGGTCCTGCAGGGGTTGGTGTTTCAGGGTTTAGGACAGTGCAGTGGTGTTTTGGCAGTGTTGTGGGTAGTGCAGGGGCTGGAGTTTCAGGGTTTAGGGCAGTGGTGTTTGGGCAGTGTAGGGGGTCTTGCTGAGGGTGGTGTTTCAGGGTTTAGGGCAGTGCAGTTGTGTTTGGGAAGTGTAGGGGGTTGTGCTGGGGCTGGTGTTTCAGGGTTTAGGGCAGTGCAGTGGTGTTCGGGCAGTGTAGGCGGTGGTGGTTTGGCTGGTGTTTCAGGGTTTAGGGCAGTGCAGTGGTGGTTGGGCAGTGTAGGGGGTCTTGCTGGGGCTGTTATTTCAGGGTTTAGGGCAGTGCAGTACTGTTCGGTCAGTGTATGGGGTTGTGCTTGGGCTGGTGTTTCAGGGTTTAGGGCAGTGCAGTTGTGTTCGGGCAGTGTTGGGGGTCGTGCTGGGGTGGTGTTTCATGGTTTAGGGCAGTGCAGTGGTGTTCGGGCAGTGTCGGTGGTGGGGGTGAGGCTGGTGTTTCAGGGTTTAGGGCAGTGCAGTGGTGTTCGGGCAGTGTAGGGGGTGTTGCTGGGGCTGTTGTTTCAGGGTTTAGGGCAGTGCAGTACTGTTCGGTCAGTGTATGTGGTCGTGCTTGGGCTGGTGTTTCAGGGTTTAGGGCAGTGCAGTGGTGTTCGGGCAGTGTAGGGGGTCGTGCTTGGGATGGTGTTTCAGGGTTTAGGGCAGTGCAGTGGTGTTCGGGCAATGTAGGGAGTCGTGCTGTGGCTGGTGTATCAGGGTTTAGGGCAGTTCAGCAGTGTTCGGACAGTGTAGGGGTCGTGCTGGGGCTGCTGTTTCAGGGATTAGGGCAGAGGTGTTCGGGCAGTGTAGGGGGTCTTGCTGGGGGTGGTGTTTCAGGGTTTAGGGCAGTGAAGCGGTGTTCAGGCAGTGTAGGGGGTCGTGCTGGGGCTGGTGTTTTAGGGTTTTGGGCAGTGCAGTGGTGTTCGGGCAGTGTAGGGGGAGGTGCTGGGGCTGGTGTTTCAGGGTGTAGGGCAGTGCAGTGGTGTTCGGGCAGTTCAGGGGGTCCTGCAGGGGTTGGTGTTTCAGGGTTTAGGGCAGTGCAGTGGTGTTTGGGCAGTGTTGTGGGTCGTGCAGGGGCTGGAGTTTCAGGGTTTAGGGCAGTGGTGTTTGGGCAGTGTAGGGGGTCTTGCTGAGGGTGGTGTTTCAGGGTTTAGGGCAGTGCAGTTGTGTTTGGGAAGTGTAGGGGGTCGTGCTGGGGCTGGTGTTTCAGGGTTTAGGACAGTGCAGTGGTGTTCGGGCAGTGTAGGCGGTGGTGGTTTGGCTGGTGTTTCAGGGTTTAGGGCAGTGCAGTGGTGTTTGGGCAGTGTAGGGGGTCTTGCTGGGGCTGGTGTTTCAGGGTTTAGGGCAGTGCAGTTGTGTTCGGGCAGTGTAGGGGGTCGTGCTGGGGTGGTGTTTCATGGTTTAGGGCAGTGCAGTGGTGTTCGGGCAGTGTCGGCGGTGGTGGTGAGGCTGGTGTTTCAGGGTTTAGGGAAGTGCAGTGGTGTTCGGGCAGTGTAGGGGGTGTTGCTGGGGCTGTTGTTTCAGGGTTTAGGGCAGTGCAGTACTGTTCGGTCAGTGTATGTGGTCGTGCTTGGGCTGGTGTTTCAGGGTTTAGGGCAGTGCAGTTGTGTTCGGGCAGTGTAGGGGGTCGTGCTGGGGTGGTGTTTCATGGTTTAGGGCAGTGCAGTGGTGTTCGGGCAGTGTCGGCGGTGGTGGTGAGGCTGGTGTTTCAGGGTTTAGGGCAGTGCAGTGGTGTACGGGCAATGTAGGGGCTGTTGCTGGGGCTGTTGTTTCAGGGTTTAGGGCAGTGCAGTACTGTTCGGTCAGTGTATGTGGTCGTGCTTGGGCTGGTGTTTCAGGGTTTAGGGCAGTGCAGTTGTGTTCGGGCAGTGTAGGGGGTCTTGATGGGGGTGGTGTTTCAGGGTTTAGGGCAGTGCAGTGGTGTTCGGTCAGTGTAGGCAGTCGTGCTGGGGCTGGTGTTTTAGGGTTTTGGGCAGTGCATGGTGTTCAGGCAGTGTAGGGTGAGGTGCTAGGGCTGGTGTTTCAGGGTATAGGGCAGTGCAGTGGTATTCGGGCAGTGTAGGGGGTCATGCAGGGGGTGGTGTTTCAGGGTTTAGGGCAGTGCATTGGTGTTCGGGCAGTGTAGGGGGTCCTGCTGGTGCTGATGTTTCAGGTTTTAGGGCAGAACAGTGGTGTTCGGGCAGTGTAGGGGGTCATGCTGGGGCTGGTGTTTCAGTGTTTAGGGCAGAGCAGTGGTGTTTGGGCAGAGTAGGGGTTGTTCTGGGGCTGGTGTTTAGTGTTTAGGACAGTGCAGTGGTGTTCGGGAAGTGTAGGGGATCATGCAGGGGCTGGTGTTACAGGGTTTAGGGCAGAGCAGTGGTCTTCGGGCAGAGTAGGGGGTCGTGCTGGGGGTGGTGTTTCAGGGTTTAGGGCAGAGCAGTGGTGTTCGGGCAGTGTAGGAGGTCGTGCGGGTGGTGTTTAGGGTTTAGGGCAGTGCAGTTGTGTTCAGGCAGTGTAGGGGGTGGTGCTGGGGCTGGTGTTTCAGGGTATATTGCAGTGCAGTGGTGTTCAGGCAGTGTAGGGAGTCGTGCTGGGACTGGTGTTTCAGGGTTTAGGGCAGAGCAGTGGTGTTTGGGCAGAGTAGGGGGTCGTTCTGGGGCTGGGGTTTAGAGTTTAGGGCAGTGCAGTGGTGTTCGGGAAGTGTAGTTTGTCGTGCAGGGGCTGGTGTTTCAGGGTTTAGGGCAGAGCAGTGGTGTTCGGTCAGTGTAGGGGGTCGTGCTGGGGTGGTGTTTCAGGGTTTAGGCAGAGCAGTGGTGTTCGGGCAGTGTAGGGGGTCGTGCGGGGGTGGTGTTTAGGGTTTAGGGAAGTGCAGTTTTGCTCGGGCGGTGTAGGGGGTTGTGCAGGTGGTGGTGTTCCAGCGTTTAGAGCAGTGCACTGGTTTTCGGGGCAGTGTAGAGGGTCGTGCAGGGGAGTGGTGGTTCAGGGTTTAGGGCAGAGCTGTGGAGTACGGGCAGTGTGGGGGTCATGCAGGGGGGTTGTGTTTCAGGGTTTAGTGCAGTGCAGTGGTGTTTGGGCAGTGTAGTGGTTCGTGCAGGGGGTGGTGTTTCTGGCTTTAGGTGAGTGCAGTGGTTTTCGGGCAGTGTAGGGAGTCGTGCTGGGGCTGGTGTTTCAGGGTTTAAGGCAGTGCAGCAGTGTTCGGGCGGTGTAGGGGGTCGTGCTGGGGCTGTGTTTCAGGGTTTAGGGCAGTGCAGTGGTGTTCGAGCAGTGTAGAGGGTCGTGCTGGGGTGGTGTTTCAGGGTTTAAGGCAGAGCAGCGGTGTGCGTGCAGAGTAGGGGTCGTGCTGGGTCTGGTGTTTCAGGGTGTAGGGCAGTGCTGCAGTGTTTGGGCAGTGTAGGGGGTCGTGCTGGGGCTGGTGTTTCAGGGTTTAGAGCAGTGCAGTGGTGTTCGGGCAGTGTAGGGGGTGGTGCTGGGGCTGGTGTTTCAGGGTGTAGGGCAGTGCTGCAGTGTTTGGGCAGTGTAGGGGGTCGTGCTGGGGCTGGTGTTTCAGGGTTTAGAGCAGTGCAGTGGTGTTTGGGCAGTGTAGGGGGACGTGCTGTGGCTGGTATTTCAGGGTTTAGGGCAGAGGTGTTCGGGCAGTGTAGCGTGTCTTGCTGGGGGTGGTGTTTCAGGGTTTAGGGCAGTGCAGTGGTGTTCGGTCAGTGTAGGGGTTCGTGCTGGGGCTGGTGTTTTAGGGGTTTGGGCAGTGCAGTGGAGTTAGGGAAGTGAAGGGATTCATGCAGGGGGTGGTGTTTCAGGGTCTAGGGAAGTGCAGTGGTGTTCGGGCAGTGTAGGGGGTCGTGCTGGGGCTGGTGTTTCATTGTTTAGGGCAGTGCAGTGGTGTTCGGGCAGTGTAGGGGGTCGTGCTTGGGATGGTGTTTCAGGGTTTAGGGCAGTGCAGTGGTGTTCGGGCAATGTAGGGAGTCGTGCTGGGGCTGGTGTATCAGGGTTTAGGGAAGTGCAGCGGTGTTCGGACATTGTAGGGGTCGTGCTGGGGCTGGTGTTTCAAGGTTTAGGGCAGTGCAGTGGTGTTCGTGTAGAGTAGGGGGTCGTGCTGGGGCTGGTGTTTCAGGGATTAGGGCAGTTCAGCAGTGTTCGGACAGTGTAGGGGGTCGTGCTGGGGCTGCTGTTTCAGGGATTAGGGCAGAGGTGTTCGGGCAGTGTAGGGGGTCTTGCTGGGGGTGGTGTTTCCGGGTTTAGGGCAGTGAAGCGGTGTTCAGGCAGTGTAGGGGGTCGTGCTGGGGCTGGTGTTTTAGGGTTTTGGGCAGTGCAGTGGTGTTCGGGCAGTGTAGGGGGAGGTGCTGGGGCTGGTGTTTCAGGGTGTAGGGCAGTGCAGTGGTGTTCGGGCAGTTCAGGGGTCCTGCAGGGGTTGGTGTTTTAGGGTTTAGGGCAGTGCAGTGGTGTTTGGGCAGTGTTGTGGGTCGTGCAGGGGCTGGAGTTTCAGGGTTTAGGGCAGTGGTGTTTGGGCAGTGTAGGGGGTCTTGCTGAGGGTGGTGTTTCAGGGTTTAGGGCAGTGCAGTACTGTTCGGTCAGTGTATGGGGTTGTGCTTGGGCTGGTGTTTCAGGGGTTAGGTAAGTGCAGTTGTGTTCGGGCAGTGTAGGGGGTCGTGCTGGGGTGGTGTTTCATGGTTTAGGGCAGTGCAGTGGTGTTCGGGCAGTGTCGGCGGTGGTGGTGAGGCTGGTGTTTCAGGGTTTAGGGCAGTGCAGTGGTGTTCGGGCAGTGTAGGGGGTGTTGCTGGGGCTGTTGTTTCAGGGTTTAGGGCAGTGCAGTACTGTTCGGTCAGTGTATGTGGTCGTGCTTGGGCTGGTGTTTCAGGGTTTAGGGCAGTGCAGTTGTGTTCGGGCAGTGTAGGGGGTCGTGCTGGGGCTGGTGTCTCATTGTTTAGGGCAGTGCAGTGGTGTTCAGGCAGTGTAGGGGGTCGTGCAGGGGTGGTGTTTAGTTTTTAGGGCAGTGCAGTGTTGTTCGGGCGGTGTAGGGTTTTGTGAGGGTGGTGGTGTTCCAGGGTTTAGAGCAGTGCACTGGTTTTCGGGCAGTGTAGGGTGTTGTGTAGGGGAGTGGTGTTTCAGGGTTTAGGGCAGTGCAGTCGTGTTCGGGCATTGTAGGGGGTCGTGCTGGGGTGGTGTTTCAGGGTTTATGGCAGTGCAGTGGTGTTTGGGAAGTGTAGGGGGTCATGCAGGGGTTGCTGTTTCAGGGTTTAGGGCAGAGAAGTGGTGTTCGGTCAGTATAGGGTGTTGTGCTGGGGCTGGTGTCTCATTGTTTAGGGCAGTGCAGTCGTGTTCGGGCAGTGTAGGGGGTCGTGCAGGGGTGGTGTTTAGTTTTTAGGGCAGTGCAGTGTTGTTCGGGCGGTGTAGGGTTTTGTGAGGGTGGTGGTGTTCCAGGGTTTAGAGCAGTGCACTGGTTTTCGGGCAGTGTAGGTTGTTGTGCAGGGGAGTGGTGTTTCAGGGTTTAGGGCAGTGCAGTTGTGTTCGGGCATTGTAGGGGGTCGTGCTGGGGTGGTGTTTCAGGGTTTATGGCAGTGCAGTGGTGTTTGGGAAGTGTAGGGGGTCATGCAGGGGTTGGTGTTTCAGGGTTTAGGGCAGAGAAGTGGTGTTCGGTCAGTATAGGGTGTTGTGCTGGGGCTGGTGTCTCATTGTTTAGGGCAGTGCAGTGGTGTTCGGGCAGTGTAGGGGGTCGTGCAGGGGTGGTGTTTAGTTTTTAGGGCAGTGCAGTGTTGTTCGGGCGGTGTAGGGTTTTGTGAGGGTGGTGGTGTTCCAGGGTTTAGAGCAGTGCACTGGTTTTCGGGCAGTGTAGGGTGTTGTGCAGGGGAGTGGTGTTTCAGGGTTTAGGGCAGTGCAGTGGTGTTCAGGCAGTGTAGGGGGTCATGCAAGGGCTGGTGTTTCAGGGTTTAGGGCAGTGCAGCAGTGTTCGGGCAGTGTAGGGAGTCGTGCTGGGGCAGCTGTTTCAGGGTTTAAGGCAGAGCAGCGGTGTTTGTGCAGAGTAGGGGGTCGTACTGTGGCTGCTGTTTCAGGGTTTAGAGCAGTGCAGTGTTGTTCAGGGAGTGTAGGGGGTGGTGCTGGGGCTGGTGTTTCAGGGTATAGGGCAGTGCAGTGGTGTTTGGGCAGTGCAGGGTTCATGCAGGGGGTGGTGTTTCAGGCTTTAGGGCAGAGCAGTGGTGTTTGGGCAGTGTAGGGGGTTGTGCTGGGGCTGGTGTTTCAGGGTTTAGGCCAGAGTTGTTCGGGCAGTATAGGGGGTCTTGAAGGGGGTGGTGTTTCAGGGTTTAGGGCAGTGCAGTGGTGTTCGGTCAGTGTAGGCGGTCGTGTTGGGTCTGGTGTTTTAGGGTTTTGGGCAGTGCAGTGGTGTTCAGGCAGTGTAGGGGGAGGGTCTGGTGTTTCAGGGTGTAGGGCAGTGCAGTGGTATTCAGGCAGTATAGGGGGTCATGAAGGGGGTGGTGTTTTAGGGTTTAGGGCAGTGCATTGGTGTTCGGGCAGTGTAGGGGGTCGTGCTGGTGCTGGTGTTTCAGGTTTTAGGGCAGAACAGTGGTGTTCGGGCAGTGTAGGGGGTCATGCTGGGGCTGGTGTTTCAGTGTTTAGGGCAGAGCAGTGGTGTTTGGGCAGAGTAGGGGTTGTTCTGGGGCTGGTGTTTAGTGTTTAGGACAGTGCAGTGGTGTTCGGGAAGTGTAGGGGATCATGCAGGGGCTGGTGTTACAGGGTTTAGGGCAGAGCAGTGGTCTTCGGGCAGTGTAGGGGGTCGTGCTGGGGGTGGTGTTTCAGGGTTTAGGGCAGAGCAGTGGTGTTCGGGCAGTGTAGGAGGTCGTGCGGGTGGTGTTTAGGGTTTAGGGCAGTGCAGTTGTGTTCAGGCAGTGTAGGGGGTGGTGCTGGGGCTGGTGTTTCAGGGTATATGGCAGTGCAGTGGTGTTCGGGCAGTGTAGGGAGTCATGCTGGGACTGGTGTTTCAGGGTTTAGGGCAGAGCAGTGGTGTTTGGGCAGAGTAGGGGGTCGTTCTGGGGCTGGGGTTTAGAGTTTAGGGCAGTGCAGTGGTGTTCGGAAAGTGTAGTTTGTCGTGCAGGAGCTGGTGTTTCAGGGTTTAGGGCAGAGCAGTGGTGTTCGGTCAGTGTAGGGGGTCGTGCTGGGGTGGTGTTTCAGGGTTTAGGCAGAGCAGTGGTGTTCTGGCAGTGTAGGGGGTCGTGCGGGGGTGGGGTTTAGGGTTTAGGGCAGTGCAGTTTTGCTCGGGCGGTGTAGGGGGTTGTGCAGGTGGTGGTGTTCCAGCGTTTAGAGCAGTGCACTGGTTTTCGGGGCAGTGTAGAGGGTCGTGCAGGGGAGTGGTGGTTCAGGGTTTAGGGCAGAGCTGTGGAGTACGGGCAGTGTAGGGGGTCATGCAGGGGGGTTGTGTTTCAGGGTTTAGTGCAGTGCAGTGGTGTTTGGGCAGTGTAGTGGTTCGTGCAGGGGGTGGTGTTTCCGGCTTTAGGTGAGTGCAGTGGTTTTCGCGCAGTGTAAGGAGTCGTGCTGGGGCTGGCGTTTCAGGGTTTAAGGCAGTGCAGCAGTGTTCGGGCAGTGTAGGGGGTCGTGCTGGGGCTGTGTTTCAGGGTTTAGGGCAGTGCAGTGGTGTTCGAGCAGTGTAGAGGGTCGTGCTGGGGTGGTGTTTCAGGGATTAAGGCAGAGCAGCGGTGTGCGTGCAGAGTAGGGGTCGTGCTGGGTCTGGTGTTTCAGGGTGTATGGCAGTGCTGCAGTGTTTGGGCAGTGTAGGGGGTCGTGCTGGGGCTGGTGTTTCAGGGTTTAGAGCAGTGCAGTGGTGTTCGGGCAGTGTAGGGGGTGGTGCTGGGGCTGGTGTTTTAGGGTGTAGGGCAGTGCTGCAGTGTTTGGGCAGTGTAGGGGGTCGTGCTGGGGCTGGTGTTTCAGGGTTTAGAGCAGTGCAGTGGTGTTTGGGCAGTGTAGGGGGACGTGCTGTGGCTGGTATTTCAGGGTTTAGGGCAGAGGTGTTCGGGCAGTGTAGCGTGTCTTGCTGGGGGTGGTGTTTCAGGGTTCAGGGCAGTGCAGTGGTGTTCAGGCAGTGTAGGGGGTCATGCAAGGGCTGGTGTTTCAGGGTTTAGGGCAGTGCAGCAGTGTTCGGGCAGTGTAGGGAGTCGTGCTGGGGCAGCTGTTTCAGGGTTTAAGGCAGAGCAGCGGTGTTTGTGCAGAGTAGGGGGTCGTACTGTGGCTGCTGTTTCAGGGTTTAGAGCAGTGCAGTGTTGTTCAGGGAGTGTAGGGGGTGGTGCTGGGGCTGGTGTTTCAGGGTATAGGGCAGTGCAGTGGTGTTTGGGCAGTGCAGGGTTCATGCAGGGGGTGGTGTTTCAGGGTTTAGGGCAGAGCAGTGGTGTTTGGGCAGTGTAGGGGGTTGTGCTGGGGCTGGTGTTTCAGGGTTTAGGCCAGAGGTGTTCGGGCAGTATAGGGGGTCTTGAAGGGGGTGGTGTTTCAGGGTTTAGGGCAGTGCAGTGGTGTTCGGTCAGTGTAGGCGGTCGTGTTGGGTCTGGTGTTTTAGGGTTTTGGGCAGTGCAGTGGTGTTCAGGCAGTGTAGGGGGAGGGTCTGGTGTTTCAGGGTGTAGGGCAGTGCAGTGGTATTCAGGCAGTATAGGGGGTCATGAAGGGGGTGGTGTTTTAGGGTTTAGGGCAGTGCATTGGTGTTCGGGCAGTGTAGGGGGTCGTGCTGGTGCTGGTGTTTCAGGTTTTAGGGCAGAACAGTGGTGTTCGGGCAGTGTAGGGGGTCATGCTGGGGCTGGTGTTTCAGTGTTTAGGGCAGAGCAGTGGTGTTTGGGCAGAGTAGGGGTTGTTCTGGGGCTGGTGTTTAGTGTTTAGGACAGTGCAGTGGTGTTCGGGAAGTGTAGGGGATCATGCAGGGGCTGGTGTTACAGGGTTTAGGGCAGAGCAGTGGTCTTCGGGCAGTGTAGGGGGTCGTGCTGGGGGTGGTGTTTCAGGGTTTAGGGCAGAGCAGTGGTGTTCGGGCAGTGTAGGAGGTCGTGCGGGTGGTGTTTAGGGTTTAGGGCAGTGCAGTTGTGTTCAGGCAGTGTAGGGGGTGGTGCTGGGGCTGGTGTTTCAGGGTATATGGCAGTGCAGTGGTGTTCGGGCAGTGTAGGGAGTCATGCTGGGACTGGTGTTTCAGGGTTTAGGGCAGAGCAGTGGTGTTTGGGCAGAGTAGGGGGTCGTTCTGGGGCTGGGGTTTAGAGTTTAGGGCAGTGCAGTGGTGTTCGGAAAGTGTAGTTTGTCGTGCAGGAGCTGGTGTTTCAGGGTTTAGGGCAGAGCAGTGGTGTTCGGTCAGTGTAGGGGGTCGTGCTGGGGTGGTGTTTCAGGGTTTAGGCAGAGCAGTGGTGTTCTGGCAGTGTAGGGGGTCGTGCGGGGGTGGGGTTTAGGGTTTAGGGCAGTGCAGTTTTGCTCGGGCGGTGTAGGGGGTTGTGCAGGTGGTGGTGTTCCAGCGTTTAGAGCAGTGCACTGGTTTTCGGGGCAGTGTAGAGGGTCGTGCAGGGGAGTGGTGGTTCAGGGTTTAGGGCAGAGCTGTGGAGTACGGGCAGTGTAGGGGGTCATGCAGGGGGGTTGTGTTTCAGGGTTTAGTGCAGTGCAGTGGTGTTTGGGCAGTGTAGTGGTTCGTGCAGGGGGTGGTGTTTCCGGCTTTAGGTGAGTGCAGTGGTTTTCGCGCAGTGTAAGGAGTCGTGCTGGGGCTGGCGTTTCAGGGTTTAAGGCAGTGCAGCAGTGTTCGGGCAGTGTAGGGGGTCGTGCTGGGGCTGTGTTTCAGGGTTTAGGGCAGTGCAGTGGTGTTCGAGCAGTGTAGAGGGTCGTGCTGGGGTGGTGTTTCAGGGATTAAGGCAGAGCAGCGGTGTGCGTGCAGAGTAGGGGTCGTGCTGGGTCTGGTGTTTCAGGGTGTATGGCAGTGCTGCAGTGTTTGGGCAGTGTAGGGGGTCGTGCTGGGGCTGGTGTTTCAGGGTTTAGAGCAGTGCAGTGGTGTTCGGGCAGTGTAGGGGGTGGTGCTGGGGCTGGTGTTTTAGGGTGTAGGGCAGTGCTGCAGTGTTTGGGCAGTGTAGGGGGTCGTGCTGGGGCTGGTGTTTCAGGGTTTAGAGCAGTGCAGTGGTGTTTGGGCAGTGTAGGGGGACGTGCTGTGGCTGGTATTTCAGGGTTTAGGGCAGAGGTGTTCGGGCAGTGTAGCGTGTCTTGCTGGGGGTGGTGTTTCAGGGTTCAGGGCAGTGCAGTGGTGTTCAGGCAGTGTAGGGGGTCATGCAAGGGCTGGTGTTTCAGGGTTTAGGGCAGTGCAGCAGTGTTCGGGCAGTGTAGGGAGTCGTGCTGGGGCAGCTGTTTCAGGGTTTAAGGCAGAGCAGCGGTGTTTGTGCAGAGTAGGGGGTCGTACTGTGGCTGCTGTTTCAGGGTTTAGAGCAGTGCAGTGTTGTTCAGGGAGTGTAGGGGGTGGTGCTGGGGCTGGTGTTTCAGGGTATAGGGCAGTGCAGTGGTGTTTGGGCAGTGCAGGGTTCATGCAGGGGGTGGTGTTTCAGGGTTTAGGGCAGAGCAGTGGTGTTTGGGCAGTGTAGGGGGTTGTGCTGGGGCTGGTGTTTCAGGGTTTAGGCCAGAGGTGTTCGGGCAGTGTAGGGGGTCTTGATGGGGGTAGTGTTTCAGGGTTTAGGGCGGTGCAGTAGTGTTCGGTCAGTGTAGGCGGTCGTGTTGGGTCTGGTGTTTTAGGGTTTTGGGCAGTGCAGTGGTGTTCAGGCAGTGTAGTGGGAGGGGCTGGTGTTTCAGGGTGTAGGGCAGTGCAGTGGTATTCGGGCAGTATAGGGGGTCATGAAGGGGGTGGTGTTTTAGGGTTTAGGGCAGTGCATTGGTGTTCGGGCAGTGTAGGGGGTCGTGCTGGTGCTGGTGTTTCAGGTTTTAGGGCAGAACAGTGGTGTTCGGGCAGTGTAGGGGGTCATGCTGGGGCTGGTGTTTCAGTGTTTAGGGCAGAGCAGTGGTGTTTGGGCAGAGTAGGGGTTGTTCTGGGGCTGGTGTTTAGTGTTTAGGACAGTGCAGTGGTGTTCGGGAAGTGTAGGGGATCATGCAGGGGCTGGTGTTACAGGGTTTAGGGCAGAGCAGTGGTCTTCGGGCAGTGTAGGGGGTCGTGCTGGGGGTGGTGTTTCAGGGTTTAGGGCAGAGCAGTGGTGTTCGGGCAGTGTAGGAGGTCGTGCGGGTGGTGTTTAGGGTTTAGGGCAGTGCAGTTGTGTTCAGGCAGTGTAGGGGGTGGTGCTGGGGCTGGTGTTTCAGGGTATATGGCAGTGCAGTGGTGTTCGGGCAGTGTAGGGAGTCGTGCTGGGACTGGTGTTTCAGGGTTTAGGGCAGAGCAGTGGTGTTTGGGCAGAGTAGGGGGTCGTTCTGGGGCTGGGGTTTAGAGTTTAGGGCAGTGCAGTGGTGTTCGGGAAGTGTAGTTTGTCGTGCAGGGGCTGGTGTTTCAGGGTTTAGGGCAGAGCAGTGGTGTTCGGTCAGTGTAGGGGGTCGTGCTGGGGTGGTGTTTCATGGTTTAGGGCAGTGCAGTGGTGTTCGGGCAGTGTCGGCGGTGGTGGTGAGGCTGGTGTTTCAGGGTTTAGGGCAGTGCAGTGGTGTTCGGGCAGTGTAGGGGGTGTTGCTGGGGCTGTTGTTTCAGGGTTTAGGGCAGTGCAGTACTGTTCGGTCAGTGTATGTGGTCGTGCTTGGGCTGGTGTTTCAGGGTTTAGGGCAGTGCAGTTGTGTTCGGGCAGTGTAGGGGGTCGTGCTGGGGTGGTGTTTCATGGTTTAGGGCAGTGCAGTGGTGTTCGGGCAGTGTCGGCGGTGGTGGTGAGGCTGGTGTTTCAGGGTTTAGGGCAGTGCAGTTGTGTTCGGGCAATGTAGGGGGTGTTGCTGGGGCTGTTGTTTCAGGGTTTAGGGCAGTGCAGTACTGTTCGGTCAGTGTATGTGGTCGTGCTTGGGCTGGTTTTTCAGGGTTTAGGGCAGTGCAGTTGTGTTCGGGCAGTGTAGGGGGTCTTGATGGGGGTGGTGTTTCAGGGTTTAGGGCAGTGCAGTGGTGTTCGGTCAGTGTAGGCGGTCGTGCTGGGGCTGGTGTTTTAGGGTTTTGGGCAGTGCATGGTGTTGAGGCAGTGTAGGGTGAGGTGCTGGGGCTGGTGTTTCAGGGTATAGGGCAGTGCAGTGGTATTCGGGCAGTGTAGGGGGTCATGCAGGGGGTGGTGTTTCAGGGTTTAGGGCAGTGCATTGGTGTTCGGGCAGTGTAGGGGGTCGTGCTGGTGCTGGTGTTTCAGGTTTTAGGGCAGAACAGTGGTGTTCGGGCAGTGTAGGGGGTCATGCTGGGGCTGGTGTTTCAGTGTTTAGGGCAGAGCAGTGGTGTTTGGGCAGAGTAGGGGTTGTTCTGGGGCTGGTGTTTAGTGTTTAGGACAGTGCAGTGGTGTTCGGGAAGTGTAGGGGATCATGCAGGGGCTGGTGTTACAGGGTTTAGGGCAGAGCAGTGGTCTTCGGGCAGTGTAGGGGGTCGTGCTGGGGGTGGTGTTTCAGGGTTTAGGGCAGAGCAGTGGTGTTCGGGCAGTGTAGGAGGTCGTGCGGGTGGTGTTTAGGGTTTAGGGCAGTGCAGTTGTGTTCAGGCAGTGTAGGGGGTGGTGCTGGGGCTGGTGTTTCAGGGTATATTGCAGTGCAGTGGTGTTCGGGCAGTGTAGGGAGTCGTGCTGGGACTGGTGTTTCAGGGTTTAGGGAAGAGCAGTGGTGTTTGGGCAGAGTAGGGGGTCGTTCTGGGGCTGGGGTTTAGAGTTTAGGGCAGTGCAGTGGTGTTCGGGAAGTGTAGTTTGTCATGCAGGGGCTGGTGTTTCAGGGTTTAGGGCAGAGCAGTGGTGTTCGGTCAGTGTAGGGGGTCGTGCTGGGGTGGTGTTTCAGGGTTTAGGCAGAGCAGTGGTGTTCGGGCAGTGTAGGGGGTCGTGCGGGGGTGGTGTTTAGGGTTTAGGGCAGTGCAGTTTTGCTCGGGCGGTGTAGGGGGTTGTGCAGGTGGTGGTGTTCCAGCGTTTAGAGCAGTGCACTGGTTTTCGGGGCAGTGTAGAGGGTCGTGCAGGGGAGTGGTGGTTCAGGGTTTAGGGCAGAGCTGTGGAGTACGGGTAGTGTGGGGGGTCATGCAGGGGGGTTGTATTTCAGGGTTTAGTGCAGTGCAGTGGTGTTTGGGCAGTGTAGTGGTTCGTGCAGGGGGTGGTGTTTCCGGCTTTAGGTGAGTGCAGTGGTTTTCGGGCAGTGTAGGGAGTCGTGCTGGGGCTGGTGTTTCAGGGTTTAAGGCAGTGCAGCAGTGTTCGGGCAGTGTAGGGGGTCGTGCTGGGGCTGTGTTTCAGGGTTTAGGCAAGTGCAGTTGTGTTCGAGCAGTGTAGAGGGTCGTGCTGGGGTGGTGTTTCAGGGTTTAAGGCAGAGCAGCGGTGTGCGTGCAGAGTAGGGGTCGTGTTGGTGCTGGTGTTTCAGGGTGTAGGGCAGTGCTGCAGTGTTTGGGCAGTGTAGGGGGTCGGGCTGGGGCTGGTGTTTCAGGGTTTAGAGCAGTGCAGTGGTGTTCGGGCAGTGTAGGGGGTGGTGCTGGGGCTGGTGTTTCAGGGTGTAGGACAGTGCTGCAGTGTTTGGGCAGTGTAGGGGGTCGTGCTGGGGCTGGTGTTTCAGGGTGTGAGCAGTGCAGTGGTGTTTGGGCAGTGTAGGGGGACGTGCTGTGGCTGGTATTTCAGGGTTTAGGGCAGAGGTGTTAGGGCAGTGTAGCGTGTCTTGCTGGGGGTGGTGTTTCAGGGTTTAGGGCAGTGCAGTGGTGTTCGGTCAGTGTAGGGGTTCGTGCTGGGGCTGGTGTTTTAGGGTTTTGGGCAGTGCAGTGGAGTTAGGGAAGTGAAGGGATTCATGCAGGGGGTGGTGTTTCAGGGTCTAGGGAAGTGCAGTGGAGTTCGGGCAGTGTAGGGGGTCGTGCTGGGGCTGGTGTTTCATTGTTTAGGGCAGTGCAGTGGTGTTCGGGCAGTGTAGGGGGTCGTGCTTGGGATGGTGTTTCAGGGTTTAGGGCAGTGCAGTGGTGTTCGGGCAATGTAGGGAGTCGTGCTGGGGCTGGTGTATCAGGGTTTAGGGAAGTGCAGCGGTGTTCGGACATTGTAGGGGTCGTGCTGGGGCTGGTGTTTCAAGGTTTAGGGCAGTGCAGTGGTGTTCGTGCAGAGTAGGGGGTCGTGCTGGGGCTGGTGTTTCAGGGATTAGGGCAGTTCAGCAGTGTTCGGACAGTGTAGGGGGTCGTGCTGGGGCTGCTGTTTCAGGGATTAGGGCAGAGGTGTTCGGGCAGTGTAGGGGGTCTTGCTGGGGGTGGTGTTTCAGGGTTTAGGGCAGTGAAGCGGTGTTCAGGCAGTGTAGGGGGTCGTGCTGGGGCTGGTGTTTTAGGGTTTTGGGCAGTGCAGTGGTGTTCGGGCAGTGTAGGGGGAGGTGCTGGGGCTGGTGTTTCAGGGTGTAGGGCAGTGCAGTGGTGTTCGGGCAGTTCAGGGGGTCCTGCAGGGGTTGGTGTTTCAGGGTTTAAGGCAGTGCAGTGGTGTTTGGGCAGTGTTGTGGGTCGTGCAGGGGCTGGAGTTTCAGGGTTTAGGGCAGTGGTGTTTGGGCAGTGTAGGGGGTCTTGCTGAGGGTGGTGTTTCAGGGTTTAGGGCAGTGCAGTTGTGTTTGGGCAGTGTAGGGGGTCTTGCTGGGGCTGTTATTTCAGGGTTTAGGGCAGTGCAGTACTGTTCGGTCAGTGTATGGGGTTGTGCTTGGGCTGGTGTTTCAGGGGTTAGGGCAGTGCAGTTGTGTTCGGGCAGTGTAGGGGGTCGTGCTGGGGTGGTGTTTCATGGTTTAGGGCAGTGCAGTGGTGTTCGGGCAGTGTCGGCGGTGGTGGTGAGGCTGGTGTTTCAGGGTTTAGGGCAGTGCAGTGGTGTTCGGGCAGTGTAGGGGGTGTTGCTGGGGCTGTTGTTTCAGGGTTTAGGGCAGTGCAGTACTGTTCGGTCAGTGTATGTGGTCGTGCTTGGGCTGGTGTTTCAGGGTTTAGGGCAGTGCAGTTGTGTTCGGGCAGTGTAGGGGGTCGTGCTGGGGCTGGTGTCTCATTGTTTAGGGCAGTGCAGTGAAGTTCGGGCAGTGTAGGGGGTCGTGCAGGGGTGGTGTTTAGTTTTTAGGGCAGTGCAGTGTTGTTCGGGCGGTGTAGGGTTTTGTGAGGGTGGTGGTGTTCCAGGGTTTAGAGCAGTGCACTGGTTTTCGGGCAGTGTAGGGTGTTGTGCAGGGGAGTGGTGTTTCAGGGTTTAGGGCAGTGCAGTCGTGTTCGGGCATTGTAGGGGGTCGTGCTGGGGTGGTGTTTCAGGGTTTATGGCAGTGCAGTGGTGTTTGGGAAGTGTAGGGGGTCATGCAGGGGTTGGTGTTTCAGGGTTTAGGGCAGAGAAGTGGTGTTCGGTCAGTATAGGGTGTTGTGCTGGGGCTGGTGTCTCATTGTTTAGGGCAGTGCAGTGGTGTTCGGGCAGTGTAGGGGGTCATGCAGGGGTGGTGTTTAGTTTTTAGGGCAGTGCAGTGTTGTTCGGGCGGTGTAGGGTTTTGTGAGGGTGGTGTTGTTCCAGGGTTTAGAGCAGTGCACTGGTTTTCGGGCAGTGTAGGGTGTTGTGCAGGGGAGTGGTGTTTCAGGGTTTAGGGCAGTGCAGTTGTGTTCGGGCATTGTAGGGGGTCGTGCTGGGGTGGTGTTTCAGGGTTTATGGCAGTGCAGTGGTGTTTGGGAAGTGTAGGGGGTCATGCAGGGGTTGGTGTTTCAGGGTTTAGGGCAGAGAAGTGGTGTTCGGTCAGTATAGGGTGTTGTGCTGGGGCTGGTGTCTCATTGTTTAGGGCAGTGCAGTGGTGTTCGGGCATTGTAGGGGGTCGTGCAGGGGTGGTGTTTAGTTTTTAGGGCAGTGCAGTGTTGTTCGGGCGGTGTAGGGTTTTGTGAGGGTGGTGGTGTTCCAGGGTTTAGAGCAGTGCACTGGTTTTCGGGCAGTGTAGGGTGTTGTGCAGGGGAGTGGTGTTTCAGGGTTTAGGGCAGTGCAGTGGTGTTCAGGCAGTGTAGGGGGTCATGCAAGGGCTGGTGTTTCAGGGTTTAGGGCAGTGCAGCAGTGTTCGGGCAGTGTAGGGGGTGGTGCTGGGGCTGGTGTTTCAGGGTATAGGGCAGTGCAGTGGTGTTTGGGCAGTGCAGGGTTCATGCAGGGGCTGGTGTTTCAGGGTTTAGGGCAGAGCAGTGGTGTTCGGTCAGTGTAGGGGGTCGTGCTGGGGTGGTGTTTCAGGGTTTAGGCAGAGCAGTGGTGTTCGGGCAGTGTAGGGGGTCGTGCGGGGGTGGTGTTTAGGGTTTAGGGCAGTGCAGGTTTGCTCGGGCGGTGTAGGGGGTTGTGCAGGTGGTGGTGTTCCAGCGTTTAGAGCAGTGCACTGGTTTTCGGGGCAGTGTAGAGGGTCGTGCAGGGGAGTGGTGGTTCAGGGTTTAGGGCAGAGCTGTGGAGTACGGGCAGTGTAGGGTGTCATGCAGGGGGGTTGTGTTTCAGGGTTTAGTGCAGTGCAGTGGTGTTTGGGCAGTGTAGTGGTTCGTGCAGGGGGTGGTGTTTCCGGCTTTAGGTGAGTGCAGTGGTTTTCGGGCAGTGTAAGGAGTCATGCTGGGGCTGGTGTTTCAGGGTTTAAGGCAGTGCAGCAGTGTTCGGGCAGTGTAGGGGGTCGTGCTGGGGCCGTGTTTCAGGGTTTAGGGCAGTGCAGTGGTGTTCGAGCAGTGTAGAGGGTCGTGCTGGGGTGGTGTTTCAGGGATTAAGGCAGAGCAGCGGTGTGCGTGCAGAGTAGGGGTCGTGCTGGGTCTGGTGTTTCAGGGTGTAGGGCAGTGCTGCAGTGTTTGGGCAGTGTAGGGGGTCGTGCTGGGGCTGGTGTTTCAGGGTTTAGAGCAGTGCAGTGGTGTTCGGGCAGTGTAGGGGGTGGTGCTGGGGCTGGTGTTTTAGGGTGTAGGGCAGTGCTGCAGTGTTTGGGCAGTGTAGGGGGTCGTGCTGGGGCTGGTGTTTCAGGGTTTAGAGCAGTGCAGTGGTGTTTGGGCAGTGTAGGGGGACGTGCTGTGGCTGGTATTTCAGGGTTTAGGGCAGAGGTGTTCGGGCAGTGTAGCGTGTCTTGCTGGGGGTGGTGTTTCAGGGTTTAGGGCAGTGCAGTGGTGTTGAGGCAGTGTAGGGGGTCATGCAAGGGCTGGTGTTTCAGGGTTTAGGGCAGTGCAGCAGTGTTCGGGCAGTGTAGGGAGTCGTGCTGGGGCAGCTGTTCCAGGGTTTAAGGCAGAGCAGCGGTGTTTGTGCAGAGTAGGGGGTCGTACTGTGGCTGCTGTTTCAGGGTTTAGAGCAGTGCAGTGTTGTTCAGGGAGTGTAGGGGGTGGTGCTGGGGCTGGTGTTTCAGGGTATAGGGCAGTGCAGTGGTGTTTGGGCAGTGCAGGGTTCATGCAGGGGGTGGTGTTTCAGGGTTTAGGGCAGAGCAGTGGTGTTTGGGCAGTGTAGGGGGTTGTGCTGGGGCTGGTGTTTCAGGGTTTAGGCCAGAGGTGTTCGGGCAGTGTAGGGGGTCTTGATGGGGGTAGTGTTTCAGGGTTTAGGGCAGTGCAGTGGTGTTCGGTCAGTGTAGGCGGTCGTGTTGGGTCTGGTGTTTTAGGGTTTTGGGCAGTGCAGTGGTGTTCAGGCAGTGTAGGGGGAGGGGCTGGTGTTTCAGGGTGTAGGGCAGTGCAGTGGTATTCGGGCAGTATAGGGGGTCATGAAGGGGGTGGTGTTTTAGGGTTTAGGGCAGTGCATTGGTGTTCGGGCAGTGTAGGGGGTCGTGCTGGTGCTGGTGTTTCAGGTTTTAGGGCAGAACAGTGGTGTTCGGGCAGTGATGGGGGTCATGCTGGGGCTGGTGTTTCAGTGTTTAGGGCAGAGCAGTGGTGTTTGGGCAGAGTAGGGGTTGTTCTGGGGCTGGTGTTTAGTGTTTAGGACAGTGCAGTGGTGTTCGGGAAGTGTAGGGGATCATGCAGGGGCTGGTGTTACAGGGTTTAGGGCAGAGCAGTGGTCTTCGGGCAGTGTAGGGGGTCGTGCTGGGGGTGGTGTTTCAGGGTTTAGGGCAGAGCAGTGGTGTTCGGGCAGTGTAGGAGGTCGTGCGGGTGGTGTTTAGGGTTTAGGGCAGTGCAGTTGTGTTCAGGCAGTGTAGGGGGTGGTGCTGGGGCTGGTGTTTCAGGGTATATGCCAGTGCAGTGGTGTTCGGGCAGTGTAGGGAGTCGTGCTGGGACTGGTGTTTCAGGGTTTAGGGCAGAGCAGTGGTGTTTGGGCAGAGTAGGGGGTCGTTCTGGGGCTGGGGTTTAGAGTTTAGGGCAGTGCAGTGGTGTTCGGGAAGTGTAGTTTGTCGTGCAGGGGCTGGTGTTTCAGGGTTTAGAGCAGAGCAGTGGTGTTCGGTCAGTGTAGGGGGTCGTGCTGGGGTGGTGTTTCAGGGTTTAGGCAGAGCAGTGGTGTTCGGGCAGTGTAGGGGGTCGTGCGGGGGTGGTGTTTAGGGTTTAGGGCAGTGCAGTTTTGCTCGGGCGGTGTAGGGGGTTGTGCAGGTGGTGGTGTTCCAGCGTTTAGAGCAGTGCACTGGTTTTCGGGGCAGTGTAGAGGGTCGTGCAGGGGAGTGGTGGTTCAGGGTTTAGGGCAGAGCTGTGGAGTATGGGCAGAGTAGGGGGTCATGCAGGGGGGTTGTGTTTCAGGGTTTAGTGCAGTACAGTGGTGTTTGGGCAGTGTAGTGGTTCGTGCAGGGGTGGTGTTTCCGGCTTTAGGTGAGTGCAGTGGTTTTCGGGCAGTGTAAGGAGTCGTGCTGGGGCTGGTGTTTCAGGGTTTAAGGCAGTGCAGCAGTGTTCGGGCAGTGTAGGGGGTCGTGCTGGGGCTGTGTTTCAGGGTTTAGGGCAGTGCAGTGGTGTTCGAGCAGTGTAGAGGGTCGTGCTGGGGTGGTGTTTCAGGGATTAAGGCAGAGCAGTGGTGTGCGTGCAGAGTAGGGGTCGTGCTGGGTCTGGTGTTTCAGGGTGTAGGGCAGTGCTGCAGTGTTTGGGCAGTGTAGGGGGTCGTGCTGGGGCTGGTGTTTCAGGGTTTAGAGCAGTGCAGTGGTGTTCGGGCAGTGTAGGGGGTGGTGCTGGGGCTGGTGTTTTAGGGTGTAGGGCAGTGCTGCAGTGTTTGGGCAGTGTAGGGGGTCGTGCTGGGGCTGGTGTATCAGGGTTTAGAGCAGTGCAGTGGTGTTTGGGCAGTGTAGGGGGACGAGCTGTGGCTGGTATTTCAGGGTTTAGGGCAGAGGTGTTCGGGCAGTGTAGCGTGTCTTGCTGGGGGTGGTGTTTCAGGGTTTAGGGCAGTGCAGTGGTGTTCGGTTAGTGTAGGGGTTCGTGCTGGGGCTGGTGTTTTAGGGTTTTGGGCAGTGCAGTGGTGTTAGGGCAGTGAAGGGATTCATGCAGGGGGTGGTGTTTCAGGGTCTAGGGAAGTGCAGTGGTGTTCGGGCAGTGTAGGGGGTCGTGCTGGGGCTGGAGTTTCATTGTTTAGGGCAGTGCAGTGGTGTTCGGGCAGTGTAGGGGGTCGTGCTTGGGATGGTGTTTCAGGGTTTAGGGCAGGGCAGTGGTGTTCGGGCAATGTAGGGAGTCGTGCTGGGGCTGGTGTATCAGGGTTTAGGGAAGTGCAGCGATGTTCGAACATTGTAGGGGTCGTGCTGGGGCTGGTGTTTCAAGGTTTAGGGCAGTGCAGTGGTGTTCGTGCAGAGTAGGGGGTCGTGCTGGGGCTGGTGTTTCAGGGTTTAGGGCAGTTCAGCAGTGTTCGGACAGTGTAGGGGGTCGTGCTGGGGCTGCTGTTTCAGGGATTAGGGCAGAGGTGTTCGGGCAGTGTAGGGGGTCTTGCTGGGGGTGGTGTTTCAGGGTTTAGGGCAGTGAAGCGGTGTTCAGGCAGTGTAGGGGGTCGTGCTGGGGCTGGTGTTTTAGGGTTTTGGGCAGTGCAGTGGTGTTCGGGCAGTGTAGGGGGAGGTGCTGGGGCTGGTATTTCAGGGTGTAGGGCAGTGCAGTGGTGTTCGGGCAGTTCAGGGGGTCCTGCAGGGGTTGGTGTTTCAGGGTTTAGGGCAGTGCAGTGGTGTTTGGGCAGTGTTGTGGGTCGTGCAGGGGCTGGAGTTTCAGGGTTTAGGGCAGTGGTGTTTGGGCAGTGTAGGGGGTCTTGCTGGGACTGGTGTTTCAGGGTTTAGGGCAGTGCAGTGGTGTTCGGGCAGTGTAGGCAGTGGTGGTTTGGCTGGTGTTTCAGGGTTTAGGGCAGTGCAGTGGTGTTTGGGCAGTGTAGGGGGTCTTGCTGGGGCTGTTATTTCAGGGTTTAGGGCAGTGCAGTACTGTTCGGTCAGTGTATGGGGTTGTGCTTGGGCTGGTGTTTCAGGGTTTAGGGCAGTGCAGTTGTGTTCGGGCAGTGTAGGGGGTCGTGCTGGGGTGGTGTTTCATGGTTTAGGGCAGTGCAGTGGTGTTCGGGCAGTGTCGGCGGTGGTGGTGAGGCTGGTGTTTCAGGGTTTAGGGCAGTGCAGTGGTGTTCGGGCAGTGTAGGGGGTGTTGCTGGGGCTGTTGTTTCAGGGTTTAGGGCAGTGCAGTACTGTTCGGTCAGTGTATGTGGTCGTGCTTGGGCTGGTGTTTCAGGGTTTAGGGCAGTGCAGTTGTGTTCGGGCAGTGTAGGGGGTCGTGCTGGGGCTGGTGTCTCATTGTTTAGGGCAGTACAGTGGTGTTCGGGCAGTGTAGGGGGTCGTGCAGGGGTGGTGTTTAGTTTTTAGGGCAGTGCAGTGTTGTTCGGGCGGTGTAGGGTTTTGTGAGGGTGGTGGTGTTCCAGGGTTTAGAGCAGTGCACTGGTTTTCGGGCAGTGTAGGGTGTTGTGCAGGGGAGTGGTGTTTCAGGGTTTAGGGCAGTGCAGCAGTGTTCGGGCAGTGTAGGGAGTCGTGCTGGGGCAGCTGTTTCAGGGTTTAAGGCAGAGCAGCGGTGTTTGTGCAGAGTAGGGGGTCGTGCTGGGGCTGGTGTTTCAGGGTTTAGGGCAGTGCAGCAGTGTTCGGGCAGTGTAGGCGGTCGTACTGTGGCTGCTGTTTCAGGGTTTAGAGCAGTGCAGTGTTGTTCAGGGAGTGTAGGGGGTGGTGCTGGGGCTGGTGTTTCAGGGTATAGGGCAGTGCAGTGGTGTTTGGGCAGTGCAGGGGTCATGCAGGGGGTGGTGTTTCAGGGTTTAGGGCAGAGCAGTGGTGTTTGGGCACTGTAGGGGGTTGTGCTAGGGCTGGTGTTTCAGGGCTTAGGCCAGAGGTGTTCGGGCAGTGTAGGGGGTCTTGATGGGGGTGGTGTTTCAGGGTTTAGGGCAGTGCAGTGGTGTTCGGTCAGTGTAGGCGGTCGTGTTGGGGCTGGTGTTTTAGGGTTTTGGGCAGTGCAGTGGTGTTCAGGCAGTGTAGGGGGAGGGGCTGCTGTTTCAGGGTGTAGGGCAGTGCAGTGGTATTCGGGCAGTATAGGGGGTCATGAAGGGGGTGGTGTTTCAGGGTTTAGGGCAGTGCATTGGTGTTTGGGCAGTGTAGGGGGTCATGCTGAGGCTGGTGTTTCAGGGTTTAGGGCAGAGGTGTTCGGGCAGTGTAGGGGGTCTTGCTGGGGCTGGTGTTATAGGTTTTTGGGCAGTGAAGTTGTGTTCGGGTAGTGTAGGAGGAGGTGCTGGGGCTGGTGTTTCAGGGTGTAGGGCAGTGCAGTGGTGTTCGGGCAGTTCAGGGGGTCCTGCAGGGGTGGTGTTTCAGTGTTTAGGGCAGTGCAGTGGTGTTTGGGCAGTGTAGGGGGTCATGCTGGGGCTGCTGTTTCAGGGATTAGGGCAGTGCAGTGGTGTTCAGGCAGTGTAGGGGGTCATGCTGGGGCTGGTGTTTTAGGTTTTTGGGCAGTGCAGTTGTGTTCGGGCAGTGTAGGAGGAGGTGCTGGGGCTGGTGTTTCAGGGTGTAGGGCAGTGGTGTTCGGGCAGTTCAGGGGGTCCTGCAGGGGGTGGTGTTTCAGTGTTTAGGGCAGTGCAGTGGTGTTTGGGCAGAGTATGGGGTCTTGCTGAGGGTGGTGTTTCAGGGTTTAGGGCAGTGCAGTGGTGTTCGGGCAGTGTAGGGGGTCGTGCTGGGGCTGGTTTTTCAGGGTTTTGGGCAGTGAAGTGGTGTTCGGGCAGTGTAGGGGGTCATGCTGGCACTGGTGTTTCAGGGCTTAGGGCAGTGCAGTGGTATTCGGGCAGTGTATGGGGTGGTGCTGGGGGTTGTGTTTCAGGGTTTAGGGCAGTGCAGTGGTGTTCGGGCAGTGTAGGGGGTTTTGCTGGGGCTGTTGTTTCAGGTTTTAGGTCAGTGCATTTCTGTTCGGGCAGTGTATGGGGTTGTGCTGGGGCTGGTGTTTCAGGGTTTAGGGCAGTGCAGTTGTGTTCGGGCAGTGTAGTGGGTCGTGCTGGGGTGGTGTTTCAGTGTTTAGGGCAGTGCAGTGGTGTTCAGGAAGTGTAGGAGGTCGTGCAGGGGCTGGTGTTTCAGGGTTTAGGGCAGAGCAGTGGTGTTCGGTCAGTGTAGGGGGTCGTGCTGGTGGTGGAGTTTCAGGGTTTAAGGCAGATGTTGGACTTGGCCCTTCTGGCAGGTTCACCCCCAAAACTTTTTGCAATTATCCTAGCTTTTTCCCTATGTTGTGTGAGTGGTTTTAGGCCTCTAGGCGCTTTTACACTGTGTCCCAGTGGAAAGTGCGTGCGCTCTGTGTTACAGTTAGTGAGACTGACCTGCCCTCCCATAGGAATGCATGGGGAATGTATGTGTCCATGGTAGTTCCTGGCGCGTCGGGATTGCAGGGTCGAGTTTGGTATGTGCGAACTCGTGAGATTGAATGCTGCGCGATGATGTGTGCGGCGTCAGTGTGTCTAGTGTAGAAGTGCCACTTCTAGAAGCTGGCATGTATGTGTAGCAAATATGAAGTGACTGGCTTGTGATTGGCTGGTGTGCCTGGCTCCAGGAGTCAGGATGGGTCTGCCCCAGTGGTGGATAGGAAGATTTACATCCAGATGGAAGGGAGGAGTACACCTGGGACCTGAATAGGGCTGGGCTTTCCCCACACAATGCTGGCTCCGCCCCCTGTGGTGCGACTGATGACCCTGGTCTGTTCTGTGAATAGGGAGAGGGGCTGAGCAAAATAAAGTGCTCAGGAACCAGTTGCATCTGGTTCGCCCCTTCCCTGCACCTTGAGACAATCAATCAATCAATCAGTCACATTTATAGAGTGCGCTACTCACCCCCAAGGGTCTCAAGGTGCTGGGAGGGGGGGGTGCTGCTACTGCTCGAAGAGCCAGGTCTTGAGTTGCTTCCTGAAGGAGAGATGGTCCTGGGTCAATTGGAGGTGGGTGGGGAGGGAGTTCCACGTCTTGGCAGCCAGGTAGGAGAAGGGGAGACAAAGGAAACATGTGCATAACAAGGGGCTGTGACCCCATGTAAAATGTTCTTCTTCTGATCCTAATTGGAGGGGGGGCTGCTGCTGCTGCTGGGCGCCAGGAGAGTCCATCACTGGGGACTGCCTCCCTGCCTGGAGGGCCCTGTGAGCTGGCCCATGGGCCCTGCCCTTTCCCCCCTGCCTCCTGAAAAACTTCCCGTGGACCTGGCCTTTGATTTGGAGAAGCTCTCCACTTATTAATCCTGGACTTTGGACTTCCCCTCTAGTGCTGGGGGAGCGTTCTGCTCCTACCCTGAAGAGCGCTTTATTTTTAAGGGGGAAGAGCGCTTTATCCCTGCCCTGAGCTGTCCTGAGGAGCACTGCCGTCGTTGGGCCTACAGTGCGATCAATGCGGAGGGAATACCGAGCGTAGGGATTCCCCCCCCCGTGCTATCGACCCGCTTATTTAATTATTTCGGTACGCGGGTGCCCACACTGCTTCATACATAGCGAAAGCGCTGGTGCCCACCCCGCTCTTGTATATTTAATCTGAGGGAGCCTACCCCTCGTTGCTGCCAAGAGGAGACCCCCCTGCTGCCGCGATCCACAGCCCGCCTGTTTGTGGGCAGGGCCGGTGGACGGAAGCGGAAGAGGCCAGGAGGGTGGGATTTCATAAACAACCCGGGCGGGAGCCTACTCCACGCCGGGACGTCCGGAGGAGGACGGGAGCCTACCCTGCCTCCACGCGCTCGAGTGAGAAAGTCCCGGGTCCCAGGAGGGGGCCCGGGTGAAGAGGCGAGGCGGAGAAGGGACTGCACCTGACTGCGTGGGGCTCCCGTACCTGAGAGAGAGCCCCGCAGTCACACCAAAGTTGGAGCAGTGCGGGCTCCAGGCCTGAAGCTCCCGTGTGAAGAAGGGAGCCCAGGAGCAGCGCGTAGGAGTATCCCGGTGAGTGGGGGGCAGACCGGGTGCACCTTGAGTGCCCACCAGGCACAGTGCAGATCTGCCTTTAGAGCGGCCCCAGATGGCAGCGGGCCGCTCCAACCCCGGTGGCAGGTTTGATTAAAAGCTCCAGTCCGCTCCAGTGGGGGCATTATTCTTTTAGAGCCAAGAGGGGCTCCACCGAAGGGGGCATTTTTAGTCTAGAGCCCAGAGAGGCTCCAAAGTTTGGGGGCCCCAGCGTTTTCAGAGTCCCAGAGCAGGACTCCAATGTGCACCTGGTTGGTGCTGGCATTTCCCCCAGCTGCCCCATGTGATAGAGGGCAGCTGCAATGTGGCGCAGTTCTGTTAGAACGGGCATAGTAAATGCCCGGGCCCATCCTTGAGTCTACAGCTGCCCAGCAAGTAGTGGGCAGCTGCAACGTTTAGGCCTGATCTTTTGTGCCTTCTGCCTTGGCTGCCTGCGCAGCCCAGCCCTGACATTTTGGACAAAGGGCGTTTGAGCCCCTGAGAGGCCAAGTTGGCCTGGGGACCATTTTCCTGTGTTGTCGCCTCACCTAGGGTACGTGGTTATTTTTACCTGTGTACGTTTGTGCAATGTGCATTGCCGTTATACTATTTTTTTCCTAACTGTGTCTATGCGTAGGACACTGTTTTCCTAGTATAGGTGATGCTAGTGAGTTCATGGTTCCCTGCGTGATGTATGCCTAAGGTGTTTAGGATTGCGTAGGGTGTACTTACCTTTTACCAGGGGTTACTGGTTGTGCGCTACATTTATTATTTGTTCTACATGTCTACATTTACAATTGGTGATTTGTGCTAATTCTGACAGTGGTCCATGTGGCCCTGTCTTGTGTAAATAGTCCCCTGTAAATTCTGCCAGTGCCAGTTGGCACAGTGTAAATTGTGTGAATATTATCTAATGTGTTTTGGTATAATACAAAGGCTATTTTTATATATAACCTTGGGTGGAGGTTCTTTTGTGGTGGGCCTAGGGTGTTGTTGCTGTGTGCGTGTGCAAACGCTTTACACATTGCCTCCGGGATAAGCCTGACTGATCGTGCTAAGCTACCAAGGGGGTGAGCAGGGGTTATCTTTGGCGTGTAACTTCCTTGCCCTGACTAGAGTGGTGGTTTCTGCCTGGCTTTTGAGCAAGCCCTAGCCAACCAGAAATCCCATTTCTAACAGCAGAGCAGTGGTGTTCGGGCAGTTTAGGGGGTCGTGCGGGGGTGGTGTTTAGGGTTTAGTGCTTTGCAGTGTTGTTCGGGTGGTGTAGGGGGTTGTGCGGGTGGTGGTGTTCCAGTGTTTAGAGCAGTGTACTGGTTTTCGGGCAGTGTAGGGGGTCGTGCAGGGGAGTGGTGGTTCAGGGTTTAGGGCAGAGCTGTGGAGTTCGGGCAGTGTAGGGGGTCATGCAGGGGGTGGTGTTTCAGGGTTTAAGGCAGAGCAGCGGTGTTCGTGCAGAGTAGGGGGTCGTGCTGGGGCTGGTGTTTCAGGGTTTAGGGCAGAGGAGTTCGGGCACTGTAGGGGGTCTTGCTGGGGTGGTGTTTCAGGGTTTAGGGCAGTGCAGCAGTGTTTGGGAAGTGTAGGGGTCGTGCTGGGGCTGCTGTTTCAGGGTTTAGAACAGTGCAGTGGTGTTCGGGCAGTGTAGGGGGTGGTGCTGGGGCTGGTGTTTCAGGGTATAGGGCAGTGCCGTGGTGTTTGGGTAGTGCAGGGGTCCTGCAGGGGGTGGTGTTTCAGGGTTTAGGGCAGAGCAGTGGTGTTTGGGCAGTGTAGGGGGACGTGCTGTGGCTGGTATTTCAGGGTTTAGGACAGAGGTGTTCGGGCACTGTAGGGGGTCTTGCTGGGGTGGTGTTTCAGGGTTTAGGGCAGTGCAGTGGTGCTCGGTCAGTGTAGGGGTTCGTGCTGGGGCTGGTGTTTTAGGGTTTTGGGCAGTGCAGTAGTGTTAGGGCAGTGTAGGGATTCATGCTGGGGCTGGTGTGTCAGGGTTCAGGGCAGTGCAGTGGTGTTCGGGCAGTGTAGGGATTCATGCAGGGGGTGGCGTTTCAGGGTTTAGGGCAGTGCAGTGGTGTTCGGGCAGTGTAGGGGGTCGTGCTGGGGCTGGTGTTTCAGGGTTTAGGGCAGTGCAGTGGTGTTTGGGCAGTGTAGGGGGTCGTGCTGGGGCTGGTGTTTCAGGGTTTAGGGCAGTGCAGCGGTGTTCGGGCAGTGTAGGGGGTCGAGCTGGGGCTGCTGTTTCAGGGATTAGGGCAGAGGTGTTCGGGCAGTGTAGGGGATCTTGCTGGGGGTGGTGTTTCAGGGTTTAGTGCAGTGACGTGGTTTTCAGGCAGTGTAGGGGATCGTGCTGGGGCTGGTGTTTTAGGGGTTTGGGCTGTAGTGAAGATTGCTATCTATATATGTACAATGCTAAGTTAGCAGAACAGCGTTAGATGTTAGAAAGCCATCTTGCCGCTTTTGCTGCTTTTGCACACGACACTGTAGTCACATGTTATTAATTGATAAATACTTGCTCGACTTTGCTTCACATGAGAACTGTCTGTTGTTCACATCCCAAACAGTGAGCAGCGACCTTCGTCTGAACATTGTGTAAAGAAACAGTCTGGGTCGCTAGACGGTGCATGTCGTTGGGTTCAGGTTGATCGGCCCACTATTTAGCCATAAGACGCACGCAGCTGCAAATACCTGAAAGTCGGGTGCTTCTAATATTGCAGTGCTGCATGTTTTTTATTCATTTGGAAGAAGAGCTTTCCCAAGAGCAGAGTATAGCTGATCCTGTGATGTGATTCCACTAAGCTGATCTTTACGGTATGGGGTTCCCCATTCAAGCCTAGAGACCTTTTATTAGTCTAATAATAACCATATTAGTTTACTAGCGAAAGGAGGGTGGTTGTCATCCACTGTCATTTTATTATGATTACTCCTTTCATTTTCTATGGTATTGTAACTATGCTGATGGTTTTGATCTTAATCATTTGTCTGCTTATGTTAGCCAAAGTACTGCATCTTAGGACACGAGGTTTATAAAATAAACTCTTTAAACTTTACCGTGTCTCTGTTTATTCTGTTGTGGACTGATAAGAGAATAATTACGAACGGTTATTTCTGATTCCCACCATTCCTGAGAATACCCTAAGTCGCTTGTTCTGGGTTGTCTATACATTGGGACCGCCGAGATAAAACTCGGATAACGAATGGGACACTGATTCTGGTCGGATAAGGGGTTCTGGGTTCTAAGGTGAGTTTTTGGTACACCACAATTCACTGAGGTCCTGGTTTTCTGTGCATAGTTCTGTGCATAAGCAGAATCCCTGCAACATGACGCCCAACGTTTGGTCTATTGATTTGAAACGCCTTAGTAGTGCTTATATTAGTCCACAACACCCTCACTCTAGTTTCCGGTTAACGGGAGTGACGGTTTAAACAACCTGTGTTTCGACGAATAGGTTCTTTTTAAGCTTGATCATTAAAAAGGTTATTTTTTACTGAACCCCAGTGCTACTGTTGATATTGTTGTTACTCTTTAGTGTGTCCCTATGGCGGTTAATATTGCCGCACATAGTCGTACACCTCTGCGCCATCACTTGACGACGTATGGAGTGCCAGATGATGGGATGGCTGTTATTTTTGTGGTGAGAGCTGATGCGTCTTACCCATATGAGTTGTTTTACTCTTGGGTGACTTTTCCGGCGGTGGATGACGATGATACGTTTCATTCCTTTACTCCCACGCAGCTACCTGCGGTCTATACCCCGTATAGGACACAAGAAATTCCTATCTCTGCCTGGCAGCATACCATTTGGTTTAATGGCGACCTTCCCATGCGGTTGCACCGGCTAGAATGGGCCCGTTGTCTATTGCAGGGGCCACATGGCCGGTGCTGGACAGCTTTACGCCTCGTCCCCGTTATGTCACGGTGGCGGTGGCTGAGTTGCGGGTGCTACACACAGCCCTGATTACAGTTCATAGGGCTTTAGTGCAGTACGTCTCACGCAACGTGCAGGTGGGGGCACCTGCTGTTGCAGGAAAACCAACGGACCACCATGCGGTGGTAATTAGTCCAGTTATGGTTAATTCGGTGATGGGCAAGCGCCCCCAAAGTAAGGATGATTTTCCTTATTGGCTTGCTGAGAAATTTGACCAACTGGAGGCGGTTTTTCCGCATACCACTCCTGTGGAGAAACACAGGATTCTCACCATTAGTTTGCCAAAAGACTTGGTCCCAGATTTGGCCGATTGCACAAACTGGGGCAAGGTCTTTGCCGCGACCTACTCGAAGTGCTTCGTCTTTAGTGCAGTACGTGTCACGCAACGTGCAGGTGGGGGCACCTGCTGTTGCGGGAAAACCAACGGACCACCATGTGGTGGTTATTAGTCCTGTTATGGTTAATTCGGTGATGGGCAAGCGCCCCCAATGTAAGGATGATTTTCCTTATTGGCTTGCTGAGAAATTTGACCAACTGGAGGCGGTTTTTCCGCATAACACTCCTGTGGAGAAATACAGGATTCTCACCATTAGTTTGCCGAAAGACTTGGTCCCAGATATGGCCGATTGCACAAACTGGGGCAAGGTCTTTGCCGCGACCTACTCGAATGCTTCGGCACTCCGTCTATGTCTGTACTACCCTCCGTCATTAAACGTGTTCAAGAGAATCACGGTGCGGAGGCTGCTGTTGAATTAGGAATGAGGCTTGTCGGAGTGTTTGATGTGGTGGCTTCCATGGTAATGGGCAACCTCAAAGGTGATACCATGCAGTTCCAAGTAGCTAATAAGCTGGACCGCGTGGATGAACTCGACAGGCCCAAGGAGTTCGCTAAAATAATTGCGCAAGCCTATAGGACCGTGGGCCGTAGTGCCTTGGGTGTTAAACCAACCGTGGTAGTTCCTGATATAGTACAGCAAACTAAGGTGAGCTCGTCTACTAAAGACAAACGCCCAAATTTAACTAAACAAAGTTGGCGAGCAATAGAAACAGGGAAAGCAGCAACAGAAACAGTCCTGCCTCGCCCGTGCAGTCGTCCACCGAACGCACATATGATCTGCGCGATCGATCTCGTATTAAGTCACCTGATAGATTTCAGGTTTCTGAACAACGCTCTCCTCGTTTTTCACAGGAAACATCGGCTTCACAATCCGGTGGCGGAGACCGTGGGAAAGGAAGGGGTGCCCAAAGTCGTGAGCAACCCCGTCAGACTGAAGGCAAAGGCAAGCAGGACGAGTCTGCACGTCAACGACCCCCGTTTCAGAAGAAGAAAGTTGCTGCGCTAACAGTGAGGTATGCCACAGATGGTGCGGACGCAGCTTCAGAACCTGACATGGGCACTTACGCTGCTCGACAGCGCGGGGGAAGTTACAGTAGTGCGACAAGCACTGCGTCCATATCTGGTGGCGACAGCAACTGATACATTCATAACTGTAGAAACTGCTGACACTAGAGTGGCTCCCCCTCACAGACTATATAATATAGTCCTTTTAATTGAAGGTGACATACAACACATGATTAAAGGGATTTTTTGGGATAATCTGACCTCTTCATATGATATTCTATTGGCAGAGGCTGATTGGCCCCCGGCTTTCGTTTTAGATGCTCCTAGAGGGGAGGAGGTGATCCTCCCGTCCTTTGCGCACACAGTGCCAAAGGACCAAGCTAAAAAGTTCGCCGAGGAGTGGGCTCTGGTGCTTGCACCTGCGTTGTATCGTAATCAGGTAGGCTGGGATAAATTGTCCCCCAGCCATGAAATTCCGTTGCGGTCCACGCCTCAGCCAGAACCCCAATATCCCATGCTTCGCGAAGCAAGACCTCACGTCGCGGCTATCCTTGAACAATTGGAATATCAAGGTGTAATTGAAACATGTGTGTCACCAATGAATAATCCTTTATTCACTGTGACGAAGCCTGACGGGTCGTACCGCCTGGTTTTGGATTACCGGCATTTAAACTCTCATTGCCAGACATTCGCTGTACAGAATACCCACAGTTCGGCTCTCGTCGATAGTCTCGTGAGAAAACGGTTTAAAACCACACTTGACATTTCCAACGGCTTTTACAGCCATAACCTGTCCTCTCTCAGTAGTGAGTGGACGGCATTTACCTCGGGTAGAAAACAAAAACATTTCAAAAGATTACCGATGGGCTATAAAAACAGCCCTGGGGTCTTTGCCGCTCATGTAGTCTCTCTGTTAGAGAGCATAGACCCTGATGCGTACTCGTATGTGGATGATATTTATCTCACAGATGACGAGTTAGGGCCGCATCTGCGTCGCGTTGATCGCATCATTGTTTTGTTTGCAGACTTCGGGTACAAATTCAACTTTGTGAAGTCTCACATTGCAGAATATACAGTGTTGTTTTTGGGATACGAACTCAACAATGAAGGTCGAGGATTGGCTCCGCACTTCCTAGAGAAAAGCGCTTGCCTACGTGCTCCTACAACACTGAAGAAATAACAATCTCTGCTGGGCTTTCTGAATTTCGGTCGAACGCACATTCCTGATTATGCCCAGCGTATCAAGCCGTTTTATGCCTTGGTACAACCTACTTTTTCCAAATCATGTTGGCTGCCAGAGCATTCAGCTATATTGCAAGCATTGCAAGCTGACCTTCTTGCTTCAAAATACTTACTGACGCGTGATAATCACACTAACCTGGTCATAAGAATTGTGCCGGGCGCTGTGGGTTTCACATACTTAACGTTCAATGAGGGCGACACCGTCCCCATTGCCTACAAATCACACCTGTACACTTCGGCTGAACTGCGATTTTCCGCTGTCGAGAAAGTTCTGACGGCAGTGCAGATGGCGATTCTGAAAGAGCGAGTGCTATTGCAAGGTAAACGCATGTTGGTGGTAACACTATATCCTGCCCTTGAGGCGGTGACGAAAGCAAGTGTACCTAATTCTAAGGCTTTGCATCCAAGGTGGATACAATGGGCCACTTCCTTGACATCGCCCGATGTCACATATATTTTTGACGCAGCTCTACAGACTCAGGAGTTCTTGCAATATGAATTCGTTCATCCAGCTCCTCTGTCTTTGCGCCCGCTCGAGGATTACCATTGTGTCATTTACACTGACGGTTCTGCGCAACCGGCTACTGGATCGAAGCATGCCTATTCAGCGGCCTGCGCAATTGTGGTAGGTACTTTCGTGAATGGTGAATTCCAATCCGATGTCGTGCATACGCTGTCATTGCGTGATTGTACCGCACAGTTGGCGGAGCTTCGTGCTCTGGTGCTTGCACTGGAGTTTGCTGATCCCCGAGTCACTACTCTTATAGTGAGTGACTCGTTTTATTGTGTTCAATCTTACAACGACAATCTATATTTTTGGTCTCGGAATGACTATCATGATTCCAAGTGTAGCACAATTAAGCATAAAACGCTTTGGGTTCGAGTGGCAGAACTTAAAGAACATCTGCCTCTCGTGAATGTTATTCACACTCTTGGTCACCAACGAGTTGGTGTCCATGCTGTCGGCAACAGCCTAGCTGACGAGGCAGCAAAAACAGCAGTGGCGACATACTTAGTAGCAGCAGTTACAAGATCACAAAGTAAGATCGATGATGACATCTTGGCAGCTATTGCTGCTACGCAGAAGGGAACAAAATATCCAAGAGGCTTCCCTTCTCGTTACCATTATCGTTTAAGTCCTGATAATGTCCCATTAGTGAGGATTAACAACGTTGGTGACAGATTGATTCCCAACGTGGACTGCAGACCATCTTTGAAATTAGCAGCTCACGAGGGCATGGCGTCCGCGCATGCCGGCGTTGCAGCTACTGTTTCTCTGTTACAACAACGTTACTGGTGGTGCGGTTTATATAAACAAACTTGCGCTTATGTTCTTAATTGTGACATTTGCCAGCAGATAAAACCTTCAACTGCGGCGCGCCCACCACAAACTCAGTTGTACATATCTAATAAACCACTGGGTTGTGTTTATTTAGATCATTGCGGTCTATTTACCTCTGATACTGCGTACAAATACATCTTGGTTGCAGTGGATTCGTGCACACGTTTTCTGTGGGTGTGGCCACAAAGGAGTGCTGATGCCCATACTGACATCAAGGATTTGCGTGTCTTTGTTGGAAGTTTTGCATGTGGTACCTTTCATTGATCAGGGCCCTGTGTTCGCCTCTAAGGCGTACAAAGAAGCTATGAGAAATTTGGGGGTCCAAGTCAAATTTTCGTCTCCATACCAACCTGAGGGTAATAGTGTAGTGGAGCGAATGAACCGTGACTTAAAACAATCTTTGACAGTCAGGGTTTTAGGTACTGGCCGGAACTGGCTAGCCCACTTGTATGACGTGCAACGTGCACTTAATAGTCTCCCTAGAAGGTCTCTGGGTGGGTGGACCCCATACATGATGCTCTTTGGCATACAAATGATTGTCCCGGACCTTGATAGTCTAGACATGGCGGCGGCCGCCGCACCCTTTGATGTAGGTGATCTCTGTGCTGTATTGCATTATCTTCAAGAAGCCAGAGACAGTCTAGCGAAGGAACACGTACCCTCCACATCTGATGCTGCGCTTCAGATTCCGGTAGTCGGCTGGCTACCTCGAGTTGGTGATCTGGTCCGTGAGAAGGTGGAGAACAAGAAGGAGTTCAGCCCCTGTTAGACCTGGCACCTTGGCGTGAGTCTCCCTTCCTCTTTTTGTCGCTGTGCCTCATGTGCTTTTATGGTGTTGGCCGCTCAGCGCGCTGTGCCACTGCCAACCAGTGTCGCGGTGCGAGTGCTCCCTTGTAAAATATATATGTTGGTTGGATTCCATGATTGGATCGTTTGGTTTACTGTCAGACCCCAGTAAAGTGCGCCAGGAGCGCCAGGGCATGTAAATGCAAACACCGCTGGTGGGCTTGCAGCACTGGTTGTGCCACCCACAGAAGCGGCCGGTAAAATATGTCTAAGGTCTGCCTTCGCAAAACCTGCGTGCAGTCTGGTACTGACATGCTGACTGGCAAGTGCCCACACTGGCCGGTCCCTAAACCTTCCCTTAACTTCATGTTAGTCACCCCTCTGGTAGGCCCACGGGCAGGGTGCGTTGTAAGCCTAAGGTAGGACAAGCCTGGATGCGTGGCATGTCCTACTAGTGAATGACCGCCATCTTGTTGTTCACTACTGTAAGGCTACCCTGTTCTCATAGGCCAGTATGGGCGGCGAGGATTGTTACATCCTATGATCCTAACCGACCCAGGGAACATGGTAGAAGATCGAGTTTAGTATGCCTGAACTCGGAATAATAAGGTACATCTTTTCCCAAGGTTTATTTTAATATTCCGCATTTGCAAATGCCGCTTTTAAAAAGCTGGCCTTTGCTTGCCTAAACATTTCAGCCCGCCTCTGCGTGATGTGTATCTGATGTCCAGCTGGTGTGAGTGACAGGGCTGGGGGAACCCAGATGGGCAGGGCTAGGTAGCTTGTTGGTGAATAGGACGATCGACAGGTAGATGGGGGGAGGAGTACTCCTAGGCTCTGAATAGGACAGTGCTCTGCCACCTCAATGCCGGCTCCGCCCCCTGTGGAGCTTCTGATGACTCTGCCCTGCACTCTGAAAGAAGAAGCCTGCATCGCGTAAACAAAGTGCTCAGAAACCGGACTGGACTAGGCAAGGGCCCCCCTGGCCTGGGAGAACAAAAGATTTGCTGTATAAATGTAGGAGACCTGCTCCTAAGAAACTAGATCTGCTTTTGACCAAGAAGAATCTCTGCCTGAGGAGGAGGCACTGGGAAAGCTGTAGGAGGAAGACTGTCCCTGTCCTGGGGGATTGGCCTGCAGTGGTGACCTTGCTACCAAAGGGGAGAAGAGAAACTGTTGCTGAAGACTTTGCTTTATTTTTACTTTCAAGACTTGTGCTTTCCAAAACGATCTCCAAGGGCTTGGAACTGAGCTTGCCCCCTGAACTGAGCCCCAGGACCATTGGGCTCTACCTGATCTTCACTCGCCTGCCGCTGGACTGTGGTGTCCTTTCCCTCACCGGAGCTGTGACCCTCGTGCCCCAGTCCCTCCTTGAGCCGTGACCAGGACTGCTTAGCCGCCCCCGCCTTGGGAAGAGCCTCGCTCGATCGGAGCCGCTCCCCCTACGCTGTGCTGGGCTGCCCCTGTCACCTCGCTCGCTGGAGGCTCGCTGTGCACCTTCACCCTCCCGCCGGAATCGGCGTTGTGAGCATCTCCAAGCCTCGGACGGCCCGGACGTAACCTGCGTGCCCGGCTGCCCCGCTTTGTTCACCCGCCACCTGCAACACCCCGCTCTTGCCGTGAGCCTGAAGATCAGACCCCCATCGTGAAATGTGGGAGCCCCGGACGCCGCCTCGCCCTTCTGTCGAAGAGCCGCTGAAATCCCGCACCCGCCTTCGCGTCAAGAAACAAGGTACTGTACTTACGAACTCGACCGCGAGCTCGCATCGGATACAGGGTCCGCAACGTTCTGATTTCCCTGTCATCTGCCGTGTGCTTCCCGGACGCCGCCTCAGCACGAAGTGCGCTGAGGCCCACAGTTACCTTGTGCCCGCCTAAAGAACTTTCCGTAACAAAGAGACTTTACCGTATTTCCAAGAGTTGTGGCCCCATCAGTTCAACGTCACTGGGCTTTGTATTTGAATCTGCTGAACCTACATAAAAGCTTATTTTTATATACTTCCTGATTGGTGTCCGTTTGTGGTGCATGCAAGGGGTTTACTGTATGTGTAATTGCATTTGCTTAACCGTGTACGCCTGAGACTTAGCCTAGACTGCTCGCGCCACTCACCTAGAGGGTGAGCAGGGGTTATTCTGGGGAGTCATCCTTCGCCCTGACAAGAAGTAAAGTGTCCCTGCTTGTTGTGGGTACACACCTGCGTCAACCAGAGCCCCCTCATTTCTAACATTGGTGGCAGCGGTGAGGATTTACGGATTTGCATTTGTGGTTTGCGTATAGTGAACCACTGATCATCACGTAGTGAGAGCAGATCAGTAACACAGCCACAAGACTAGCAATTGTTTTTGTTTTGCCAAGAATCTCCGTTGTTAGAGCCATGCCTGGTTCACTTCCCGCCGGAAGGGCAGCTTCTATAATCTCTGGATTTGAGGACATAGATTCGGAAGAAAGCGCACTTCAGAATCATACCAATGAAGAATTGAAAGGTTTTTGCTCCAAGTTCAGAATTGCCGAAACTGGATTGAAAAAGAAGGCCCAACTCGTGAAGGCGCTGAGGGCCTGGTATGAGTCAAAGGCACCAGAGAATCAGGTGGAAATGGTTCCACCAGAAAGTGTCCATGAGTTTGGCAGAGGCCTGTCGCCAGAAGAGTTGGCAGACAGGGCAGCAACCCGGGCACACGAAGTGGAGATGGCAAGACTTAATGGGCAGATGGATATGGAAAAACAAAGACTAGCCATGGAAGAAAAGAAACTACAATTAGAGCATGAAATGAAGCTGAGGGAGCTAGAGCTGAAAGCAAAAAGTTTGGAGCTTAATCCCTCTGGTGGCAGCACACCGCCAGTCCCGGCGGAACCAAGAGTTTATATTCCCAAGGATGAAGTGAAGGAGTTCTTTAAGAATGACAACATCGGGCAGTGGTTCAGAGCCTACGAGGTAGCCATGTCTTCCCACCGGGTCCCTGAGAGAGATTGTCGAGCGGGGTTGTGGGGACGGTTCCTGAGTGAAGGGCGGGACTCACTGTTAGATTTACCTGCTGATGTTCATAATTCTTACGCCCATATGAAGGAAGCCTTGATGACTAGGTATGGGTTGACCCCTGAGTTATATAGACAGAGGTTCAGGGGTTGCACTAAGATTCCCAATAGTACGTATGTGGAGTATGTGACTTTCTTTTGCAGAGCGCTGGATGGTTGGGTAAAGGGTAGTAAGGTAAATGATTATCAAGGGCTTCTTGATTTAATGGCATGGGAGCACTTGTCCAGTAATTGTTTTCCTGAGCTACGCCAGCACCTGATAGATAGTAGGCTGACTAACCCTAGGAAGCTTGCTGAGGAGGCGGACCGCTGGGTCAGTACCAGGGTCCACAAGGGTCCCGTGGGAGATTCCGCCAAAGGTGGGCAGGGTCCCCAGCAGAAGAGTGGGGGGGACAGGGGTAAACAGAAGCAGTTCCCAAAAGGGCCCCAAAGTAGTCCCCAAGGGAACCAAGGGAAGGGTTCTCAGCCTCCCCCACCCCAGAAACCGACCGGGGCCCCGACAGGTCCTCCTGTTCAGAAGGGGCCCGTCAGATGTTACAGGTGTAACAATTTGGGGCATTTTGCCTCTGATGTAAAGTGTCCATTGTTTGGTAAACCAGCACCCACTGGTGCTCCACCCCGGCAGGTGACTAGTGTAGCCTTGGGGGAGGAGAGGGATATCCAAGGTTGGTGGGGTCCCGCAGAGATGTCCCTTGTCTCGCTAGGAGACCGTGAAGTGGTCCCTCCAACCCAGCTGCCTGAGAACACTAAGAAGTACAGGCAGTGGGTGACCATAAATGGCCATAGAGTGGAAGCTCTTAGAGATACAGGAGCCAGTGTGACAGCTGTCAGGTGTCACCTGGTGTCTCAGGAGCAGGTGGTCCCCAATGCATTCTATCCCGTTGTTGCCGCTGACAACACAGAGAGGCACTGCAAGGTGGCTCAGGTTCCCTTTGAGTGGGGGGGGGTCTCTGGTACTCCTCATGTAGCTGTGAGGCCTGCCATGCCTGTAGACTGTTTGTTAGGGAACGATTTGGAGAGCTCACCTTGGGCTAAGGTGGAGCGGAGTGCTCACCTGGAGATGTTGGGTATGCCGGATTGGGCGTGTGTCACCACACGGTCCATGGCAGCCAGTAGAGGGACTCAAGAGGTCCTGGAGCCTGAGAGGGAGGCCCAGGAACCGGCCTCAGAGAGAAGGAGCAAGGGGCGCGGGAAGCCGGCCCCTGAAGTTCCCACGGTCCAGGAGGAAGCAGACCTTGAGGGAGATGCCCTGGAGCCTACAGGGGAGCAGATAGCTGAACTGGGAGACCTGCCGGAGCTGACCCATTGGCAGCAGGAAGGGGGTCCCACCAGGGAGGACTTTTGTAAGGCGCAAAAGGAGTGCCCTTCTCTCGTGGGTATGCGGCAGCAGGCTGCAGACCAGGCCGCAGGTGATCAGTCAGGATCACATTTCGTTTACTGGGAGAACGACCTCCTATATACAGAGCCTAAGGTTGCTGAGCCTGGGTCAGCCCGTGCGCTGGTGGTACCCCAGGACTTCAGAGCCTTCCTACTGGGGCTGGCTCACGATGTGCCATTGGCAGGGCATTTGGGGCAGGACAAGACCTTTGAAAGGCTTGTCACCCACTTTTATTGGCCTCAAATGCGCAGGAGTTCAGATACTCACTGCAGGACATGCCAGACTTGCAAGGCAAGTGGAAAGAGTGGAAGGAAGCAGAAGGCTCCACTCCAGCCATTCCCTGTGGTCAGTACCCCATTCCAGCGAGTGGGGATTGACATCGTAGGGCCACTGGACTCCAGGACAGCGATGGGCAATAGGTTCATCCTGGTCCTGGTGGACCATGCCACCCGGTACCCGGAAGCCATTCCTCTGAGGACAGTGACGGCCCCCGTGGTGGGACGTGCACTGATGGGAATTTTCTCCCGAGTGGGATTCCCTCTAGAGGTGGTGTCTGACCGAGGTACCAATTTCATGTCCAAGTACATGCAATCCATCTGGCAAGAGTGTGGTGTAACCTACAAGTTCACCACACCTTACCACCCCCAAGGAAACAGGTTGGTTGAGAGATTCAACCGAACCCTCAAAGGCATAATAATGGGCCTAGAAGGACCTATGAGGCGTAAGTGGGACGTCCTCTTACCATGCCTTCTCTTCGCTTACCGTGAGGTGCCAGAGAAGTCTCTGGGGTTCAGTCCCTTTGAGCTTCTGTATGGTTACCCAGTCAGAGGACCTCTAAGTCTGGTCAAGGAAGGCTGGGAGCAATCTCCCAGGAAACCTCCCCAGAATGTATATAGTTACATGCTGGCCTTCAGGAATCAGACTAGGCGATTCAGGCAACTTGCTGAGGCAAATCTGGAAGCCAGCCAGGAGGAGATGAAGTGGTAGTACGACCAGAATGCCACTCTGGTAGAGCTTCAGCCTGGACAGAAGGTATGGGTCTTGGCCCCCGTGGAGCCGTGTGCGCTCCAGGATAAGTGGACCGGTCCCTTTGAGGTGGTGGAGCGCAAGAGTCCTGTTACCTACGTGGTGGACCTGAAGTCTCCTAGGAACCCCTTAAGGGTCCTACATGTCAACCGCCTCAAGCCCCACTTGGAGAGGTCCCAAGTGGGCATGCTCTTGGCAACAGATGCTGGGATGGAAGAGGAGACAGAACCTCTTCCTGACCTACTGTCAGCCAAGGAGCAAGATGGGTCAGTGGATGGTGTCATCCTCTCTTCCACCCTGACCCCTGAGCAACAGAATGATTGTCGCCAGTTACTGGGACAATTTTCTGATCTGTTTTCCCTGGTTCCCGGTGTCACTGATTGGTGCGTCCATGATGTGGACACTGGGGATAGTACACCTGTGCGGCACAAGGCCTACAGGGTGACTGACAGGGTGAGGACATGCATCAAGGAGGAGGTCTCCAAGATGTTTGCACTCGGGGTAATTGAGTCTTCCAGCAGTCCTTGGGCCAGCCCAGTGGTCTTGGTCCCAAAGGCTGCAGCGCCGGGAGCCACACCCGAACTCCGGTTCTGTGTGGACTACAGAGGACTCAATTCAGTCACTAGGACTGACGCACACCCCATCCCCAGAGCTGATGAACTCATAGATCGGCTAGGGGCTGCCCACTACCTCAGCACGTTTGATTTAACGTCTGGGTTTTGGCAGATCGCCTTGACCGAGGGGGCCAAAGAGAGGTCAGCATTTTCCACCCCAGATGGGCACTACCAGTTCCGGGTTATGCCCTTTGGGATGAAGAATGCCCCTGCCACCTTTCAGAGATTGGTCAACCAGGTGTTGGCTGGGCTGGATTCGTTCAGTGCAGCCTACCTGGATGACATCGCAGTGTTCAGCTCCACTTGGGAAGAACACCTGCGCCACCTCTGGGAAGTGTTGATGGCGCTGCGCAAGGCAGGCCTCACGATCAAGGCAAGTAAGTGCCAGATCGGGCAGGGTTCCGTGGTGTACTTGGGACACCAAGTTGGGAGTGGCCAGGTGGCACCCCTTCAGCCCAAGATAGAAACCATCCTGAATTGGGAGTCGCCCAAAACCCAGACAGAGGTGAGAGCCTTCCTATGTCTCACCGTGTACTACAGGAGGTTTGTCAAGGGGTATGGCAACATGGTTGCCCCCTTGACAGCGCTGACTTCGAGGAAGCAGCCCAGGAAAGTGATTTGGACTGACACCTGTCAGAAAGCTTTTGAGGCCTTGAAAACTGCTATGTGCACGGCGCCCGTGCTCTTGGCTCCCAACTTCTCCAAAGAGTTTATCATTCAGACAGACGCTTCAGAGCATGGTGTGGGGGCTGTTCTTTCACAGATTAATGAGGAGGGCCTAGATCAACCCGTAGCCTTTCTTAGCAGGAGGTTACTTCCACAGGAACAGAGGTGGAGTGCTATTGAGCGTGAGGCATTTGCTGTGGTCTGGGCGCTGAAGAAGCTAAGACCCTACCTGTTTGGGTCTCACTTCCGGGTTCAGATGGACCACAGGCCCCTCAGATGGTTGATGCATATGAGGGGTGAGAATCCGAAGCTGTTGAGGTGGTCCATTTCCCTACAGGGTATGGATTTCACGGTGGAACATCGCCCTGGTACAGATCACGCCAATGCTGACGGTCTGTCCAGATTTTTCCGCCTTAGTGATGAGGAACTCCCTGGGGTAGGGTAGTTCTCCCCACTCTTCAGCTGGAGGGGACACGTGTTAGACCTGGCACCTTGGCGTGAGTCTCCCTTCCTCTTTTTGTCGCTGTGCCTCATGTGCTTTTATGGTGTTGTCCGCTCAGCGCGCTGTGCCACTGCCAACCAGTGTTGCGGTGCGAGTACTCCCTTGTAAATTATATATGTTGGTTGGATTCCATGATTGGATCGTTTGGTTTACTGTCAGACCCCAGTAAAGTGCGCCAGGAGCGCCAAGGCATGTAAATGCAAACACCGCTGGTGGGCTTGCAGCACTGGTTGTGCCACCCACAGAAGCGGCCGGTAAAATATGTCTAAGGTCTGCCATCGCAGAACCTGGGTGCAGTCTGGTACTGACATGCTGACTGGCAAGTGCCCACACTGGCCGGTCCCTAAACCTTCCCTTAACTTCATGTTAGTCACCCCTCTGGTAGGCCCACGGGCAGGGTGCGTTGTAAGCCTAAGGTAGGACAAGCCTGGATGCGTGGCATGTCCTAGTAGTGAATGACCGCCATCTTGTTGTTCACTACTGTAAGGCTACCCTGTTCTCATAGGCCAGTATGGGCGGCGAGAATTGTTACATCCTATGATCCTAACTGACCCAGGGAACATGGTTGAAGATCGGGTTTAGTATGCCTGAACTCAGAATAATAAGGTACATCTTTTTCCAAGGTTTATTTTAATATTCCGCGTTTGCAAATGCCGCTTTTAGAAAGCTGGCCTTTGCTTGCCTAAACATTTCAGCCCGCCTCTGCGTGATGTGTATCTGATGTCCGGCTGGTGTGAGTGACAGGGCTGGGGGAACCCAGATGGGCAGGGCTAGGTAGCTTGTTGGTGAATAGGACGATCGACAGGTAGATGGGGGGAGGAGTACTCCTAGGCTCTGAATAGGACAGTGCTCTGCCACCTCAATGCCGGCTCCGCCCCCTGTGGAGCCTCTGATGACTCTGCCCTGCACTCTGAAAGAAGAAGCCTGCATCGTGTAAACAAAGTGCTCAGAAACCGGACTGGACTAGGCAAGGGCCCCCCTGGCCTGGGAGAACAAAAGATTTGCTGTATAAATGTAGGAGCCCTGCTCCTAAGAAACTAGATCCGCTTTTGACCAAGAAGAATCTCTGCCTGAGGAGGAGGCACCGGGAAAGCTGTAGGAGGAAGACTGTCCTTGTCCTGGGGGATTGGCCTGCAGTGGTGACCTTGCTACCAAAGGGGAGAAGAGAAACTGTTGCTGAAGACTTTGCTTTATTTTTACTTTCAAGACTTGTGCTTTCCAAAACGATCTCCAAGGGCTTGGAACTGAGCTTGCCCCCTGAACTGAGCCCCAGGACCATTGGGCTCTACCTGATCTTCACTCGCCTGCCGCTGGACTGTGGTGTCCTTTCCCTCGCCGGAGCTGTGACCCTCGTGCCCCAGTCCCTCCCTGAGCCGTGACCAGGACTGCTTAGCCGCCCCCACCTTGGGAAGAGCCTCGCTCGATCGGAGCCGCTCCCCCTACGCTGTGCTGGGCTGCCCCTGTCACCTCGCTCGCTGGAGGCTCGCTGTGCACCTTCACCCTCCCGCCGGAATCGGCGTTGTGAGCATCTCCAAGCCTCAGACGGCCCGGACGTAACCTGCGTGTCCGGCTGCCTCACTTTGTTCACCCGCCACCTGCAACACCCCGCTCTTGTTGTGAGCCTGAAGATCAGACCCCCATCGTGAAGTGTGGGAGCCCCGGACGCCGCCTCGCCCTTCTGTCGAAGAGCCGCTGAAATCCCGCACCCGCCTTCGCGTCAAGAAACAAGGTACTGTACTTACGAACTCGACCGCGAGCTCGCATCGGATCCAGGGTCCGCAACGTTCTGATTTCCCTGTCATCTGCCGTGTGCTTCCCGGACGCCGCCTCAGCACGAAGTGCGCTAAGGCCCACAGTTACCTTGTGCCCGCCTAAAGAACTTTCCGTAACAAAGAGACTTTACCGTATTTCCAAGAGTTGTGGCCCCATCAGTTCAACGTTACTGGGCCTTGTATTTGAATCTGCTGAACCTACATAAAAGCTTATTTTTATATACTTCCTGATTGGTGTCCGTTTGTGGTGCATGCAAGGGGTTTACTGTATGTGTAATTGCATTTGCTTAACCGTGTACGCCTGAGACTTAGCCTAGACTGCTCGCGCCACGCACCTAGAGGGTGAGCAGGGGTTATTCTGGGGAGTCATCCTTCGCCCTGACAAGAAGTAAAGGGTCCCTGCTTGTTGTGGGTACACACCTTCGTCAACCAGAGCCCCCTCATTTCTAACAGCCCCTCTTATCGTGCACCAGTTCCGGTGCTTGGAGTACAGGGTACACGAACAGTCATTTTACCTCCACTTCCTGGATGCAAGGATAACAGGTACATCTCTATTGACAATGTCAAGCTACAGTGAGTGGCCGATTCTTCTTAGTATGACACCAGTGGTTTCTTGCCCTTCGATGCTGAGAAATTCTGTTGTGGCCCCAGCTTCTAACACCTTGCCTTAAGTTGCCGTCGAGATGCATACAGTTACTGGTCCTTTATTGCAACCGACACCTAGTGGTCTACCTGAAAATATTGAGTATGCTTATCCTGCGGATGTCCCGTTGCCTGTTTTACAATCCACCACAGTTACCCAGTCACAATACTCCTTTGACACTAATTCAAAGACTTCCATTGCCCCGTCAAAAGTTAAAATTTTTGTTGCCTGGTTCAAAAGACATTTTTTAATTCCCCCTTGGACTTACATTTGGCTGGTGCTCATATGTATTTTTTTGTTTATGTCCATTGGTTTTGTGGTAGTGTTTTTTAGACTTATCAATGGACTCTACCTGAAAGAAAGATCTACAATTCGACTAATTGATGGAACTTTGGCCCCCCACTCCTCATCACATATCATGAAAAGGGACCAGACTTTTGCGAACATTACTGCCTGGCCTGTACGTGATGGAATCGCTTGGGATGCTGTAAAATTTCAAATTCATGGCCCCACTGAAGTAATCAATGTGCCAAATGTATTTCGTGTTTCTATGGGTGTTGTAGTTAAGCAGAACATCCACTCGGATGATTGGGATGTACAAGCAATAGAAGCACTGTTTTCTGATTTGAAATATTATGCTGCATTTGATGCTGAAGATTTGTATTTAGATACTGTTAATTATGATGAGCAATTCTGCTATCAACATTATGGCACACATTTCCTACACAAAGCAAATACGTTTCGAAATTTTGTAAATTATACACAATGGGAACACTGTCCAGCCCCTAGGCAGGGCAGCTCAACCACGTTAGTGGACAAATTCACATATTTTTCTGATTTCAGTGTGTCGAATCCGGCCTCCTTTTATTTTAAGGTTGCGGCTGAGTCTGCTTCTAAAGTTAGACTGACACACACCAAATTGTTATATTTCAAGTCCTTTATGGACGAGCTGGCAATCGAAGGATATGATCTGTGGAAAGCTACTATCGATCTTAAATCGGTTTGCCTCATCCCGAACCACATGTTATTTTTGAATTCGTCAATTTTTCAGACCACCTGTTTTGGATTGGCTACTTCCAAAAAAATTAAATTCTCCCTCCACTCCGGGTCTGGGTGCTTATCCTAATTGGGGTAATCATACGGATCTGTCCCTTGCTACGTTGCAGTCATACATTTCCAACACATCCTTCAATATTTCTGAATTGAATCCGGAAGGGTGGTTAGTATGGCAAACGAGCTCAGATTCCTGTCAACATCGGTTTCTGGATTGAGCACCGGGGTATACACAAGTTCGTGTAGACCCCCGTTTTGAATCTTCTCACACTGTAACTACCTACTCAGTAGGGAAGTTATGCCAATCTTGGCTGCAACATTCCACCTTAGCATCTGTTAAACTTCATTTATCACAATTGAACGACAAAATAGAATTGAATGATTTTGTTAAGGGTCCTGCGGTTGGCAGGTCCAAAAGATGGGTATATGCTATTTACAACGAAGTTTGGAAGCTGTCACAGATTGAAGCTGCATCCAGATTACGAGCTATTGACCAAGCCAATATGGAAAAGGTATTGGCTGTAATAGATAATAGCATTAACACCCTGTCTTCCAGAATTTATACCTTACATAATATTGTTTCATCTGTGGTAGACATTGTGCAGGATGATTTGTCTGTTTTGTATCATGGTCAGAATCAATTGCGTTCCATTATGCAGTTTGCATGGACATTGCAAACGTTAAAGGCTGGGAAAGTCCCTTGGGATTACCTGAATACTTCATCTTTGTTCCTCCCTTTTAATTTAACTGCGAAACAACAATTCATGTCCATGAAAGATGCAACATATTCATTGCTGCACATTGAAAAGTTAGAACCTTTACCTTTCTCTTTTGCCGAATTAAACTCCGCTGTGTGGCTTATCCACGGGTTGATAACGTTACCATTCCCCCTGTTTAAGTTCAGTTCGTGCATGGAACATTATGCCCTTGGCAGGTATGAAAAACTTGGTACTGCCTTCCTGCACGAAGTTTGGTCACTCCCATTCACGTATAGATGTGTGTGGGACGGAAAAGAGGTATACTTAAAAGGTGAAGAGTGCACTTCCACTCCGGATCACTCTGTAGTGTGTAGGCACATTCAATTGCATGGTGCATGTAATGTGCACGCTCCTAATTTAGCTTGCGTCCTGAAAGGAATCCCAGTGCCGGTTATAACACCGTCTTTTACGCTGCTTGCTAACGGTAGTTATTTGCTATTAAATAATGAAGCTTGCTGTGGGATGTTAGTGGAAATTCCCTACATAGTGACTGCATCACAGAGAGTAGTTTGCTGTAATAACGTCCTTTTCCCACCCCCTCATGGACGGCTCGATGTATCCATCTGGCCTTCCATTCCAACCTTGAAAGCAGTGTTCAATAAGATGAGCAGAATAAGGGCTCTATTGTCTCAAAAAGAAGTCCCGTTGACTTCGTCCCGGGAAACATTTGTCCTTTCACGTAGCAAATACGCGCACAGAGGTGCAAGCGCTTTTGAATACTGATCTCCCACTTCATTTTGGGGCCCTGATTCAGACTATCTTTAATGCCTCGTCAACAAGTGGTCTGGCTCATTTTTTTAAAATTGTGGGCTCCGGCCTCGTGACCTCCTTTCAAACTATTTTTGGTGTGATCCCGGCAGTTTTTCATTCTATTTTTTCCAGCGTCTTCGGAGGTCTCCCTTTGCTTCTCGCCCTCGTAGCTGGGGTGCTTTTGTTGCTCTGCGTACTACGCTATGGATGCACAACTTGCGTCACACGACAGCATGTCCCGGCTGCTCCATCTTGGTAACCGGATGCTTGAATACTATGGCACTTTACCACTGGCGACTTTAAGCATAGCCTATGGATTGTCCTTCCGGTTTCCCTACTTTACTTGTGTGCAGCCTGTCTTTCATTGCCTAGATTGTCCATTCCAATGAGCTCTGGATTTGTGCCTGTCGAACTTGGTGTCGCCTGCCCCGGATTATGATCTGCTAATGAGCCCCTTAGTGGCTCATGAGTTGGACTGTTCTGGTGTCAGGATTATGGCCTGTGGAGCAGCACATGGAGTCCTAGGAAATTGGGACATCGGAACGGCTGCAGCTGAATTCTTAGCGAGAAGTTATCTTGAAGAACACACCAGTTGTCCTCGAGTGGTGCTGGAGGCTCCAGTTGTCGAGGAACATGTGTGTTCCTTCAACTTGCTGAACTGGATGGCAGATAATTTTGCAGAACGTACCAATGATTTCCTCTTGGAAGCTGTTGCAACTTATTGCTCTAGTGAAGAGGTGTGGCTCACTGGTTAGAGGCGGCAGACCCGTAAGCAGAGGACGGCCCAGGACCAGGGTTCAATTCCCGACGCGGCAGGGTTGTGGACCAGGGTCAGCGGGCTCGATAATTCTCGCCTCGGTGCCTACTCCAGTCAGGGACCACACTCGGCAACTCTGGGCCTTAGCTTGCCTCATCTTCACAACGGCCCCCCCAGAACGCTGGGGATGCTTGGTCGCACCTTAGAGATACCCATTAGGGACCATCTCTCAGGGTGAGCCAGGACGGGTTCCCCAGCGGTCGAAGCGTGGAGATACTCCTCTGGGAGTCGATTCTAGCGCTATATAAGCCCACAATTAAATTAAATCAATTAAATTGTGCTTATACCTTGATGGATTGACTTTTTTGCCCCTTCATCTAGTTGTACATTCATCAATGATGTTTGTTTCCCCTTTAAATGGTTTTTTTCAATCCTTTTTATTTTTTTTCTTTGTTTTTTCTCTTCAAACTTTTTCACTCACCTTATATGGACGTACAATTTATGCCCTTGGTTCTGTTCTATCAAACTTGAACTCTGCGTTCTTGCAAGTGCGCCCCTACTGGTTAGTGGTCCGATCAAGGGGGGTGTAGTGAAGATTGCTATCTATATACGTACAATGCTAATTTAGCACAACCGCGTTAGATGTTAGAAATCCATATTGCCGCTTTTACTGCTTTTGCACACGACACTGTAGTCACATGTTATTAATTGAGAAATGCTTGCTCGACTTTGCTTCACATGAGAACTGTCTGTTGTTCACATCCCAAACAGTGAGCAGCGACCTTGGTCTGAACATTGTGTAAAGAAACAGTCTGGGTCGCTAGACGGTGCATGTGGTTGAGTTCAGGTTGATCGGCCCACTATTTAGCCATAACACGCACGCAGCTGCAAATACCTGAAAGTCGGGTGCTTTTAATATTGCAGTGCTGCATATTTTTTATTCATTCGGAACAAGAGCTTTCCCAGGAGCAGAGTATAGCTGATCCTGTGATGTGATTCCACTAAGCTGATCTTTACGGTATGGGGTTCCCCATTCAAGCCTAGAGACCTTTTATTAGTCTAATAATAACCATATTAGATTACTAGCGAAAGGAAGGTGGTTGTCATCCACTGTCATTTTATTATGATTACTCCTTTCATTTTCTATGGTATTGTAACTATGCTGATGGTTTTGATCTTAATCATTTGTCTGCTTATGTTAGCCAAAGTACTGCATCTTAGGAGACGAGGTTTATAAAATAAACTCTTTAAACTTTACCGTGTCTCTGTTTATTCTGTTGTGGACTGATATGAGAATAATTACGAACAGGTATTTCTGATTCCCACCATTCCTGAGAATACCCTAATTCGCTTGTTCTGGGTTGTCTATACATTGGGACCGCCGAGATAAAACTCAGATAACGAATGGGACACTGATGCTGGTCGGATAAGGGGTTCTGGGTCCTGAGGTGAGTTTTTGGTACACCACAATTCACTGCGGTCCTGGTTTCCTGTGCATAGTTCTGTGCATAAGCAGAATCCCTGCAACAGCGCAGTGCAGTGTTGTTCGGGCAGTGTAGGGGGAGGTGCTGGGGCTGGTGTTTCAGGGTGTAGGGCAGTGCAGTGGTGTTTGGGCAGTTCAGGGGGTCCTGCAGGGGGTGGTGTTTCAGGGTTTTGGGCAGTGCAGTGGTGTTCGGGCAGTGTAGGGGGTCATGCTGGCGCTGGTGTTTCAGGGTTTAGGGCAGTGCAGTGGTGTTCGGGCAGTGTAGGGGGTCTTGCTGGGGCTGTTGTTTCCGGGTTTAGGGCAGTGCAGTGCTGTTCGGTCAGTGTATGAGGTCGTGTTGGGGCTGGTGTTTCAGGGTTTAGGGCAGTGCAGTTGTGTTCGGGCAGTGTAGGGGGTCGTGCTGGGGTGGGGTTTCAGGGTTTAGGGCAGTGCAGTGGTGTTCGAGAAGTGTAGGGGGTCATGCTGGGGGTGGTGTTTCAGGGTTGATGGCAGAGCAGTGGTGTTCGGGCAGTGTAGGGGGTCATTCGGGGGTGGTGTTTAGGGTTTAGGGCGGTGCAGTGTTTTTCAGGCGGTGTAGGGTGTTGTGCGGGTGGTGGTGTTCCAGGGTTTAGAGCAGTGCACTGGTTTTCGGGCAGTGGAGGGCGTCGTGCAGGGGAGTGGTGTTTCAGGGTTTAGGGCAGTGCAGTGGTGTTCGGGCAGTGTAGAGGGTCATGCAGGGGGTGGTGTTTCAGGGTTTAGGGCAGTGCAGTGGTGTTTGGGCAGTGTAGGAGGTCGAGCAGGGGGGTTGTGTTTCAGGGTTTAGGGCAGTGCAGTGGTGTTCGGGCAGTGTAGTGGGTCATGCAGGGGTTGGTGTTTCAGGCTTTAGGTGAGTGCAGTGGTGTTCGGGCAGTGTAGGGGTGGTGCTGGGGCTGGTGTTATAGGGTATAGGGCAGTGCAGTGGTGTTTGGGCAGTGCAGGGGTCATGCAGGGGGTGGTGTTTCAGGGTTTAGGGCAGAGCAGTGGTGTTTGGGCAGTGTATGGGGTCGTGCTGGGGCTGGTTTTTTCTGGGTTTAGGGCAGAGGTGTTTGGGCAGTGTAGGGGGTGGTGCTGGGGGTGGTGTTTCAGGGTTTAGGGCAGTGCAGTGGTGTTCCGTCAGTGTAGGCGGTCGTGCTGGGTCTGGTGTTTTAGGGTTTTGGGCAGTGCAGTGGTGTTCGGGCAGTGTAGGGGGAGGTGCTGGGGCTGGTGTTTCAGGGTATAGGGCAGTGCAGTGGTATTCGGGCAGTGTAGGGGGTCATGCAGGGGGTGGTATTTCAGGGTTTAGGGCAGTGCAGTGGTGTTCGGGTAGTGAAGGGGGTCGTGCTGGGGCAGGTGTTTCAGGGTTTAGGGCAGTGCAGTGGTGTTTGGGCAGTGTAGGAGGTTGTGCTGGGGCTGCTGTTTCAGGGTTTAGGGCAGAGGTGTGTGGGTAGTGTAGGGGGTCTTGCTGGGGGTGGTGTTTCAGAGTTTAGGGCAGTGCAGTGGTGTTCAGGCAGTGAAGGGGGTCATTGTGAAGCTGGTGTTTCAGGGTTCAGGGCAGAGCAGCAGTGTTCGTGAAGAGTAGGGGGTCGTGCTGGGGCTGGTGTTTCAGGGTTTAGAGAAGTGCAGCAGTGTTCTGGCACTGTAGGGGGTCATGCTGGGGCAGCTGTTTCAGGGTTTAGGGCAGAGGAGTTTGGGCAGTGTAGGGGGTCTTGCTGGGGGTGGTGTTTCAGGGCTTAGGGCAGTGCAGTGGTGTTCGGGCAGTGGAGGGGGTCATGCAGGGGGTGGTATTTCAGAGTTTAGGACAGAGCAGTGGTGTTTGGGCAGTGTAGGGGGTCGTGCTGGGGCTGGTGTTTCAGGGTTTAGGGCAGAGGTGTTCGGGCAGTGTAGGGGGTGTTGCTGGGTGTGATGTTTCAGTGTTTAGGGCAGTGCAGTGGTGTTCGGTCAGTGTAGGCGGTCGTGCTGGGTCTGGTGTTTTAGGGTTTTGGGCAGTGCAGTGGTGTTCGGGCAGCGTAGGGGGTCATGCTGGGGCTGGTGTTTCAGGGTTTTGAGCAGTGAAGTGGTGTTCGGGCACTGTAGGGGGTCATGCTGGTGCTAGTGTTTCAGGGTTTAGGGCAGTGCAGTAGTATTTGGGCAGTGTATGGGGTGCTGCAGGGGGTGGTGTTTCAGGTTTTAGGGCAGTGCAGTGGTGTTCGGGCAGTGTAGGGGGTCTTGCTGGGGCTGTTGTTTCAGGTTTTAGGTCAGTGCAGTGCTGTTCCGGCAGTGTATGGGGTTGTGCTGGGGCTGGTGTTTCAGGGTTTAGGGCAGTGCAGTTGTGTTTGGGCAGTGTAGGGGGTCATGCTGGGGTGGTGTTTCAGGGTATAGGGCAGTGCAGTGGTGTTCGGGAAGTGTAGGAGGTCATGCAGGGGCTGGTGTTTCAGGGTTTAGGGCAGAGCAGTGGTGTTTGGTCAGTGTAGGGGGTCGTGCTGGGGGTGGTGTTTCAGGGTTTAGGGCAGAGCAGTGGTGTTCGGGCAGTGTAGGGCATCGTGCGGGGGTGGTGTTTAGGGTTTAGGGCTTTGCAGTGTTTTTCGGGCAGTGTAGGGGGTTGTGCGGGTGGTGGTGATCCAGGGTTTAGAGCAGTGCACTGCTTTTCAGGCAGTGTAGGGGGTCGTGCAGGGGAGTGGTGGTTCAGGGTTTAAGGCAGAGCTGTGGAGTTCGGGCAGTGTAGGGGGTCATGAAGGGGGTGGTGTTTCAGGGTTTAGGGCAGTGCAGTGGTGTTTGGGCAATGTAGGGGGTCATGCAGGGGTTGGTGTTTCAGGCTTTAGATGAGTGCAGTGGTGTTCGGGCACTGTAGGGTGTTGAGCTGGGGCTGGAGTTTCAGGGTTTAAGGCAGAGCAGCGGTGTTCATGCAGAGCAGGGGGTCATGCTGGGGCTGGTGTTTCAGGTTTAGGGCTGTGCAGCAGTGTTCGGGCAGTGTAGGGGGTCGTGCTGGGGCTGCTGTTTCAGGGTTTAGCATAGGTAAGTGGTATTCGGGCAGTGTAGGGTGTGGTGCTGGGGCTGGTGTTTCAGGGTATAGGGCAGTGCAGTTGTGTTTGGGCAGTGCAGGGATCCTGCAGGGGGTGATGTTTCAGGGTTTAGGGCAGTGCAGTGGTGTTTGTGCAGTGTAGGAGGTTGTGCTGGGGCTGGTGTTTCAGGGTTTAGGGCAGTGCAGCAGTTTTCTGGCAGTGCAGGGGGTCATGCTGGGGCAGCTGTTTCAGAGTTTAGGGCAGAGGTGTTCGGGCAGTGTAGGGGGTCTTGCTGGGGGTGGTGTTTCAGGGTTTAGGGCAGTGCAGTGGTGTTCGGGCAGTATAGGGGGTCGTGCTGGGGCTGGTGTTTCAGGGTTTTGAGCAGTGAAGTGGTGTTCGGGCAGGGTAGGGGGTCATGATGGTGCTGGTGTTTCAGGGTTTAGGGCAGTGCAGTGGTTTTCGGGCAGTGTATGGGGTGGTGCTGGGTGTGGTGTTTCAGGGTTTAGGGCAGTGCAGTGGTGTTCGGGCAGTGTAGGGGGTCTTGCTGGGGCTGTTGTTTCAGGTCAGTGCAGTGCTTTTCGGGCAGTGTATGGGGTTGTGCTGGGGCTGGTGTTTCATGGGTTAGGGCAGTGCAGTTGTGTTTGGGCAGTGTAGGGGGTCGTGCTGGGGTGGTGTTTAAGGGTTTAGGGCAGTGCAGTTGTGTTCGGGAAGTGTAGGAGGTCATGCAGGGGCTGGTGTTTCAGGGTTTAGGGCAGTGCAATGGTGTTCGGGCAGTGTAGGGTGTCATGCAGGGGTTGCTGTTTCAGGGTTTAGGGCAGTGCAGTGGTGTTTGGGCAGTGTAGGAGATCGAGCTGGGGGTTGTGTTTCAGGGTTTAGGTCAGTGCAGTGGTGTTCGGGCAGTGGAGGGGGTCATGCAGGGGTTGGTGTTTCAGGCTTTTGGTGAGTGCAGTGGTGTTCGGGCAGTGTAGGGGGTGGTGCTGGGGCTGGTGTTTCAGGGTATAGGGCAGTGCTGTGGTGTTTGGGCAGTGCAGGGGTCATGCAGGGGGTGGCGTTTCAGGGTTTATGTTATGTTATGTTAAATGGGACTTTTATAGCGCAACGGCTACTCCAAAGGAGTGTCCCGGCGCTTTTGTGCTCCAGACCAAAGAAAGAGCTGGAAAACATAACAGTAAAAAGAGCAGGGGCCTAAAGAGGGGGCAGATTATCCAGTGAACAGCCAGGTTTTTAAGTCTTTTCTGAAGGCAAGCAGGTTAGCGGTGTTTCGCAAGGACACCGGTAAGGAATTCCATAGCTGCGGAGCAAGAAAGCTAAAGGACCGGCCGCCTAGCCGAGCCCTTTTGATGCGTGGCACCCGAGCCAAAGCCAAAGCTTCTGACCTGAGGGATCGTACAGGTCGATAGAAGTCCAGCCTCCTCTGAAGATATTTGGCACCATTGCCATGCAAGGCCTTATGGGCGAGAGTCATGGCCTTGAAAAGTATCCTCTTCCGCACCGGAAGCCAGTGAAGGGATACGAGGAGATTGGAGGCACTGGTGCGGCGGTGCAGGCCAAAAATTGCACGAGCAGCAGCGTTCTGAGTAACCTGCAAACGCTGGAGGAGGTATTCAGGCAGACCCAGATATAGGACATTTGCATAGTCCAATCTGGACCCTATGAGTGCCTGAACAGTGATCCTCCGATGTTCCTCCGAGAGAAGGGGAAAGAACTTGCGCAACATTCTGAGTATCCCAAAGCATGTTCCCGTAAGAGTGGAAACCTGGGATTTGAGCGAGAGCTCGTTGTCGATTTTAACCCCCAGGTTCTTAGCCCACTTAGAGGACTGAGTGGGAGGGAACATGTCAGCAGGCCACCATCCCTGCCAATCTGGTTCTGATGGGCATCCGAAGAATAGTATTTCGGATTTGTCCGAGTTGCATTTGAGGCTGTTGTGTGAAAACCAGCTAAAGACAGCCCCAAGGCACTCGCAGATCCTTTCTCCATCGAACTCTTCGCTCTTACGACAGGTGAATAGAAGCTGGGTGTCGTCAGCATAAGAGACGATCCGGGCCCCGTAGGACTCCGCCAGTGTCACCAGAGGGGTCATAAGGATGTTAAATAGAGTGGGGCTCAGTACAGAGCCCTGAGGCACTCCGACTCCCAATGGCGGCATCTCGGCGGACCCGGGTGAGACCCAGACCGTCTGCCGGCGGTTGGCCAGAAAGGAACGAAACCAGTTGAGCACCGTCCCCCCTAGACCGATGTTATGAAGTCTAGTGAGGAGATCCTCGTGGGGGACGGTGTCAAACGCCGCCGACAGGTCTAACATGACTAACATCACCCTGCCTCCTGTGTCCAGCACCTCCTTCACGATCTCCGAGACTTCCAGGAGCGCCGTCTCGGTGCTTAAGTTGGAACGAAAGCCCGATTGGGATTCATGAAGTAACTCATTAGACTCCAGGAAGTTAGAAAGCACGCTGTGCACGTGTTTCTCCAGGATCTTGGTCAGTGCTGGAAGGAGCGAGATTGGCCTATAATTAGAAGGCGCCTCTGGATCAAGATTGGGCTTCTTGATCAGGGGGATGACCATGGCTTGCTTCCAGGCCTGGGGCAGAAAACCCTGACTCAGGGATAAATTGAGGATAGGATTAGCTATGGGATTAATGACATCTGCCATTTTCGCTAAGACTTTTGCTGGACACGGATCTAATGGTGAGCCTGATTTAAGGTTCCTCATCAAGGCTAAGGATGCGGCAACCGGAAGGGGAGGAAAGTCTAGCAAAGCTGGGCCAGGAGGAGACAGGAAGACTGTCTCCGTCGGCATCGTAGATAAATCATCTAACGCTCTCGACGGGAAAGAATCCTGAAATAGCCTGATTTTGGTGGTGAAGAAATTGGCAATAGTGTTAGCCCAGGTCTCCACCGGGGCACCCTGAGTAGAGGTTGTCCGGGGGCTGGTAAATTCACGTACAATTGAAAAAATCTCCTTACAGGAGTTAGCTGCGTCTTCAATCCTTTTAGCGAAGTAACATTTCTTGCCCTGTAAGATAAGATCGTGGTAGGACTTCATCATGATTTTATAGCGTTGTTTGGCTTCAGGCTCATACTGGACTCTCCACGCCCGCTCAGCAGCTTTACATTGCCTACGAGCGTGGGCTAAATCCTCCGTAAACCAGGGGGCAGAGACCCGCCGGGCAGCAGATCTGGGTGGCTGTGAGGGAGCGAGCTCATTTAGTCTGGCAAGAAGCCAGGATTGTAGGCACTCCAGATCTTTCTCCAGGTCGCCAGTACAGGAAACAGGGTGATCTGCCAGGGCATGCGTTAGCATGTCTGGGGTCACCCGGTGGAATGCCCTATAGCTGCTGCCCTGCTGCCTCATGACACTGGCCGGAGAGGTCACAGTAGAAGGTATTTCAAAGAGGGCAAGATAATGATCAGACCAGACGACTGGCAGAAGAGTTACAGCCATGATAGGTGTGGTGGAAAACACCTGATCGAGTGTGTGGCCTTTGTTGTGGGTCGGACCAGAAAGATAGGGGGAAAGGCCTAGAGTGGATGCAATATCCAGCAATTTGATGGCGTCCTGGTCATTATGGTCGTCCATATGGAAATTAAAATCTCCCGCCAGTAGGCACAGCTCCGATCTAAGGACAAGGATCGACATGGCCTGCTGGAGATCGTCAAGAAAGGATCCCACTGGGCCCGGAGGTCTGTAAACAATCAGACCCTTCAGCGCTTGTTGCGGCGATAGGGAGATGGTAAAGGCTAAAGAGTCCGCCCCTGCGATGGTGTGAGTATGCGTGACCGTGCACGGAAAAGATTTTTTAACAACCAAGGCAACTCCTCCTCCCCTACCCTTGTCTCTGTCCTGTCGATGGATGGTATAGTCCGTGGGGATGGCTGCCACAATGTCCGGGTGGGAGGAATCATTCAGCCATGTTTCAGTAAGCATCAGACAGGTAGGACTGGTCGTTGAGAGGAGATCAAAAATCTCTTGAGTGTGTCGGTGCAACGACCTCGTATTGAGGAGTAAACAAAGGTGTTTTATGCTACACTCCTTAGCAGGGATAGGGGAAGGGAAGGAGCGAACAGGGTGCCAATGGCAAGCAGGGCACGTATGTTTACCCTTATATCGGCCAGGAAAAACCGTGTGACACGACGCATTCCAATTACGCAAAGAGTATAGCTCCTGAGCGGAGTAGGAGAGCATAGGGGCCAGAGGTACCAGCCACGCCAGACGCTTCCGGGACGCTGACGGGCGCAGACGGGCAGGACTCTAGCACGACTCCGGCGCAGGTCCGGCGCATCCGCTGGTCGCGTCCGCTGCGCGGAGCCGTAAGTGCCTGTTTTTATAGTCCTTGTCTATGGCCTCCCCAACCCAGCCCAAACGAAGATGGCCGCCAAAACCGGCGTCCAGGTGTTTGGGCAGTGTATGGGGTCGTGCTGGGGCTGTTTTTTTCTGGGTTTAGGGCAGAGGTGTTCGGGCAGTGTAGGGGGTGTTGCTGGGGGTGGTGTTTCAGTGTTTAGGGCAGTGCAGTGGTGTTCGGTAAGTGTAGGCGGTCGTGCTGGGTCTGGTGTTTTAGGGTTTTGGGCAGTGCAGTGGTGTTCGGGCAGTGTTAGGGGGAGGTGCTGGGGCTGGTGTTTCAGGGTGTAGGGCAGTGCAGTGATATTCGGGCAGTGTAGGGGGTCATGCAGGGGGTGGTGTTTCAGGGTTTAGGGCAGTGCAGTGGTGTTCAGGCAGTGTAGGGGGTCATTGTGGAGCTGGTGTTTCAGGGTTTAGGGCAGAGCAGCAGTGTTTGTGCAGAGTAGGGGGTCGTGCTGTTATTCAGCGCCAAGATACCCGTAGTGGTGAACGTGCGCTTTACAAATACACATGTTATGTTATGTTATGTTTGGGCAGTGCAGGGATCCTGCAGGGGGTGGTGTTTCAGGGTTTAGGGCAGTGCAGTGGTGTTTGGGCAGTGTAGGGGGTCGTGCTGGGGCTGGTGTTTTTAGGGTTTTGTGCAGTGCAGTGGTATTCGGGCACTGTAGGGGGAGGTGCTGGGGCTGGTGTTTCATGGTATAGGGCAATGCAGTGGTGTTCGGGCAGTGTAGGGGGTCATGCAGGGGTGGTGTTTCAGGGTTTAGGGCAGTGCAGTGGTGTTCGGGCAGAGTAGGGGGTCATGCTGGGGCTGGTGTTTCAGAGTGTAGGGCAGTGCAGTGGTGTTCGGGCAGTTCAGGGGGTCCTGCAGGGGGTGGTGTTATAGGGTTTAGGGCAGTGCAGTGGTGTTTGGGCAGTGTAGGGGGCCGTGCTGGGGCTGGTGTTTCAGGGGTTAGGGAAGTTGTGTTCGGGCAGTGTAGAGGGTCTTGCTGATGGTGGTGTTTCAGGGTTTAAGGCAGTGCAGTGGTGTTCGGGCAGTGTAGGGGGTCGTTCTGGGACTGGTGCTTCAGGGTTTAGGGCAGTGCAGCAGTGTTCGGGCAGTGTAGGGGGTCGTGCTGGGGCTGCTGTTTCAGGGTTTAGCGTAGGTAAGCGGTGTTCGGGCAGTGTAGGGGGTGGTGCTGGGGATGGTGTTTCAGGGTATAGTGCAGTGCAGTTGTGTTTGGGCAGTGCAGGGATCATGCAGGGGGTGGTGTTTCAGGGTTTAGGGCAGTGCAGTGGTGTTTGAGCAGTGTAGGGGGTCTTGCCGGGGGTGGTGTTTCAGGGTTTAGGGGAGTGCAGTGGTGTTCGGTCAGTGTAGGGGTCGTGCTGGTGCTGGTGTTTTAGGGTTTTGTGCTGTGCAGTGGTATTCGGGCAGTGTAGGGGGAGGTGCTGGGGCTGGTGTTTGAGGGTATAGGGCAGTGCAGTGGTGTTCGGGCAGTGTAGGGGGTCATGCAGGGGGGGTGTTTCAGGGTTTAGGGCAGTGCAGTGGTGTTCGGGCAGAGTAGGGGGTCATGCTGGGGCTGGTGTTTCAGGGTGTAGGGCAGTGCAGTGGTGTTCGGGCAGTTCAGGGGGTCCTGCAGGGGGTGGTGTTTTAGGGTTTAGGGCAGTGCAGTGGTGTTTGGGCAGTGTAGGGGGCCGTGCTGGGGCTGGTGTTTCAGGGTTTAGGGCAGTGGTGTTCGGGCAGTGTAGGGGGTCTTGCTGAGGGTGGTGTTTCAGGGTTTAGGGCAGTGCAGTGGTGTTCGGGCAGTGTAGGGGGTCGTTCTGGGGCTGGTGCTTCAGGGTTTTGGGCAGTGCAGTGGTATTCGTGCAGTGTAGGGGGTCATGCTGGCGCTGGTGTTTCAGGGTTTAAGGCAGTGCAGTGGTGTTTGGGCAGTGTAGGGGGTGGTGCTGGGCCTGGTGTTTCAGGGTTTAGGGCAGTGAAGCAGTGTTCGGGCAGTGTAGGGAGTCATACTGGGGCTGCTGTTTCAGGGATTAAGGCAGAGCAGCAGTGTTTGTGCAGAGTAGGGGGTCGTGCTGGGGCTGGTGTTTCAGGGTTTAGGGCAGTGAAGCAGTGTTCGGGCAGTGTAGAGAGTCATACTGGAGCTGTTGTTTCAGGGTTTAAGGCAGAGCAGCGGTGTTTGTGCAGAGTAGGGGGTCGTGCTGGGGCTGGTGTTTCAGGGTTTAGGGCAGTGCAGCAGTGTTCGGGCAGTGTAGGAGGTCATGCTGTGGCTGCTGCTTCAGGGTTTAGAGCAGTGCAGTGGTGTTCAGGGAGTGTAGGGGTGGTGCTGGGGCTGGTGTTTCAGGGTATAGGGCAGTGCAGTGGTGTTTGGGCAGTGCAGGGGTCATGCAGGGGGTGGTGTTTCAGGGTTTAGGGCACAGCAGTGGTGTTTGGGCAGTGTAGGGGGTCGTGCTGGGGCTGGTGTTTCAGGGTTTAGGGCAGAGGTGTTCAGGCAGTGTAGGGGGTGTTGCTGGGTGTGGTGTTTCAGTGTTTAGGGCAGTGCAGTGGTGTTCGGTCAGTGTAGGCGGTCGTGCTGGGTCTGGTGTTTTAGGGTTTAGGGCAGTGCAGTGGTGTTCGGGCAGTGTACGGGAAGGTGCTGGGGCTGGTGTTTCAGGGTGTAGGGCAGTGCAGTGGTATTCGGGCAGTGTAGGGGGTCATGCAGGGGGTGGTGTTTTAGGGTTTAGGGCAGTGCAGTGGTGTTTGGGTAGTGTAGGAGGTTGTGCTGGGGCTGCTGTTTCAGGGTTTAGGGCAGAGGTGTTCGGGCAGTGTAGGGGGTCTTGCTGGGGGTGTCGTTTCAGGGTTTAGGGCAGTGCAGTGGTGTTCAGGCAGTGTAGGGGGTCATTGTGAAGCTGGTGTTTCAGGGTTTAGGGCAGAGCAGCAGTGTTCATGCAGAGTAGGGGGTCGTGCTGGGGCTGGTGTTTCAGGGTTTAAGGCAGTGCAGTGGTGTTTGGGCAGTGTAGGGGGTGGTGCTGGGGCTGGTGTTTCAGGGTTTAGGGCAGTGCAGCAGTGTTCGGGCAGTGTAGGGAGTCATACTGGGGCTGCTGTTTCAGGGTTTAAGGCAGAGCAGCGGTGTTTGTGCAGAGTAGGGGGTCATGCTGGGGCTGGTGGTTCAGGGTTTAGGGCAGTGCAGCAGTATTCGGGCATTGTAGGGAGTCATACTGGGGCTGCTGTTTCAGGGTTTAAGGCAGAGCAGCGGTGTTTGTGCAGAGTAGGGGGTCATGCTGGGGCTGGTGTTTCAGGGTTTAGGGCAGTGCAGCAGTGTTCGGGCAGTGTAGGCGGTCGTGCTGTGGCTGCTGCTTCAGGGTTTAGAGCAGTGCAGTGGTGTTCAGGGAGTGTAGGGGGTGGTGCTGGGGCTGGTGTTTTAGGGTATAGGACAGTGCAGTGGTATTTGGGCAGTGCAGGGGTCATGCAGGGGGTGGTGTTTCAGGGATTAGGGCAGAGGTGTTCGGGCAGTGTAGGGGGTGTTGCTGGGGGTGGTGTTTCAGTGTTTAGGGCAGTGCAGTGGTGTTCGTTCAGTGTAGGCGGTCGTGCTGGGTCTGGTGTTTTAGGGTTTAGGGCAGTGCAGTGGTGTTCGGGCAGTGTACGGGAAGGTGCTGGGGCTGGTGTTTCAGGGTGTAGGGCAGTGCAGTGGTATTCGGGCAGTGTAGGGGGTCATGCAGGGGGTGGTGTTTTAGGGTTTAGGGCAGTGCAGTGGTGTTTGGGTAGTGTAGGAGGTCGTGCTGGGGCTGCTGTTTCAGGGTTTAGGGCAGAGGTGTTTGGGCAGTGTAGAGGGTCTTGCTGGGGGTGGTGTTTCAGGGTTTAGGGCAGTGCAGTGGTGTTCAGGCAGTGTAGGGGGTCATTGTGATGCTGGTGTTTCAGGGTTTAGGGCAGAGCAGCAGTGTTCATGCAGAGTAGGGGGTCGTGCTGGGGCTGGTGTTTCAGGGTTTAAGGCAGTGCAGTGGTGTTTGGGCAGTGTAGGGGGTGGTGCTGGGGCTGGTGTTTCAGGGTTTAGGGCAGTGCAGCAGTGTTCGGGCAGTGTAGGGAGTCATACTGGGGCTGCTGTTTCAGGGTTTAAGGCAGAGCAGCGGTGTTTGTGCAGAGTAGGGGGTCATGCTGGGGCTGGTGTTTCAGGGTTTAGGGCAGTGCAGCAGTGTTCGGGCAGTGTAGGCGGTCATGCTGTGGCTGCTGCTTCAGGGTTTAGAGCAGTGCAGGGGTGTTCAGGGAGTGTAGGGGGTGGTGCTGGGGCTGGTGTTTCAGGGTATAGGGCAGTGCAGTGGTGTTTGGGCAGTGCAGGGGTCATGCAGGGGGTGGTGTTTCAGGGATTAGGGCAGAGGTGTTCGGGCAGTGTAGGGGGTGTTGCTGGGGGTGGTGTTTCAGTGTTTAGGGCAGTGCAGTGGTGTTCGTTCAGTGTAGGCGGTCGTGCTGGGTCTGGTGTTTTAGGGTTTAGGGCAGTGCAGTGGTGTTTGGGCAGTGTACGGGAAGGTGCTGGGGCTGGTGTTTCAGGGTGTAGGGCAGTGCAGTGGTATTCGGGCAGTGTAGGGGGTCATGCAGGGGGTGGTGTTTTAGGGTTTAGGGCAGTGCAGTGGTGTTTGGGTAGTGTAGGAGGTCGTGCTGGGGCTGCTGTTTCAGGGTTTAGGGCAGAGGTGTTTGGGCAGTGTAGAGGGTCTTGCTGGGGGTGGTGTTTCAGGGTTTAGGGCAGTGCAGTGGTGTTCAGGCAGTGTAGGAGGTCATTGTGAAGCTGGTGTTTCAGGGTTTAGGGCAGAGCAGCAGTGTTCATGCAGAGTAGGGGGTCGTGCTGGGGCTGGTGTTTCAGGGTTTAAGGCAGTGCAGTGGTGTTTGCGCAGTGTAGGGGGTGGTGCTGGGGCTGGTGTTTCAGGGTTTAGGGCAGTGCAGCAGTGTTCGGGCAGTGTAGGGAGTCATACTGGGGCTGCTGTTTCAGGGTTTAAGGCAGAGCAGCGGTGTTTGTGCAGAGTAGGGGGTCATGCTGGGGCTGGTGGTTCAGGGTTTAGGGCAGTGCAGCAGTGTTCGGGCAGTGTAGGGAGTCATACTGGGGCTGCTGTTTCAGGGTTTAAGGCAGAGCAGCGGTGTTTGTGCAGAGTAGGGGGTCATGCTGGGGCTGGTGTTTCAGGGTTTAGGGCAGTGCAGCAGTGTTCGGGCAGTGTAGGCGGTCGTGCTGTGGCTGCTGCTTCAGGGTTTAGAGCAGTGCAGGGGTGTTCAGGGAGTGTAGGGGGTGGTGCTGGGGCTGGTGTTTCAGGGTATAGGGCAGTGCAGTGGTGTTTGGGCAGTGCAGGGGTCATGCAGGGGGTGGTGTTTCAGGGTTTAGGGCAGAGGTGTTCGGGCAGTGTAGGGGTGTTGCTGGGGGTGGTGTTTCAGTGTTTAGGGCAGTGCAGTGGTGTTCGGTCAGTGTAGGCGGTCGTGCTTGGTCTGGTGTTTTAGGGTTTAGGGCAGTGCAGTGGTGTTCGGGCAGTGTACGGGAAGGTGCTGGGGCTGGTGTTTCAGGGTGTAGGGCAGTGCAGTGGTATTTGGGCAGTGTAGGGGGTCATGCAGGGGGTGGTGTTTTAGGGTTTAGGGCAGTGCAGTGGTGTTTGGGTAGTGTAGGAGGTCGTGCTGGGGCTGCTGTTTCAGGGTTTAGGGCAGAGGTGTTCGGGCAGTGTAGGGCGTCTTGCTGGGGGTGGTGTTTCAGGGTTTAGGGCAGTGCAGTGGTGTTCAGGCAGTGTAGGGGGTCATTGTGAAGCTGATGTTTCAGGGTTTAGGGCAGAGCAGCAGTGTTCATGCAGAGTAGGGGGTCGTGCTGGGGCTGGTGTTTCAGGGTTTAGGGCAGTGCAGCAGTGTTCTGGCAGTGTAGGGGGTCATGCTGGGTGTTAGACCTGACACCTTGGCGTGAGTTTCCCTTCAACTTTTTGCTGATGTGCCTCATTGTGTTTTGTTGGTGTTAGCTGCTCAGGGCACTGTGCCACTGCTAATCAGTGCCACAGTGCAAGTGCTCCCTTTTGAAAAGTGTATACATTGATTGGTGTCCATGTTTGGCTTATTTGGTTTACTATCAGCCCCTAGTAAAGTGCACCAGGAGTGCCAGGGCTTGTAAATACAAATGCTGCTGGTGGGCTTGCAGCACTGGTTGTGCCACCCACAGAAGCGGCCTAGTAAAATGTGTCTAAGGTCAGGCACTGCAGAACCTGCGCACGGTCTGGTAGTGTCGCGCTGATTGCGCAAGTGCAACTACTTGCCAGTCCCCAAACCTTCACTTAACTACATATTAGTCACCCCTCTGGTAGGCCCAAGGGCAGGGTGCATTGTAGGTATAAGGTAGGACATCCCCTGATGTGTGTGGCATGTCCTAATAGTGAATTACAGCCATTTTCGTTTTTCACTATTGAAGGCTACCTGCTCTCCATAGGCCAGAATGGGCTGCTGGAATTACTACACGCTGTAATCCCAGTGGACTCAGAGAGCATGGTAGAAAGTCAAGTTTAGTATGCCTAAACTCAGAATAATAAAATACTTATTTTAGTAAAGTTTATTTTAATATCCTGTGTTTGTAAATACTACTTTTAGAAAGTTAGTATTTACTGACCTGGCCATTTCAGTCCGCCACTGCTGTGTGTGTGTGTTCTGCCTAGTAACAGTAAGGAGCAGGGCTGGGGAATTCCAGGAGACAGGCTGGCTGCCAGGTGGTGGGTAGAGAGATTACACCAGGATGGGTGGGAGGAGTACACCTTGACTCTGAATAGACCTGTGCTCTGCCACCACAATGCCGGCTCCGCCCCCTGTGGAGCGGCTGATGTCTCTGCCCTGCTGCTGAAAGGAAAGAGCAGAGTCACCGCAACAAAGTGCTCCAAAACTGGACTGAGCCAGGGAACATGGTAGAAAATCGAGTTTAGTATGCCTGAACTAAGAATAATAAAATACATCTTTTAGCAAAGTTTATTTTAATGTTCTGTGTTTGCAAATGCCACTTTTAGAAAGTTGGCATTTGCTTGCCTAACCATTTCAGCCCGCCTCTGCGCTGATGTGTATCTGCTGTCTGGTTTGTGTGAGGGACAGGGCTGGGGAGTTCCAAGAGACAGTCTGGGCAGCCAGGTGGTGAATAGGAAGATTACACCAGGATGGGTGGGAGGAGTGCACCTGGACTCTGAATAGGGTTGTGCTCTGCCACCACAATGTTGGCTCCACCTCCTGTGGAGCGTCTGATGTCTCTGCCCTGCACACTGAAAGCAGAAGCCTGCATCATGTCAACAAAGTGCTCAGAATCCGGACTGAACTAGGCAAGGGCCCCCCTGGCTTGAAAGAACAAAAGAAATGTAGTATAAGTATAGGAGCCCTGCTCCTAAGAAATTAGATCCTGCTATAAGATGAACCTCTGCCTGAGGGGAAGGAACCAGGAAAGCTGTAGGAGGAGTACTGTCCCTGACCTGGGGGATTGGCCTGCAGTTGTTGCCTTGCTACTTAAGGATAGGAGAAAGATTGCTGACAAACTTTATTTCCACTTGTGCTGTTTAAGATCTCCATGGGCTTGTGACTGAGCTTGCCCCCTGAACGAAGTCCCAGGACCAGTGGACTTCACCCCCCCCTTGTGAACCGCCGCCGTTCTCCCCATGAAGCTGACGCCGAGAGAAGTGTGCGCCTCCTAGATCGGCGCGTACACTGGCAAGCATGTGTCCAGCTGTCCGGCCCAAACAACGCGACTAAGGCCCCCCTACGAGCCGTAGCTCGCAACGTGAAGGAAGGACTTTGTGACGCGCTTTTATTGCCCCCTGTCTGCATCGTACTTCTCAGCGTGCCACCCTACCCCTGTTGTGGGCAGGCTGCGGCGCGTAGAGTGTTTGATACGTCGCTCACCATCGGAGCGTACTGCCTGCTTCAAGAAAAGGCGCCACTCTCAAGGTATGGCTTGTAGGCCGCAACGAAGAGCCAGCGCACCGCACTTTCGCACCGTCCCCTCAAGCATCATGACTAAGGCCCCCCTACGAGCCGTAGCTCGCACCACAACAGGAGGACATCGCACCGTACAACGCACTGGGATTCAATGCATCGTCCGTGACGAACTTCCAAAGATAAAGGTACCGTGTCCGCTTCGCACCGTATGGTGTACGCTCCGCACCGGAGCACCTGTAGCGTTTGTGAGGCCCGTTCAGTGAGCACCGCAGGGGTATGCTTCGCACCGGAGCGTCGGGGCGCCTGTGAGCCCCGTTCAGTGAGCACAGCAGGGGTACGCTTCGCACCGGAGCGTCGGAGCGCCTGTGAGCCCCGTTCGTAAGCACAGTAGGAGTACGCTTCACCCGGAGCATCTGCAACCGCTTGTGAGCCCCGCTCGTATGCTTCTTTCCAGCCGTACGAACCGTACGGAGAGAGCGAAGCGCACAGAACTAACAAAATACGCTTAAAACCAAGAACTGCTTATTACCAATTGTATTGTGGGCCTGTTTATCGTTACTGGGTCTTGTGATAAGTCTGCTTATATAAAATACATTTATTTTTGATAAACCAGTGTGGAGTCCATTTATGGGGGTATCATTGAATTACTGTGTGTGGTCACAAATGCTCAACCATTGCGCCCTGTTATAAGCCTTGTCTGCTCGCGCCAAGCTACCTAGAGGATGAGCAGGGGTTATTGTTGGAGTGTAACCCCTTACCCTGACTGGAAGAGAGGATCCCTGCTTGACACAAGTCCCTACCTGTGTCAACCAGAGTTTCCCAATTCTAACATTGGTGGTCAGCGGTGAGGATTCTGGATTTGCATTTGTGATTCATGTACAGTGATTTTGTGAACACCACTTAGTGAGTTCAGACCCATAACGTAGCCACATACTTTTTGGATTTTTGGTTGCCAAGGAATATCCATTTGTGAAGAATCATGCCTGGTTCAGTCATTGTTGAGAAACCAGCATCTGTAGTCTCTGAAAGTGAAGAAGTGGAATGGGAAGAGGAGAGACTAGAGAGCTACACCAAGGCCCAGCTGAAGGGCTTCTGCAAAAAAATCAAAGTTCCCCATGCTGGATGCAAGGTCAAGGCAGATCTACTCAAGGCGCTGAGGGCCTGGATTGAGTCAAGGTCACATGAGGATGTGGTAGTAGTTGAACCAGCAGAAAGCATCCATAGCTTTGGCAGAGGCCTGTGGCCAGAGGAGTTGGCAGACAGGAAGGAAACCAGGATGCATGAAATGGAGATGGCATAGCTCAAATTGAATGGGCAACTGGAGCTGGAAAGCAAAGAGCTGGCTCTGGAAGAAAGAAGAATCCAAAAGGAGCATGAAATGAAGTTATGGGAATTGGATCTAAAGGCTAAGAGTTTAGAGTGCACTCCCTCTGGTGGCAGCACACCGTCAGTGCAGGTAGAATCAAGGGTGTACATACCAAAAGATGTAGTAAAATATTTTTTTTTTAATGATGACATAGGGCAGTGGTTCAAAGCCTATGAGGTAGCCATGTCTTCCCACCGGGTCCCTGAGAAGGATTGGGGAGCGGGGTTGTGGGGACGGTTCCTTAGTGAGGGGCGGGACACACTGCTGGACTTGCCTTCAGATGATTATATTTCTTATCCCCATATGAAGGCAGCTTTGATGACTAGGTATGGGTTGACCCCTGAGTTGTATAGGCAAAGGTTCAGGGGTTGCACAAAGATTCCAAACAGTACGTATGTTGAGTATGTAACTTTTTTTTGCAGAGCACTGGATGGTTGGGTGAAGGGTAGCAAGGTTGATGATTTTCAAGGGCTTCTTGATTTAATGGCATGGGAGCACTTGTCCAATAATTGTTTTCCTGAGCTACGCCAGCAGCTAATTGATAGTAGGCTGACTAACCCTAGGAAGCTTGCTGAGGAGGCGGACCGCTGGGTCAGTACCAGGGTCCACAAGGGTCCAAAGGGAGATTCCGCCAAAGGTGGGCAGGGTCCACAGCAGAAAAGTGGGGGGGACAGGGGTAACCAGAGGGAGTTCCCAAGAAGGCCCCAAAGTAATCCCCAAGGGAACCAAGGGAAAGGTTCTCAGTCTCCCCCACCCCAGAAACTGACCGGTGCCCCGACAGGTCCACCTGTTCAAAAGGGGCCCATAAAATGTTACAAGTGTGGTAACATGGGGCATTTTGCCTCTGATTTAAAGTGTCCTTTGTATGGTAAACCAGCACCCACTGGTGCTCCACCCCGGCAGATGGCTAGTGTAGCCTTGGGGGAGGAGATAGCAGTCCAAGGTGGGTGGGGTCCCGCAGAGATGTCCGTTGTCTCATTAGGAGACTGTGAGATGGTCCCCCAAACCCAGCTGCCTGATAACACTAAGAAATACAGGCAGTGGGTGACCATCAATGGCCGTAGGGTGGAAGCTCTGAGAGATACAGGAGCCAGTGTGACAGCTGTCACAGAGAGTCACTGCAAGGTGGCTCTGGTTCCCTTTGAGTGGGGGGGGTCTCTGGTACTCTTCAGGTAGCTGTGAGGCCCGCCATGCCTGTAGACTGTCTGTTAGAGAACGATTTGGAGAGCTCACCTTGGGCTAAGGTGGAGCGGAGTGCTTACCGGGAGATGTTGGGTATGCCAGATTGGGCGTGTATCACCACATGGTCCATGGCAGCAAGTAGAGGTGCTCAAGAGGTCCTGGAGTCTGAGAGGGAGGCCCAGGGATCAACCTTAGAGAGAAGTGGCAGGGGCCGCGGGAAACCGTCCCCTGAAGTTCCCACGGCCCAGGAGGAAGCAGACCTTGAGGGGGATGCCCTGGAGCCTCCCGGGGAACAGATAGCTGAAATTGGGGACCTGCCTGAGCTGACCCATTGGCAGCAAGAAGGAGGCCCCTCCAGGGAGGACTTTTGTAAGGCCAAAAAGAATGCCCTTCTCTCGTGGGTCTGCGGCAGCAGGCTGCAGACCAGGCCGCAGGTGATCAGTCTGGGTCACATTTCATTTACTGGAAGAACGACCTCCTATATACAGAGCCTAAGGTTGCTGAGCCCGGGTCAGCCCGTGCGCTGGTGGTACCCCAGTACTTTAGAGCCTTCCTACTGGGACTGGCTCACGATGTGCCATTGGTAGGACATTTGGGGCAGGACAAGACCTTTGAAAGGCTTGTCACCCACTTGTATTGGCCTCAAATGCGCAGGAGTTCAGACACTCACTGCAGGACCTGTCAGACTTGCAAGTCAAGTGGAAAGAGTGGGAGGAAGCAGAAGGCTTCTCTCCAGCCATTCCCTGTGGTCAGTACCCCATTCCAGCGAGTGGGGATTGACATTGTGCGGCCACTGGACCACAGGACAGCCATGGGCAACAGGTTTATCCTGGTCCTGGTGGACCATGCCACCCGGTACCCGGAAGCCATCCCTCTGAGGACAGTGACGGCCCCCGTGATGGGACGGGCACTGATGGGAATTTTCTCCAGAGTGGGATTCCCTCTAGAGGTGGTGTCTGACCTACAAGTTTACCACACCTTACCAACCCCAAGGAAACGGGTTGGTTGAGAGATTCAACCGTACCCTCAAGGGCATAATAATTAGGCCTGGGCGAAAATTTTGTTCTGTTCGCAGAAATTGCGATAATTTGACATTTTCGCGTTCCGCGGAGAGCGCGAAAATGTCAAAAATTCCGGTTTCCGCAGCTTGGCGATAATTTGTTTCTTGCTCGCGCTGTAAAATAATACATTCTCTCGCGCGCGCGATCGCCTTACCTGAATCCCTGCGTTCGCCGACAAGTTTTCTTGATCCGGTCGCGTTCTCCATGAGATGTTGTATTGGTTTTAGCCATTTGCGCTGTCTCGCGACAGTTCGCGCCCGCAGTGACGTCATGCATCGCGCGATCACGTCTTTCTTCTCGCGATCATGCACCGCGAGACAACTCAAAACAAGATGGCCGCGCCCGCAAGCAACCACATGGGTAAGTTGGCGACCCGCAACCATGCAGAAAATCTCGCGAACATGCCGGAAAAAAAATTCCGCATCTTCGCGATATTTCCGCTTGTTTGCGATAATTCTAAACATTTTCGCGATAATTTGCGAAAGTTAATTTCGCAAATTCCGCCCACCCCTAATAATAATGGGTCTTGAAGAACCCATGAGGCGTAAGTGGGACGTCCTCTTACCATGCCTTCTCTTTGCGTACCGTGAGGTGCCACAGAAGTCTCTAGGGTTCAGCTCCTTTTAGCTTCTGTATGGCCACCCAGTGAGAGGACCTCTAAGTCTGGTCAAGGGAGGCTGGGAGCAATCTCCCAGGAAACCTCCCCAGAATGTATATAGCTACATGCTGGCCTTTAGGAATCAGACTACGCGATTCAGGCAATTTGCTGAGGCAAATCTGGAAGCCAGCCAGGAGGAGATGAAGCGGTGGTACGACCAGAATGCCACTCTGGTAGAGATTCAGCCTGGACAAAAGGTATGGGTCTTGGCCCCTGTGGAACCTTGTGTGCTCCAGGATAAGTGGACTGGTCCCTTTGAGGTTGTGGAGCGCAAGAATCCTGTTACCTATTTGGTGGACTTGCAGTCTCCCAGGAACCCCTTGAGGGTCCTACATGTCAACCGCCTGAAGCCCCACTTGGAGAGGTCCCAAGTGGGCATACTCTTGGCAACAGATGCTGGGATGAAAGAGGAGACCGAGCCTCTTCCTGACCTCCAGTCAGCCCAGGAGCAAGATGGGTCAGTGGATGGTGTCATCCTCTCTTCCGCCCTAACCCCTGAGCAACAGAATGATTGTCGCCAGCTGCTGGGACAATTTTCTGATCTGTTTTCCCTGGTTCCCGGTGTCACTGATTGGTGCGCCATGAGGTAGACAATGGGGATAGTACACCTGTGAGGCACAAGGCCTACAGGGTGACGGACAGGGTGAGGGCATGCATCAAGGAGGAGGTCTCCAAGATGTTTGCACTCGGGGTAATTGAGTCCTCCAGCAGTCCTTGGGCCAGCCCAGTGGTCTTGGTCCCAAAGGCTGCAGCACCGGGAGCCACACCCGAACTCCGGTTCTGTGTGGACTCCAGAGGACTCAATTCAGTCACCAGGACTGACGCACACCCCATCCTCTTAGCTTATGAGCTCATAGATCGGCTAGGGGCTGCCAACTACCTCAGCACGTTTGATTTAACGTCTGGGTACTAGCAGATCGCCTTGACCGATGGGGCCAAAGAGAGGTCAGCATTTTCCACCCCAGAGGGGCACTATCAGTTCCGGGTTAGGCCCTTTGGGATGAAAAATGCCCCTGCCACCTTCCAGAGGTTGTTCAACCAGGTGTTGGCGGGCTTGATTCGTTCAGTGCAGCCTACCTGGATGACATCGCAGTGTTCAGCTCCACTTGAGAAGAACACGTGCGCCATCGCTGGGAAGTGTTGATGGCTCTGCGGAGGGCAGGTCTCACGATCAAGGCGAGTAAGTGCCAGATCGGGCAGGGTTCTGTGGTATACTTGGGGCACCAGGTTGGGAGCGGCCAGGTGGTGCCCCTTCAACCCAAGATAGAAACCATCCTGAATTGGGAGTCGCCCAAAACCCAGACAGAGGTGAGAGCCTTCCTAGGTCTCACTGGGTACTACAGGAGGTTTGTCAAGGGGTACGGCAACATTGTTTCCCCCTTGACAGCGCTGACTTCTAGGAAGCAGGCCAGGAAAGTGATTTGGACTGACACCTGTCAGAAAGCTTTTGAGGCCATGAAAGCTGCTATGTGCACGGCGCCCGTGCTCTTGGCTCCCAACTTCTCCAAAGAGTTTATCGTTCAGACTGATGCTTCAGAGCATGGTGTGGGGGCTGTTCTTTCACAGATTAATGAGGAGGGCCTAGACCAACCTGTAGCCTTCCTTAGCAGGATGTTACTTCCACGGGAACAGAGATGGAGTGCTATTGAGCGTGAGGCATTTGCTGTGGTCTGGGCGCTGAAGAAGCTAAGACCCTACCTGTTTGGGTCTCACTTCCGGGTTCAGACAGACAACAGGCCCCTCAGATGGTTGATACATATGAGGGGTGAGAATCCAAAGCTGTTGAGGTGGTCCATTTCCCTACAGGGTATGGATTTCACGGTGGAACATCGCCCTGGTACAGATCACGCCAATGCTGACGGTCTGTCCAGATTTTTCTGCCTTAATGATGAGGAACTCACTGGGGTAGGGTAGTTCTCCCCACATGTCAGCTGGAGGGAACACGTGTTAGACCTGGCACCTTGGCGTGAGTCTCCCTTCCATTTTTTGTCACTGTGCCTCATGTGTTTTGCTGGTGTTAGCTGCTCAGAGCACTGTGCCACTGCTAACCAGTGCCACAGTGCAAGTGCTCCCTATATAAAATGTATATGTTGGTTGGATTCCATGATTGGCTTATTTGGTTTACTGTCAGACCCCAGTAAAGTGCACCAGGAGTGCCCAGGGCTTGTAAATACAAATGCTGCTGGTGGGCTTGCAGCACTGGTTGTGCCACCCACAGAAGCGGCCTGGTAAAATGTGTCTAAGGTCTGCCATTGCAGAACCTGCGTGCAGTCTGGTACTGTCATGCTGATTGGGCAAGTGCACCCACTTGCCAGTCCCTAAACCTTCCCTTAACCCGTTCTGTGCCCATGACGAGCTGGACTCGTCATGGAGCACAGTCGCGATGTGCCCATGACGAGTCCAGCTAGTCATGACACCCACCCATGGGAGAAGCGCTGGCGCTCTCCCCGTGAGTGGTCGATCCTTTTTTTTTTACTGGGAAGGCAGTGTAAGCCTGCCTCCCCCCACCCCCCGCGTCATCAATAACGTCAGCGCGCAAGCCGCACTGACGTCATTGGAGGTTTCCCCTTTGTTTTCCGTCGTGCAGGACGCCATTTGCTTCCTGCGCGTCGTTGAGGAAAGGTGAGTTTTGGGGCTGGGGAGGAGGGATTTTTGGTCGATCATTGATGTAGTTAGGGTGGTGCGATGGGGGCACTATTTTGGGGGAGGACAAAGGCATTCAGTTAAGGCTCGGCTTGCTTTAGCGGACGTTCGGGGACGGACAGAGAGGGAATAGGACTCGGGCAATATCCTCTTCTTTTTTTGTGCTGGCAGCTGTCCCCACCTCTCTTCCTATTATTCCCTCTCTTTCTGTCTTGCCATCACTTACTGAAAACCGTGACTTGAAGAAACGGGTCACAGCCTCTCTTTCCTTCTTTCATTTAGTTGCTTCCCTGGGAAATGGATCCAAAAAAGAAAAACACTCTTCCGAGAAATGCCCTTTTTCTGCAGCACGATGGAGAGAAATAGAAGGTTTTAAATAAGAAAAATGAATACATAACTAAAAAAAGCAAGACAGAGGGGTTGCAAAGTGGCCAGATTGGTTTTATTTACATCCAAATGCATCAGCATCACTTTACAGAGTTTGCCAGTGAAGCGCTACTTTTGTTTCCTCCTCTTTCTTTGAACAGCATTGTTGTTCCTAGGTGGGAAAGTGTACCATTCCTGGAGGTACTGCAATACCTGATTGATGGGTGGATTGGAAAACACAATGTGTACCATGGCTCTGTGTTTATGAATGTGGTCTTTTTATACCATACTGCTTACGTTTTGTAAGGATATAAGCAATGGACATTGAAACGGTTCCCTTCAGGGCCCTCTAGTCATGTCCATAACTTTTCAGGTAAAACCACTCGCAGATTTCTGAATAGTGAGTGAGAGATCGTTAAGGTAACCATGTTGTTTCTGCTTTACTTAATCTTGCATTCCCTATGAGTGGTTGCTTTTACTTTTTTTTTTAGGCAGCATATTACTCTTATCAAGTGCATAATTTGTATTGAGCCACACCCAAGTGTTTATAGCGGGCACAATTAGGTTATAGCTGAAGGCAGTGCGTGTTTCTATCAGTGGGGAAGTATGGTGTTCAGTGGGGGAGAGGATGTGGCACTATGGCCAGAGCTGTCGAACTTGGAACTGGGGAACTGGGTTCAGCCTTCATGACCAGTCCACCAGACCACTCTACTGAGGGAGCACATTCCCATGCTAGACCGTAGAAGGCCCCACTAGACCTTAGAAGGCTTGATGTCTTAGCACAAGCAGGTGTACCCTAGTGGTGTCAATTGTGGGTTAACCTTGAAGGCCTGTCCACCACAATCCATACTGATGTTCATCTCCAGTCTTGCGGGCAGGCGTACAAAGCAGCACACCCTAGAGCAACAGGTTAGGGCGATGCGAACGGTGTGACCTCACTGGGTACCTATTTTGGGTGTGTGCGTAGTGTTTGCAAGTATATTATAGTTTGAAAAAAACTTGCTGCCTCCTTCCTGGCCTCCAGCATTTTTCAGAAACAATAAAAATGTCATGATAACTTTGGTGATTAGTGTTCTTCCTAGAGAGAGATGGAGTTTTCTCTAGTGGAAGGGTTGACCCCTGGAAAGGTAGCACAGAGGGTTAATGTGCCTGCTGCAAGGAACATGTACCATGCAGATCACAAAGTGCACTGCTTTAATGGGGGCACCATGATGAATGGTCATCTAATGTCAGCTGTAGATAATGGATCCCTGAACAGTGTCATGTATGTGCATGTTTGCATTGTGTGGAGGGGATTACCAGGCAATTATTCACGCAGCTCTCTGATGGATGTCACATGCGGATTTTCTGAGTCCCCAGATAGATCATGCAGTCTGTGTGTTCTCTTTTGTACTGCCAGTCACCGGTGTATTCAACTGTGTAGCCTTGGACTGTGTCATGTATGTGCATGTAACTTGCATGATCGAGGTAACTATTAGCTGCGATACTACGTGTCTCTCGGACCTCTTTCAAGTGGTCGCCATCCTTTTTCCCCAGCAACCCACCCTCCCCAGGAGCCGCAATCTGAGAGATAGGCCCAGGCACCACAAGCTCTAGCTACGCCTCTGCTCCCGATGTCTCTTTTGTGCATTCCTGCTGCACGATTGTGCGATCGTGCAGCAGGAATGGCCAATAGCACCAGGGTTTTTTTTCTTTTTTTAGGTTTGGGGTTGTTTGTGGGAGCGGCCCCTTAGGCAAGGGTCGCTTCCCTTATGGCCACATTGAAAAAAAAATATTTTAAAGTGCAAACAAAATCAAAGAGGTAGCAGACGATACGTTACAAGAGGAAAAAGTGATGTGTGCATGTTACAAAAGAGTACAAAATACAAGTAGAGGTAAAATACTGCAATAAATGGCAGACACTCAGAAAACAAGAGCAAACATTAAGTAACATGAGGCAATGGTGGTAATTGTGCATGTATCAAAAGCAAACAAAATACAAGAGGTAGCAAACAATATGTTACAAGTGGAAAAGTGACATGTGTGCAAGTTACAAGAGTACAAAGTACAAGTAGAGGTATAAAAGTGCAATAAATGGCAGACACTCAAAACACAGGAACACACTGGAAAGGCACTTCTATAGGCATGGAGAACAGAATTTCCTATAATGTAAAGACTTCCTTCAGACAATAGAGAGGGCGTGAATTAAGTTTGGAAGTGTCTTTGCAGGAGGAGAACTTTAGGTCAGTTTTGAAGGACTGGGAAGAGGAGGTGGTCCGGAGCTGAGACTGAGTTCCCGATTCTCGCCGCGTTGCCTGTAAAGGATTGGGCCATCGATCTTTCCTTCTTGAAAGTGGGAGGTTCAAGCAATAAATTTTGCGCAGTACGTGATGGTCTAGAGCATTATATGCATATGTGACATTAATGTTTTTTTCTCTTTTTTATTCTAGTCTAAAGCTTTTGATTCCTGTTTCCGGTTTCGACAGGGGTTGTTCTGCAGTTTTGTGTAGTCGCATTTTTTTGGTAAGAATTTTTTTTTTGCTGCATTTACTCCAAATGAGTAATATTGTAATGTTTGAATGAATTTTTTTGTAAGTGATGTCATAATGGCAGCATATTTGGTTAGTGGTTTGAGCATGAAATTCTTTGTGATGTGTTTTGCATAGTCTTATGTGTAATTTCTTTTCTCTTTCTTTTTTAGTGGGATATTGTTGATCCATACTGTGTCTGTGCAGAGTAGGTCGTGGTGAGTAGTTTAGCTGCCACTGGCAAGTGAGTGGTATTGTTTAGGAGTATATATGTGTTTTTGATAAAGGTGCTTTTTGTTTATTTCTTATTTTACAAAGTGTTTGTTGTTGTTGACTTGTTTGACAAGTTACCTTTATTAATAAGCATTATGGCTAGCCGTAGAATGACTGCTCAACAGGTGGTTGGTATGCTTCTTGAATCTTCCTCTGAGCATGATTATGAGACTGACAGAGCGTCTGAGGGAGAGGAGGGAGGGGAAGATTCTGGCAGTGAGTTTTCTCTCCACATGGAATCATCGGATGATGAAGGTACTCTCAGTGCAGATAGAGGTACTCTTGGTGTGGATGAAGCAACTCTCAGTGCGGACGATGGTGCAAGAGGCATCTGGATTGCAGTCTGAGGCTGCTAGGTTTCCTACTGGAAGTGCTGGACTTTGGGTTGATCCAAACATGGTACAGCCGGTGTTGCCTGCCTTTAGCGGTGATGCAGGGTGTAGAGTGGATTGTGAACATTTTTTGCCTATACAGTTTTTTCAGTTGTTTATGGATGATGTATTTTTGGGTGAGATTGTTGAGCAGACGGATTTGTATGCTGAACAGTTTTTGAGGGACAACAGTGGCAAACTTAGGCCCCAGTCTAGAGCTACCCGGTGGACTCCCACAAATCTGGAAGAGATTAAGAAGTTTTTGGGTTTGACTTTATTGATGGGTGTGGTAAGGAAGCCAAACATGGCTTCATATTGGTCTACTAGCCCCTTGTTGGCAACTGTCATATTTCCTTCAGTTATGACTCGTAATCGGTATTTACTTTTGCTACGTATGCTGCATTTTGTTGATAATTCTATGGCGTTGCCACGAGATCACCCTGACTGTGACCGTCTTTTTAAGATTCGGCCCGTTCTTGATCACTTTGAAGATCGATTTTCTGAGATCTATACTCCAGGGAAAGAAATATCTATTGATGAGTCTTTGGTCTTGTTTAAGGGCCATTTGGTTTTTTGGCAGTACATCCCTAGCAAGAGGGCACGCTATGGAATTAAGCTGTATATGTTGTCTGAGAGTAGGACAGGATATGTTTTTAATTTTCGTGTGTACACTGGTAGAGATTCTACTATTGACCCCCCAGGTTGTCCGTCCACTTTTGGAGTTTCAGAGAAAATTGTGTGGGATCTTGCTAGAAGACTGTTTAACAGAGGCCACCATTTGTACCTTGATAACTTCTATACTGCTGTGCAATTATTTAAGGAATTGAATAAAGTGGCCACTTTTGCATGTGGCACAATCCGCTCTAACCGTAAAGGTTATCCGAAAGAGCTTGTTTGCAAAAAACTTCAGAGGGGGCAGTGCAGTTCCTTGCGTAGTGATGAACTACTAGCTGTAACATTTACGGGTCTCCCGGTAAAAATGGTGCCTCCCTTGTGTGGGAGGCCCAAGTACTTGCGACAGGCAAGGGCCCAGAACACTTTTTTGATAGGCAATGTTGATGTCGCATCTCTACGTTTTGGGCCCTTGCCTGTCGCGGGTACTTGGGCCTCCCACACAAGTGAGGCACCATTTTTACCGGGAGACCCGGGGGAATGCTGGGTGGTGGGAAATTTGTGTGAGCCCGGTGATGCCACAACTTTCCCACACAAAAATGTGTGAAAAATGTGATTTTTTTCAGCTAAAATTGAGGTTTGCAGGGGATTCTGGGTAAGGAAACGTTGGGGGATCCATGCAAGCCATACCTCCCTGGAAGCCCCCGGGTGTCTAGTTTTCAGAAATGTATGGGTTTGGTAGGTTTCCCTAGATGGCCGCCGAGTACCGGGCCAAAAACCCAAGTGACACCCCTTTCAAAACCAGGTGGTTTTGAGATAGGCAATTTTGATGGCGCCTCACTACGTTTTGGGCCTTTGCCTGTCGCGGGTACTTGGGCCTCCCACACAAGTGAGGCACCATTTTTACCGGGAGACCCGGGGGAATGCTGGGTGGTGGGAAATTTGTGTGAGCCCTGTGATGCAACAACTTTCCCACACAAAAATGTATGAAAAATTTGATTTTTTTCAGCTAATATTGAGGTTTGCAGGGGATTCTGGGTAAGGAAACTTTGGGGGATCCATGTAAGCCATACCTCTCTGGAAGTCCCCGGGTGTCTAGTTTTCAGAAATGTATGGGTTTGGTAGGTTTCCCTAGATGGCCGCCGAGCACCGGGCCAAAAACCCAAGTGACCCCTCTTGCAAAACCAGGTGGTTTTGAGATAGGCAATTTTGATTTCGCCTCACTATGTTTTGAGCCCTTGCCTGTCACGGGTACTTGGGCCTCCCACACAAGTGAGGCACCATTTTTACTGGGAGACCCGGGGGAACGCTGGGTGGTGGGAAATTTGTGTGAGCCCGGTGATGCCACAACTTTCCCACACAAAAATGTGTGAACATTTTTATTTTTTTCAGATAAAATTAAGGTTAGCAGGGGATTCTGGGTACGGAAACGTTGGGGGATCCATACAAGCCATACCTCCCTGCAAGCCCCCAGGTGTCTAGTTTTCAGAAATGTATGGGTTTGGTAGATTTCCCTAGATGGCCGCCGAGCACCGGGTCAAAAACCCAAGTGACCCCCCTTGCAAAACTAGGTGGTTTTTAGATAGGCAATTTTGATGTTGCCTCACTACGTTTTGGGCCCTTGCCTGTTGCGGGAACTTGGGCCTCCCACACAAGTGAGGCACCATTTTTACCGGGAGACCTGGGGGAACGCTGGGTGGTGGGAAATTTGTGTGAGCTCGGTGATGCCACAACTTTCCCACACAAAAATGTGTGAAAAATGTGACTTTTTCAGATAAAATTGAGGTTTGCAGGGGATTCGGGGTAAGGAAACGTTGGGGGATCCACGCAAGCCATACCTCCCTGGAAGCACACGGGTGTCTAGTTTTCAGAAACGTATACGTTTGCTAGGTTTCCCAAGGTGCCCGCAGAGCTAGGGTTCATAAACTACAGCTAGGCACTTTGCCAAAAAAGGGTCATTTTTCACTGCGAAATTGAGGTGTGACCACGTTGCGTTTTGCGCCGTTTCCTGCCGCGGTCACTAGGCTGACCCACACAAGTGAGGTACCATTTTTCTCGCAAGTCTTTGGGGAACGCGGGTGGGTGGAAATATGTGGTTCCACGCAGATTCCGGAACTTTCCACCCCAGAAATGTGGGGAAAAAGTGTTTTTTGTGACAATTTTTTAGGTTTGCAAGGTATTCTGGGTAACAGACCCTGGTGGGTGGCAGTCAAGTCACCCCATCCTGGATTCCCCTGGGTGTCTAGTTTTCAAAAATGTATAGGTTTGCTAGGTTTCCCAAGGTACCCGCAGAGCTAGGGTTCAAAAACTAGAGCTAGGCACCTTGCCAAAAAAGGGTCATTTTTCAATGCGATATTGAGATGTGACCACGTTGCATTTGCGCCGTTTCCTGTCGCGGGCACTAGGCCGACCCGCACAAGTGAGGTACCATTTTTCTCGTAAGACTTTGGGGAACGTGGGGTGGATGGAAATTTGTGGCTCCACACAGATTCCTGAACTTTGCACCACAGAAATGTGTGGAAAATGTGTTTTTTTGGACAATTTTTTAGTTTTGCAAGGGATTTTGGGTAACAGACCCTGGTGGGAGGCAGTCAAGTCACCCCATCCTGGATTCCCCTGGGTGTCTAATTTTCAAAAATGTATAGGTTTGCAACATTTCACTAGGTGCCGGCAGAGCTAGTGTTAAAAAATTACAGCTTCGCAAAAAAAGGGTACATTTTCATTGTGAAAATGTGGTGTGTTCACGTTGGGTTTTGAGCCATTTCCTGTCGTGGGCACTATGCCTACCCACACAAGTGAGGTACCATTTTTATCTGGAGACTTTGGGTAATTCAAATTTGTAAAGGAACTGTTATTACCTCTTGACTTTCGATGCATTTCTGCCTTCCAAATGAAAGACATTGTGTAAAAAAGACGTCATTCTAAAAAATGACTGATAATTCTCATGCTAGTATGAGTATTCCCAATTTCAGAAATGTGCAAATATCTACTGTTGCTAAACTCTATATTTTGTTCCCATTTCAGAAATACATAGGTGTCTTTCATACCGATTTTTCCATGTACACATTTTTACAGAATAATTACTATATACCCGGTACATAATAAAAAACCATTGCATGTTGCTGCTCAGTTTTTGGCTCTGGGTTCGTCGGGTTCTTGGTGAACCTACAAGTCCTATATATCCCCACAACCAGTAATGTCCAGCGGATGTAACGGTATATTGCTTTCAAAGTCTCTACCTTATCTTCGTTGACCTTAAAGCAGCTTTTGACTTAGTCCCTCGTCAGACTCTTTGGGCAGTTTTGGCTGAGATGGGGATGCCTGCCTGTCTACTTGGGATTATAAAGCGACTCCATAAAGACAACTTTGCCCAAGTAAGGTGTGGTAAGAGGGGCAATTTGACATCCAAGTTCCCTGTTAACCGTGGATTCAGACAGGGATGCGTGCTGGGCCCAACCCTATTTTCCCTTTATATTAATGCATTAGTGGCCCACCTGAGGGGAGTCAAGGATATTGACGCCCCCAAACTTAACAACGAGCAGGTGGTGGCACTAATGTTTGCTGATGACACTCTTTTAGTGTCAAAATCCCCTATGGGGATACAGCGTGCTCTTGATAGCTTTACCGAATTCTGTTTCCTTAGAGGGCTCGAGGTTAATACCTCGAAAACAAAATTTATGGTATGCAACCCGCCTAAAACCACCGGCCCTAATCCTTCCCTTAATGGTGTTACATTGGACAGGGTAACAGTGTTCGAATATCTTGGAGTCACACTCACAGATAGGATGGAATGGGGCCCCCAGTTACCAAAAGCAAAACTACGGCTTACCCAGACCTGCGGTGGGATCCTTAAAATGCATAGAGCATCCACCTCCAAACCTATAGCACCCATTATTGAGATCTATAAAGCACAAGCACGGGGTGCAAATTTCTATGGGGTTGAGCTTTGGGGGCACTGCTCAACTGGAGACATCGGTAGGTTTGAGAATTTGTTTTTAAGGTCTTTATTGGCCCTACCACCCAGCACACCACCTTATCCACTTAGAATGGATTTGGGAGTTAGACCCATCCAAGAAGAAATTGCACTAAGGCCTCTAATGTATTGGCGGAGGCTGTGGGTAATTATCGAAATGACCTAAAGTCACTAATGGCCCTTCCTGGTTTAGCCAAAATACAGTGGCTAGCATACATTAAAAAAGAGCTTACGAGATTGGGAATTCCTGCTCTCTGGCATCAGCCCGAGACAACTGCTCCAAATCTCTCTAGAGCCGAACAGGCCAATGTATTTTGGACAAATAGCAAAAATAAACTGCTAACTAATAAGAAGTTAGGCCCACTGACTATGGAATTTTTTAATGTAAAGGAGGAGTTCAAAATAGAGCCTTTTCTAGACCAGATTGAGCCGTGTGCTTCTAGAAAGCTCTATATGCAATTCAGACATGGTACACTCCCTTTGAGAGCTTTCTCGGGAAAGTGGTTGGCAGATAATCCTCCTGATTGCCCGACCTGCGGAGCTTTAAAAGAAACCGACCTATACGTCCTATTCTTCTGCCCCACATACAAATTAATTAGAAAACGTTGGCTTCTCCAACTTTGTAGGAATTTGGGCACTATACATTGTGAGGCGGCCTATAGAATTTTGAAGACTGATACATCAATGCCTATAGTCTTCTCGGTATCACGTTACTGGCACGCTGTGTGGCGGAGGAGATGTTCCCTTCTTTTATCCAATCCTTAGGCTCATCTAAATAGATATGATTATTTGCCACCAGTGTCCCTATAATTATTTTAACTCCTTATTCTTTTATTGTTTTTAAAGAATTGCTTTGTGAATTAATGTAATTTACAATGAAATACATTTTTTATGAACTGTAATTATCTATTTTTATCCTTCTACGATGTATGTTTTTATGATTGATTATCTTTTATGGTCTACGACCGAAATAAAGATTATTTTGACTTGACTTGGCTTTCAAAGAGCTGTCATAATTAGAAGTTGTTACAGGTGAAAACGTTGACACAAAAGGCTGTTTTTTTCAACTAATTTTCAATTTATCCTATATTTAACTGTTAGTTTTTACAAAGAAACCTTGATGGATCTACACAAATGACCCCTTGCTGAATTCCAAATTTTGTCTACTTCTCTAAAATGTATAGCTTTCCAGGATCCATTATTGCTTTTGTACCCATTCCTACCATTAACTCGAAAGCACAAAAAATAGCAAAAAAAGGCTATGTCCCAGAAAAATGCCAAAACTGTGTAAAAAATGTTGTGTTTCTGACAAAAGTCTGGTATCCCCTAAAAGCTGGAAAAATGGCGATTTCAACCCCACAAACCCTTTCTTGATAACATTTGCAGGGAAAACCCCAGATGCTTTCATTTGCAGCCCGTTTTTCCCCGTTCAAGGAGCTTGCCCCCTGAACGAAGTCCCAGGACCAGTGGACTTCACCCCCCCTTGTGAACCGCCGCCGAGAACCGCCGTTCTCCCCGTGAAGCTGACGCCGAGAGAAGTGTGTGCCTCCTAGATCAGCGCGTACACTGGCAAGCCTGTGCCCATCTGTCTGGCCCAAACAACGCGACTAAGGCCCCCCTACGAGCCGTAGCACGCAACGTGAAGGAAGGACTTTGTGACGTGCTTTTATTGCCCCCTCTCTGCATCGTACTGCTCAGTGTGCCCCCCTACCCCTGTTGTGGGCAGGCTGCGGCGCGTAGAGTGGTTGGTACGTCGCTCACCATCGGAGCGTACTGCCTGCTTTGCACCGCGCTTCATGAAAAGGCGCCGCTCTCAAGGTACGGCTCGTACGCCGCAACGAAGAGCCAGCGCACTGTACTTTCGCACCATCCCCTCAAGCATCGTGACTAAGGCCCCCCTACGAGCCGTAGCTCGCACTGCAACAGGAGGACATCGCACCATACAACGCGCTGGGATTCAATGCATCGTCCGTTCAGTGAGCACCGCAGAGGTACGCTTTGCAACGGAGCGTCGGGGGCACCTGTGAGCCCCGTTCGTAAGCACCGTAGGAGTACGCTTCACCCGGAGCGTCTGCAACCACTTGTGAGCCCCGCTCGTAAGCTTCTTTCCAGCCATACGAACTGTACGGAGAGAGCGAAGCGCACAGAACTAACGAAATACGCTTACAACCAAGAACTGCTTATTACCAATTGTATTGTGGGCCCGTTTATCGTTACTGGGCCTTTTTTTAATAAGTCTGCTTATATAAAAGACATTTATTTTTGATAAACTGTTGTCGAGTCCATTTGTGGGGGTATCATTGAATTACTGTGTGTGGTCACAAATGCTCAACCATTGCGCCCTGAGATAAGCCTTGTCTGCTCGCATCAAGCTACCTAGAGGGTGAGCAGGGGTTATTGTTGGAGTGTAACCCCTTACCCGGACTGGAAGAGAGGATCCCTGCTTGACAAAAGTCCCCACCTGTGTCAACCAGAGTTTCCCAATTTTAACAAGTTGTGTTCAGGCAGTGTAGGAGTTCGTGCTGGGGTGGTGTTTCAGGGTTTAGGGCAGTGCAGTGGTGCTCGGACAGTGTAGGGTGTCCTGCTGGGGCTGGTGTTTCAGGGTTTAGGGCAGAGCAGTGGTGTTCCGGCAGTGTAGGGGGTCGTACTGGGGCTGGTGTTTCAGGGTTTAGGGCAGTGCAGTGGTGTACGGGCAGTGTAGTGGGTCGTGCTGGGGCTGGTGTTTCAGGGTTTAGGGCAGAGCAGTGCTGTTCGGGAAGTGTAGGTGGTCGTGCTGGGGGTGGTGTTTCAGGGTTTAGGGCAGAGCAGTGGTGTTCGGGCAGTGTGGGGGGTCTTGCGGGGATGGTGTTTAGGGTTTAGGGCAGTGCAATGGTGTTCGGGCAGTGTAGGGGGTGGTTCTGGGGCTGGTGTTTCAGGGTATATGGCAGTGCAGTGGTGTTCGGGCCGAGCAGGGGGTCCTTCAGGGGGTGGTGTTTCAGGGTTTAGGGCAGTGCAGTGGTGTTCGGGCAGTGTAGGGGGTCATGCTGGGGCTAGTGTTTCAGGGTTTAGGGCAGTGGTGTTCGGGCAGTGTAGGAGGTCTTGCTGGGGGTGGTGTTTCAGGGTTTAGGGCAATGCAGTGGTGTTTGGGCAGTGTAGGGGGTCTTGCTGGGGCTGGTGTTTCAGGGTATATGGCAGTGCAGTGGTGTTCGGGCCGAGCAGGGGGTCCTTCAGGGGGTGGTGTTTCAGGGTTTAGGGCAGTGCAGTGGTGTTCGGGCAGTGTAGGGGGTCATGCTGGGGCTAGTGTTTCAGGGTTTAGGGCAGTGGTGTTCGGGCAGTGTAGGAGGTCTTGCTGGGGGTGGTGTTTCAGGGTTTAGGGCAATGCAGTGGTGTTTGGGCAGTGTAGGGGGTCTTGCTGGGGCTGGTGTTTCAGGGTTTAGGGCAGTGCAGTGCTGTTTGGCCAGTGTATGGGGTCATGCTGGGGCTGGTGTTTCAGGGTTTAGGGCAGAGCAGTGGTGTTTGGGCAGAGTAGGGGGCCGTTCTGGGGCTGGTGTTGAGATTAAGGGCAGTGCAGTGGTGCTCGAGCATTGTAGTGGGTCTTGCTGGGGCTGGTGTTTCAGGGTTTAGGGCAGTGCAGTGGTGTTCGGACAGTGTAAGGGTCTTGCTTGGGCTGTTTTTCAGGGTTTAGAGCAGTGCAGTGCTGTTCGGGCACTGTAGCGGGTCCTGATGGGGCTGGTGTTTCAGGGTTTAGGGCAGTGCAGTGGTGTTCGAGCAGTGTAGGGGGTCCTGCTGGCGCTGGTGTTTCAGGGTTTAGGGCAGTGCAGTGGTGTTCGGGCAGTGTAGGGGGTGGTGCTGGGGCTGGTGTTTCAGGGTTTAGGGCAGTGCAGTGGTGTTCGGGCAGTGTAGGAGATCATGCTGGGGCTGTTATTTCAGGGTTTAGGGCAGTGCAGTGTGGTTCGGGCAGTGGATTGATTCATGCTGGGGCTGGTGTTTCAGGGTTTAGGGCAGTACAGTTGTGTTCGGGCAGTGTATGGGGTCGTGCTGGGGTGGTGTTTCAGGGTTTAGGGCAGTGCAGTGGTGGTAGGACAGTGTAGGGTGTCTTGCTGGGGCTGGTGTTTCAGGGTTTAGGGCAGTGGAGTGCTGTTTGGCCAGTGTATGGGGTCATGCTGGGGCTGGTGCTTCAGGGTTTAGGGCAGAGCAGTGGTGTTTGGGCAGAGTAGGGGGCCGTTCTGGGGCTAGTGTTGAGATTAAGGGCAGTGCAGTGGTGCTCGAGCATTGTAGTGGGTCTTGCTGGGGCTGGTGTTTCAGGGTTTAGGGCAGTGCAGTGGTGTTCGGACAGTGTAAGGGTCTTGTTTGGGCTGTTTTTTCAGGGTTTAGAGCAGTGGAGTGCTGTTCGGGCACTGTAGCGGGTCGTGATGGGGCTGGTGTTTCAGGGTTAAGGGCAGTGCAGTGGTGTTCGGGCAGTGTAGGGGGTCCTGCTGGCGCGGGTGTTTCAGGGTTTAGGGCAGTGCAGTGAGGTTCAGGCAGTGTAGGGGGTGGTGCTGGGGCTGGTGTTTCAGGGTTTAGGGCAGTGCAGTGGTGTTCGGGCAGTGTAGGAGATCATGCTGGGGCTGTTATTTCAGGGTTTAGGGCAGTGCAGTGTGGTTCGGGCAGTGGATTTATTCATGCTGGGGCTGGTGTTTCAGGGTTTAGGGCAGTGCAGTTGTGTTCGGGCAGTGTAGGGGGTCGTGCTAGGGTGGTGTTTCAGGGTTTAGGGCAGTGCAGTGGTGCTAGGACAGTGTAGGGTGTCGTGCTGGGGCTGGTGTTTCACGGTTTAGGGCAGAGCATTGGTGTTCGGGCAGTGTAGGGGGTCGTGCAGGGGCTGGTGTTTCAGGGTTTAGGGCAGTGCAGTGGTGTTCGGGCAGTGTAGGGGCTCGTGCTGGGGCTGGTGTTTCAGGGTTTAGGGCAGAGCAGTGCTGTTTGGGCAGTGTAGGCGGTTGTGCTGGGGGTGGTGTTTCAGGGTTTAGGGTAGAGCAGTGGTGTTCGGGCAGTGTGGGGGGTTGTGCAGGGGTGGTGTTTAGGGTTTACGGCAGCGCAAAGGTGTTCGGGCAGTGTAGGGGGTGCTGCTGGTGCTGGTGTTTCAGGGTATATGGCAGTGCAGTGGTGTTCGGGCAGTGCAGGGGATCCTTCAGGGGGTTGTGTTTCAGGGTTTAGGGCAGTGCAGTGGTGTTCGGGAAGTGTAGGGGGTCGTGCTGGGGCTGGTGTTTCAGGGTTTAGGGCAGTGGTGTTCGGGCAGTGTAGGGGGTCTTGCTTGGGCTGTTTTTTCAGGGTTTAGAGCAGTGCAGTGCTGTTCAGGCAGTGTAGGGGGTCGTGATGGGGCTGGTGTTTCAGGGTTTAGGGCAGGGCAGTCGTGTTGGGACTGTGTTGGGTGTCGTGCTGGGGCTGGTGTTTCAGGGTTTAGGGCAGAGCAGTGGTGTTCAGGCAGTGTTGGGTGTCGTGCTGGGGCTGGTGTTTCAGGGTTTAGGGCAGAGCAGTGGTGTTCAGGCAGTGTAGGGGGTCTTGCTGGGGTGGAGTTTCAGGGTTTAGGGCAGTGCAGTGGTGTTCGGGCAGTGTAGGGGCTCTTGCTGGGGCTTGTGTTTCAGGGTTTAGGGCAGTGCAGCGGTGTTCGGGCAGTGTAGGAGGTCTTGCTGGGGCTGGTGTTTCAGGGTTTAGGACAGTGCAGTGCTGTTCGGGCAGTGTAGGGGGTCGTGCTGGGGCTGCTGTTTAAGGGTTTAGGGCAGAGCAGTTGTGTTTGGGCAGAGTAGGGGGTCGTTCTGGGGCTGGTGCTTAGGGTTTAGGGCAGTACAGTGGTGTTCGGGCAGTGTAGGGGGTTGTACACGGGCTGGGATTTCAGGGTTTTTGGGAAGAGCAGTGTTGTTCGGGCAGAGTTGGGGGTCGTGCTGGGGTAGTGTTTCAGGGTTTAGGGCAGAGCAGTGATGTTCGGGCTGTGTAGGGGGCCGTGCGGGGTGGTGTTTAGGCCAATGCACTGGTGTTTGGGCTGTGTAGGGGGTCGTGCAGGGAGTGGTGTTCCAGGGATTAGGGCAGTGCTGTGGTGTTCGGGCAGTGTAGGGGGTATTGCAGGGGGTGGTATTTCAGGATTTAGTGCAGAGCAGTGGTGTTCGGGTAGTGTAGGGGATTGTGCATGGGGTGGTGTTTCAGGCTTTAGGCGAATGCAGTGGTGTTCGGGCAGTGTAGTGGGTCATGCTGGGGCTGGTGTTTCAGGGTTTATGGCAGTGGAATGGTGTTCGGGCAGTGTAGGAGGTCATGCTGGGGCTGGTGTTTCATGGTTTTAGGGCAGAGCAGTGGTGTTCGGACAGTGTAGGGGGTCTTGCTTGTGCTGTTTTTTCAGGGTTTAAGGCAGTGCAGTGCTGTTCGGGCAGTTAAGCGTGTCGTGATGAAGCTGGTGTTTCAGGGTTTTAGGGCAGGACAGTGGTGTTCAGACAGTGTAGGGTGTCGTGCTGGGGCTGGTGTTTCAGGGTTTATGGCAGAGCAGTGGTGTTCGGACAGTGTAGGGGGTCTTGCTGGGGGTGGAGTTTCAGGGTTTAGGGCAGTGCACTGGTGTTTGGGCAGTGTAGGGGCTCTTGCTGGGGCTGGTGTTTCAGGGTTTAGGGCAGTGCAGTGGTGTTCGGCCAGTGTAGCAGGTCTTGCTGGGGCTGGTGTTTCAGGGTTTAGGACAGTGCAGTGCTGTTCGGGCAGTGTAGGGGGTCATTCTGGGGCTGGTGTTTAAGGGTTTAGGGCAGAGCAGTGGTGTTTGGGCAGAGTAGGGGGTCATTCTCGGGCTGGTGCTTAGGGTTTAGGGTGGTGCAGTGGTGTTCGGGCAGTGTAGGGGGTCATACAGGGGCAGGTGTTTCAGGGTTTAGGGCAGAGCAGTAGTGTTCGGGCAGTGTAGGGGGTCGTGCGGGGTGGTGGTTAGGGTTTAGGGCAGTGCACTGGTGTTCGGGCAGTGTAGGGGGTCATGCGGGTGGTGGTGTTCCAGGGTTTAGGGCAGTGCACTGGTGTTTGGGCAGTGTAGGGGGTTGTGCAGAGGAGTGGTGGTTTAGGGTTTAGCGCAGTGGTGTGGTGTTCGGGCAGTGTAGGGGGTCATGCAGTGGGTGGTGTTTCAGGATTTAGGGTAGACCAGTGGTGTTCGGGCAGTGTAGGGGATCGTGCATGGGGTGGTGTTTCAGGCTTTAGGCGAGTGCAGTGGTGTTCGGGCAGTGTAGAGGGTCGAGCAGGGGTGTGTTGTTTCAGGGTTTAGGGCAGTACAGTGGTGTTCGGGCAGTGTAGGGGGTCGTACTTTGGCTGGTGTTTGAGGGTTTAGGGCAGTGCAGTGGTGTTTGGGCAGTGTAGAGGGATATGCTGGGGCTGGTGTTTCAGGGTTTATTGCAGTGTAGTGTTGGTCGGGCAGTGTAGGGTGTCGTGCTGAGGCTTGTGTTTCAGGGTTTAGGGCAATGCAGCGGTATTCTGGCAGTGTAGAGGGTTGTGCTGGGGCTGATGTTTCAGTGTTTAGGGCAGAGCAGCGGTGTTTGGGCACAGTAGGGGGTCGTTCTGGGGCTGATGTTGAGATTTAGGGCAGTTCAGTGGTGTTCGGGCAGTGTAGGGGGTCGTGCAGGGTGGTGTTTAGGTTTTAGGGCAGTGCAGTGGTGTTCGGCAGTGTAGGGTGTCATGCTGGGGCTGGTGTTTCAGGGTTTAGGGCAGTGCAGCGGTGTTCGGTCAGTGTAGGGGGTTGTGCTGTGGCTGGTGATTCAGGGTTTAGGGCAGAGCAGTGGTGTTCGTGCAGAGTAGGGGGTCGTGCTGGGGTTGGTGTTTCAGGGTTCAGGGCAGTGCAGCGGTGTTCGGGCAGTGTAGGGGTGGTGCTGGGGCTGGTGCTTCAGGGTTTAGGGCAGTGCAGCGGTGTTCGGGCAGTGTAGGGGGTCATGCGGGTTGTGGTTTTCCAGGGTTTAGGGTAGTGCACTGGTGTTCGGGTAGTGTAGGGGTTCATGCTGGGGCTGGTGTTTCAGGGGTAAGGGCAGAGCAGTGGTGTTCGTGCAGAGTAGGGGGTCGTGCTGGGGATGGTGTTTCAGGGTTTAGGGCAGTGCAGTGGTGTTCGGGCAGTGCAGGGGGTCCTGCAGGGTGTGGTGTTTCAGGTTTTGGGGCAGTGCAGTGGTGTTCTGGCAGTGTAGGGGGTCTTGCTGGGGCTGGAATTTCGGGGTTTATGGCAATGCAGTGGTGTTCGGGCAGTGTAGGGGGTCTTGCTGGGGCTGGTGTTTCAGGGTTTAGGGCAGAGCAGTGGTGTTTGGGCAGAGTAGGGGGTAATTCCGGGGCTGGTGTTGAGATTTAGGGCAGTGCAGTGGTGTTCGGGAAGTGTAGGGGGTCGTGCAGGGGCTGGTGTTTCAGGGTTTAGGGCAGAGCAGTGGTATTCGGGCAGTGTTGGGTGTCGTGCTGGGGCTGGTGTTTCAGGGTTTTGGGCAGTGCAGTGGTGTTTGGGAAGTGTAGTGGGTCTTGCTGGGGCTGGTGTTTCAGGGTTTAGGGCAGAGCAGTGGTGTTTGGGCAGAGTAGGGGGTAATTCTGGGGCTGGTATTGAGATTTAGGGCAGTGCAGTGGTGTTCGGGAAGTGTAGGGGGTCATGCAGGGATTGGTGTTTCAGGGTTAGGGCAGAGCAGTGGTGTTCGGGCAGTTTTGGGCGTCGTGCTGGGGATGGTGTTTCAGGGTTTTGGGCAGTGCAGTGGTGTTTGGGCAGTTAGGGGGTCTTGCTGGGGCAGGTGTTTCAGGGTTTAGGACAATGCAGTGCTGTTCGGGCAGTGTAGGGGGTTGTGCTGGGGCTGGTGTTTAAGGGTTTAGGGCAGAGCAGTGGTGTTCAGGCAGAGAAGTGGGTCATTCTGGGGCTGGTGCTTAGGGTTTAGGGCAGTGCAGTGGTGTTCGGCCAGTGTAAGGGGTCGTACAGTGGCTGGTGTTTCAGGGTTTAGGGAAGAGCAGTGGTGTTCGGTCAGTGTAGGGGGTCGTGCTGGGGGTAGTGTTTCAGGGTTTAGGGCAGAGCAGTGCTGTTCGGGCAGTGTAGGGGGTTGTGCGGGGTGGTGTTTAGGGTTTAGGGCAGAGCAGTGGTGTTCGGGCAGTGCAGGGGGTCCTGCAGTGTGTGGTGTTTCAGGTTTTAGGGCAGCGCAGTGGTGTTCGGGCAGTGTAGGGGGTCTTGCTGGGGATGGTTTTTCAGGGTTTTAGGCAGTGCAGTGGTGTTCGGGCAGTGTAGGGGGTCTTGCTGGGGCTGGTGTTTCTGGGTTTAGGGCAGTGCAGTGGTGTTCTGGCAGTGTAGGGGGTCTCGCTGGGGGTGGTGTTTCAGTGTTTAGTGCAGTGCAGTGCTGTTCGGGCAGTGTAGGGTGTCGGGTCGTGCAGGGGTGGTGGTTCCAGGATTAGGGCAGAGGAGTGGTGTTTGGGCAGTGTAGGGGGTCGTGCAGGGGGTGGTGTTTCATGGTTTAGGGAAGTGCAGTGGTATTCCGGCAGTGTAGGGGGTTCTGCAGGGGGTGGTGTTTCAGGGTTTAGGGCAGTGCAGTGGTGTTCTGGCAGTGTATGGGGTCATGCTGGGGCTGGTGTTTCAGGGTTTAGGGCAGAGCAGTGGTGTTTGGGCAGAGTAGGGGGCCGTTCTGGGGCTGGTGTTGAGATTTAGGGTAGTGCAGTGGTGCTCGAGCATTGTAGTGGGTCTTGCTGGGGCTGGTGTTTCAGGGTTTAGGGCAGTGCAGTGGTGTTCGGACAGTGTAAGGGTCTTGCTTGGGCTGTTTTTTCAGGGTTTAGAGCAGTGCAGTGGTGTTCGGGCAGTGTAGGGGGTCCTGCTGACGCAGGTGTTTCAGGGTTTAGGGCAGTGCAGTGGTGTTCGGGCAGTGTAGGGGGTCCTGCTGACGCAGGTGTTTCAGGGTTTAGGGCAGTGCAGTGGTGTTCGGGCAGTGTAGGGGGTGGTGCTGGGGCTGGTGTTTCAGGGTTTAGGGCAGTGCAGTGGTGTTCGGGCAGTGTAGGAGATCATGCTGGGGCTGTTGTTTCAGGGTTTAGGTCAGTGCAGTGTGGTTCGGGCAGTGGATTGATTCATGCTGGGGCTGGTGTTTCAAGGTTTAGGGCAGTGCAGTTGTGTTCGGGCAGTGTAGGGGGTCGTGCTGGGGTGGTGTTTCAGGGTTTAGGGCAGTGCAGTGGTGCTAGGACAGTGTAGGGTGTCGTGCTGGGGCTGGTGTTTCACGGTTTAGGGCAGAGCAGTGGTGTTCGGGCAGTGTAGGGGCTCGTGCTGGGGCTGGTGTTTCAGGGTTTAGGGCAGAGCAGTGCTGTTTGGGCAGTGTAGGCTGTCGTGCTGGGGGTTGTGTTTCAGGGTTTAGGGTAGAGCAGTGGTGTTCGGACAGTGTGGGGGGTTGTGCGGGGGTGGTGTTTAGGGTTTACGGCAGCGCAAAGGTGTTCGGGCAGTGTAGGGGGTGTTGCTGGGACTGGTGTTTCAGGGTATATGGCAGTGCAGTCGTGTTCGGGCAGTGCAGGGGATCCTTCAGGGGGTGGTGTTTCAGAGTTTAGGGCAGTGCAGTGGTGTTCGGGAAGTGTAGGGGGTCGTGCAGGGGCTGGTGTTTCAGGGTTTAGGGCAGTGGTGTTCGGGCAGTGTAGGGGGTCTTGCTTGGGCTGTTTTTTCAGGGTTTAGAGCAGTGCAGTGCTGTTCAGGCAGTGTAGGGGGTCGTGATGGGGCTGGTGTTTCAGGGTTTAGGGCAGGGCAGTCGTGTTCGGACAGTGTTGGGTGTCGTGCTGGGGCTGGTGTTTCAGGGTTTAGGGCAGAGCAGTGGTGTTCAGGCAGTGTAGGGGGTCTTGCTGGGGTGGAGTTTCAGGGTTTAGGGCAGTGCAGTGGTGTTCGGGCAGTGTAGGGGCTCTTGCTGGGGCTTGTGTTTCAGTGTTTAGGGCAGTGCAGTGGTGTTCGAGCAGTGTAGGGTGTCGTGCTGAGGCTTGTGTTTCAGGGTTTAGGGCAATGCAGCGGTATTCTGGCAGTGTAGAGGGTTGTGCTGGGGCTGATGTTTCAGTGTTTAGGGCAGTGCAGCGGTGTTTGGGCACAGTAGGGGGTCGTTCTGGGGCTGATGTTGAGATTTAGGGCAGTTCAGTGGTGTTCGGGCAGTGTAGGGGGTCGTGCAGGGTGGTGTTTAGGTTTTAGGGCAGTGCAGTGGTGTTCGGCAGTGTAGGGTGTCATGCTGGGGCTGGTGTTTCAGGGTTTAGGGCAGTGCAGCGGTGTTCGGTCAGTGTAGGGGGTTGTGCTGTGGCTGGTGATTCAGGGTTTAGGGCAGAGCAGTGGTGTTCGTGCAGAGTAGGGGGTCGTGCTGGGGTTGGTGTTTCAGGGTTCAGGGCAGTGCAGCGGTGTTCGGGCAGTGTAGGGGTGGTGCTGGGGCTGGTGCTTCAGGGTTTAGGGCAGTGCAGCGGTGTTCGGGCAGTGTAGGGGGTCATGCGGGTTGTGGTTTTCCAGGGTTTAGGGTAGTGCACTGGTGTTCGGGCAGTGTAGGGGTTCATGCTGGGGCTGGTGTTTCAGGGGTAAGGGCAGAGCAGTGGTGTTCGTGCAGAGTAGGGGGTCGTGCTGGGGATGGTGTTTCAGGGTTTAGGGCAGTGCAGTGGTGTTCGGGCAGTGCAGGGGGTCCTGCAGGGTGTGGTGTTTCAGGTTTTGGGGCAGTGCAGTGGTGTTCTGGCAGTGTAGGGGGTCTTGCTGGGGCTGGAATTTTGGGGTTTATGGCAATGCAGTGGTGTTCGGGCAGTGTAGGGGGTCTTGCTGGGGCTGGTGTTTCAGGGTTTAGGGCAGAGCAGTGGTGTTTGGGCAGAGTAGGGGGTAATTCTGGGGCTGGTGTTGAGATTTAGGGCAGTGCAGTGGTGTTCGGGAAGTGTAGGGGGTCGTGCAGGGGCTGGTGTTTCAGGGTTTAGGGCAGAGCAGTGGTATTCGGGCAGTGTTGGGTGTCGTGCTGGGGCTGGTGTTTCAGGGTTTTGGGCAGTGCAGTGGTGTTTGGGAAGTGTAGTGGGTCTTGCTGGGGCTGGTGTTTCAGGGTTTAGGGCAGAGCAGTGGTGTTTGGGCAGAGTAGGGGGTAATTCTGGGGCTGGTATTGAGATTTAGGGCAGTGCAGTGGTGTTCGGGAAGTGTAGGGGGTCATGCAGGGATTGGTGTTTCAGGGTTAGGGCAGAGCAGTGGTGTTCGGGCAGTTTTGGGCGTCGTGCTGGGGATGGTGTTTCAGGGTTTTGGGCAGTGCAGTGGTGTTTGGGCAGTTAGGGGGTCTTGCTGGGGCAGGTGTTTCAGGGTTTAGGACAATGCAGTGCTGTTCGGGCAGTGTACGGGGTTGTGCTGGGGCTGCTGTTTAAGGGTTTAGGGCAGAGCAGTGGTGTTCAGGCAGAGAAGTGGGTCATTCTGGGGCTGGTGCTTAGGGTTTAGGGCAGTGCAGTGGTGTTCGGCCAGTGTAAGGGGTCGTACAGTGGCTGGTGTTTCAGGGTTTAGGGAAGAGCAGTGGTGTTCGGTCAGTGTAGGGGGTCGTGCTGGGGGTAGTGTTTCAGGGTTTAGGGCAGAGCAGTGGTGTTCGGGCAGTGTAGGGGGTTGTGCGGGGTGGTGTTTAGGGTTTAGGGCAGAGCAGTGGTGTTCGGGCAGTGCAGGGGGTCCTGCAGTGTGTGGTGTTTCAGGTTTTAGGGCAGCGCAGTGGTGTTCGGGCAGTGTAGGGGGTCTTGCTGGGGATGGTTTTTCAGGGTTTTAGGCAGTGCAGTGGTGTTCGGGCAGTGTAGGGGGTCTTGCTGGGGCTGGTGTTTCTGGGTTTAGGGCAGTGCAGTGGTGTTCTGGCAGTGTAGGGGGTCTAGCTGGGGGTGGTGTTTCAGCGTTTAGTGCAGTGCAGTGCTGTTCGGGCAGTGTAGGGTGTCGGGTCGTGCAGGGGTGGTGGTTCCAGGATTAGGGCAGAGGAGTGGTGTTTGGGCAGTGTAGGGGGTCGTGCAGGGGGTGGTGTTTCATGGTTTAGGGAAGTGCAGTGGTATTCCGGCAGTGTAGGGGGTTCTGCAGGGGGTGGTGTTTCAGGGTTTAGGGCAGTGCAGTGGTGTTCTGGCAGTGTATGGGGTCATGCTGGGGCTGGTGTTTCAGGGTTTAGGGCAGAGCAGTGGTGTTTGGGCAGAGTAGGGGGCCGTTCTGGGGCTGGTGTTGAGATTTAGGGCAGTGCAGTGGTGCTCGAGCATTGTAGTGGGTCTTGCTGGGGCTGGTGTTTCAGGGTTTAGGGCAGTGCAGTGGTGTTCGGACAGTGTAAGGGTCTTGCTTGGGCTGTTTTTTCAGGGTTTAGAGCAGTGCAGTGCTGTTCGGGCACTGTAGCGGGTCGTGATGGGGCTGGTGTTTCAGGGTTTAGGGCAGTGCAGTTGTGTTCGGGCAGTGTAGGGGGTCCTGCTGACGCAGGTGTTTCAGGGTTTAGGGCAGTGCAGTGGTGTTCGGGCAGTGTAGGGGGTGGTGCTGGGGCTGGTGTTTCAGGGTTTAGGGCAGTGCAGTGGTGTTCGGGCAGTGTAGGAGATCATGCTGGGGCTGTTGTTTCAGGGTTTAGGTCAGTGCAGTGTGGTTCGGGCAGTGGATTGATTCATGCTGGGGCTGGTGTTTCAGGGTTTAGGGCAGTGCAGTTGTGTTCGGGCAGTGTAGGGGGTCGTGCTGGGGTGGTGTTTCAGGGTTTAGGGCAGTGCAGTGGTGCTAGGACAGTGTAGGGTGTCGTGCTGGGGCTGGTGTTTCACGGTTTAGGGCAGAGCAGTGGTGTTCGGGCAGTGTAGGGGGTCGTGCAGGGGCTGGTGTTTCAGGGTTTAGGGCAGTGCAGTGGTGTTCGGGCAGTGTAGGGGCTCGTGCTGGGGCTGGTGTTTCAGGGTTTAGGGCAGAGCAGTGCTGTTTGGGCAGTGTAGGCTGTCGTGCTGGGGGTTGTGTTTCAGGGTTTAGGGTAGAGCAGTGGTGTTCGGACAGTGTGGGGGGTTGTGCGGGGGTGGTGTTTAGGGTTTACGGCAGCGCAAAGGTGTTCGGGCAGTGTAGGGGGTGTTGCTGGGGCTGGTGTTTCAGGGTATATGGCAGTGCAGTGGTGTTCGGGCAGTGCAGGGGATCCTTCAGGGGGTGGTGTTTCAGAGTTTAGGGCAGTGCAGTGGTGTTCGGGTAGTGTAGGGGGTCGTGCAGGGGCTGGTGTTTCAGGGTTTAGGGCAGTGGTGATCGGGCAGTGTAGGGGGTCTTGCTTGGGCTGTTTTTTCAGGGTTTAGAGCAGTGCAGTGCTGTTCAGGCAGTGTAGGGGGTCGTGATGGGGCTGGTGTTTCAGGGTTTAGGGCAGGGCAGTCGTGTTCGGACAGTGTTGGGTGTCGTGCTGGGGCTGGTGTTTCAGGGTTTAGGGCAGAGCAGTGGTGTTCAGGCAGTGTAGGGGGTCTTGCTGGGGTGGAGTTTCAGGGTTTAGGGCAGTGCAGTGGTGTTCGGGCAGTGTAGGGGCTCTTGCTGGGGCTTGTGTTTCAGGGTTTAGGGCAGTGCAGTGGTGTTCGGGCAGTGTAGGAGGTCTTGCTGGGGCTGGTGTTTCAGGGTTTAGGACAGTGCAGTGCTGTTCGGGCAGTGTAGGGGGTCGTGCTGGTTCTGGTGTTTAAGGGTTTAGGGCAGAGTAGTTGTGTTTGGGCAGAGTAGGGGGTCGTTCTGGGGCTGGTGCTTAGGGTTTAGGGCAGTACAGTGGTGTTAGGGCAGTGTAGGGGGTTGTACACGGGCTGGGATTTCTGCGTTTTTGGGAAGAGCAGTGTTGTTCTGGCAGTGTTAGGGGTCGTGCTGGGGTAGTGTTTCAGGGTTTAGGGCAGAGCAGTGATGTTCGGGCAGTGTAGGGGGCTGTGCGGCGTGGTGTTTAGGGCAGTGCACTGGTGTTTGGGCATTGTAGGGGGTCGTGTGGGGAGTGGTGTTCCAGGGATTAGGGCAGTGCTGTGGTGTTCGGGCAGTGTAGGGGGTATTGCAGGGGGTGGTATTTCAGGATTTAGTGCAGAGCAATGGTGTTCGGGCAGTGTAGGGGATTGTGCATGGGGTGGTGTTTCAGGCTTTAGGCGAATGCAGTGGTGTTCGGGCAGTGTAGTGGGTCATGCTGGGGCTGGTGTTTCAGGGTTTATGGCAGTGGAGTGGTGTTCGGGCAGTGTAGGGGGTCATGCTGGGGCTGGTGTTTCATGGTTTTAGGGCAGAGCAGTGGTGTTCGGACAGTGTAGGGGGTCTTGCTTGTGCTGTTTTTTCAGGGTTTAAGGCAGTGCAGTGCTGTTCGGGCAGTTAAGCGTGTCGTGATGAAGCTGGTGTTTCAGGGTTTTAGGGCAGGACAGTGGTGTTCAGACAGTGTAGGGTGTCGTGCTGGGGCTGGTGTTTCAGGGTTTATGGCAGAGCAGTGGTGTTCGGACAGTGTAGGGGGTCTTGCTGGGGGTGGAGTTTTAGGGTTTAGGGCAGTGCACTGGTGTTCGGGCAGTGTAGGGGCTCCTGCTGGGGCTGGTGTTTCAGGGTTTAGGGCAGTGCAGTGGTGTTCGGCCAGTGTAGCAGGTCTTGCTGGGGCTGGTGTTTCAGGGTTTAGAACAGTGCAGTGCTGTTCGGGCAGTGTAGGGGGTCATTCTGGGGCTGGTGTTTAAGGGTTTAGGGCAGAGCAGTGGTTTTTGGGCAGAGTAGGGGGTCATTCTCGGGCTGTGTGCTTTGGGTTTAGGGTGGTGCAGTGGTGTTCGGGCAGTGTAGGGGGTCGTACAGGGGCAGGTGTTTCAGGGTTTAGGGCAGAGCAGTAGTGTTCGGGCAGTGTAGGGGGTCGTGCTGGGTGGTGGTTAGGGTTTAGGGCAGTGCACTGGTGTTCGGGCAGTGTAGGGGGTCATGCGAGGGGTGGTGTTCCAGGGTTTAGGGCAGTGCACTGGTGTTTGGGCAGTGTAGGGGGTTGTGCAGGGGAGTGGTGGTTTAGGGTTTAGCGCAGTGGTGTGGTGTTCGGGCAGTGTAGGGGGTCATGCAGTGGGTGGTGTTTCAGGATTTAGGGTAGACCAGTGGTGTTCGGGCAGTGTAGGGGATCGTGCATGGGGTGGTGTTTCAGGCTTTAGGCGAGTGCAGTGGTGTTCGGGCAGTGTAGAGGGTCGAGCAGGGGTGTGTTGTTTCAGAGTTTAGGGCAGTACAGTGGTGTTCGGGCAGTGTAGGGGGTCGTACTTTGGTCGGTGTTTGAGGGTTTAGGGCAGTGCAGTGGTGTTTGGGCAGTGTAGGGGGATATGCTGGGGCTGGTGTTTCAGGGTTTATTGCAGTGTAGTGTTGGCCGGGCAGTGTAGGGTGTCGTGCTGAGGCTTGTGTTTCAGGGTTTAGGGCAATGCAGCAGTATTCGGGCAGTGTAGAGGGTCGTGCTGGGGCTGGTGTTTCAGTGTTTAGGGCAGAGCAGCGGTGTTTGGGCACAGTAGGGGGTTGTTCTGGGGCTGATGTTGAGATTTAGGGCAGTTCAGTGGTGTTCGGGCAGTGTAGGGTGTCGTGCAGGGTGGTGTTTAGGTTTTAGGGCAGTGCAGTGGTGTTCGGCAGTGTAGGGTGTCATGCTGGGGCTGGTGTTTCAGGGTTTAGGGCAGTGCAGCGGTGTTCGGTCAGTGTAGGGGGTTGTGCTGTGGCTGGTGTTTCAGGCTTTAGGGCAGAGCAGTGGTGTTCGTGCAGAGTAGGGGGTCGTGCTGGGGTTGGTGTTTCAGGGTTCAGGGCAGTGCAGCGGTGTTCGGGCAGTGTACGGGTGGTGCTGGGGCTGGTGCTTCAGGGTTTAGGGCAGTGCAGCGGTGTTCGGGCAGTGTAGGGGGTCATGCGGGTTGTGGTTTTCCAGGGTTTAGGGTAGTGCACTGGTGTTCGGGCAGTGTAGGGGTTCATGCTGGGGCTGGTGTTTCAGGGGTAAGGGCAGAGCAGTGGTGTTCGTGCAGAGTAGGGGGTCGTGCTGGGGATGGTGTTTCAGGGTTTAGGGCAGTGCAGTGGTGTTCGGGCAGTGCAGGGGGTCCTGCAGGGTGTGGTGTTTCAGGTTTTGGGGCAGTGCAGTGGTGTTCTGGCAGTGTAGGGGGTCTTGCTGGGGCTGGAATTTCGGGGTTTAGGGCAATGCAGTGGTGTTCAGGCAGTGTAGGGGGTCTTGCTGGGGCTGGTGTTTCAGGGTTTAGGGCAGAGCAGTGGTGTTTGTGCAGAGTAGGGGGTAATTCTGGGGCTGGTGTTGAGATTTAGGGCAGTGCAGTGGTGTTCGGGAAGTGTAGGGGGTCGTGCAGGGGCTGGTGTTTCAGGGTATAGGGCAGAGCAGTGGTGTTCGGGCAGTGTTGGGCATCGTGCTGGGGCTGGTGTTTCACGGTTTTGGGCAGTGCAGTGGTGTTTGGGAAGTGTAGTGGGTCTTGCTGGGGCTGGCGTTTCAGGGTTTAGGGCAGACCAGTGGTGTTTGGGCAGAGTAGGGGGTAATTCTGGGGCTGGTATTGAGATTTAGGGTGGTGCAGTGGTGTTCGAGAAGTGTAGGGGGTCATACAGGGGTTGGTGTTTCAGGGTTTAGGGCAGAGCAGTGGTGTTCGGGCAGTGTTGGGCGTCGTGCTGGGGATGGTGTTTCAGGGTTTTGGGCAGTGCAGTGGTGTTTGGGCAGTTAGGGGGTCTTGCTGGGGCAGGTGTTTCAGGGTTTAGGACAATGCAGTGCTGTTCGGGCAGTGTAGGGGGTTGTGCTGGGGCTGGTGTTTAAGGGTTTAGGGCAGAGCAGTGGTGTTCAGGCAGAGAAGGGGGTCGTTCTGGGGCTGGTGCTTAGGGTTTAGGGCAGTGCAGTGGTGTTCGGCCAGTGTAAGGGGTCGTACAGTGGCTGGTGTTTCAGGGTTTAGGGAAGAGCAGTGGTGTTCGGTCAGTGTAGGGGGTCGTGCTGGGGGTAGTGTTTCAGGGTTTAGGGCAGAGCAGTGGTGTTCGGGCAGTGTAGGGGGTTGTGCGGGGTGGTGTTTAGGGTTTAGGGCAGAACAGTGGTGTTCGGGCAGTGCAGGGGGTCCTGCAGTGTGTGGTGTTTCAGGTTGTGGGGCAGTGCAGTGGTGTTCGGGCAGTGAAGGGGGTCTTGCTGGGGGTGGTTTTTCAGGGTTTTGGGCAGTGCAGTGGTGTTCGGGCAGTGTAGGGGGTCTTGCTGGGGCTGGTGTTTCTGGGTTTAGGGCAGTGCGGTGGTGTTCTGGCAGTGTAGGGGGTCTCGCTGGGGGTGGTGTTTCAGTGTTTAGTGCAGTGCAGTGCTGTTCGGGCAGTGTAGGGTGTCGGGTCGTGCAGGGGTGGTGGTTCCAGGATTAGGTCAGAGGAGTGGTGTTTGGGCAGTGTAGGGGGTCGTGCAGGGGGTGGTGTTTCATGGTTTAGGGAAGTGCAGTGGTATTCTGGCAGTGTATGGGGTCATGCTGGGGCTGGTGTTTCAGGGTTTATGGCAATGCAGTGGTGATCGGGCAGTGTAGGGGGTCATGCTGGGTCTGGTTTTTAATGGTTTTAGGGCAGAGCAGTTGTGTTCTGGCAGTGTTGGGGGTGGTGCTGGGGCTGGTGTTTCAGGGTTTAGGGCAATGCAGCGGTGTTAGGGTACTGTAGTGGGTCGTGCTGGGGCTGGTGTTTCAGTGGTAAGGGCAGAGCAGTGGTGTTCGTGCAGAGTAGGGGGTCGTGCTGGGGATGGTGTTTCAGGGTTTAGGGCAGTGCAGTGGTGTTCGGGCAGTGCAGGGGGTCCTGCAGGGTGTGGTGTTTCAGGTTTTGGGGCAGTGCAGTGGTGTTCTGGCAGTGTAGGGGGTCTTGCTGGGGCTGGAATTTCGGGGTTTAGGGCAATGCAGTGGTGTTCAGGCAGTGTAGGGGGTCTTGCTGGGGCTGGTGTTTCAGGGTTTAGGGCAGAGCAGTGGTGTTTGTGCAGAGTAGGGGGTAATTCTGGGGCTGGTGTTGAGATTTAGGGCAGTGCAGTGGTGTTCGGGAAGTGTAGGGGGTCGTGCAGGGGCTGGTGTTTCAGGGTATAGGGCAGAGCAGTGGTGTTCGGGCAGTGTTGGGCATCGTGCTGGGGCTGGTGTTTCACGGTTTTGGGCAGTGCAGTGGTGTTTGGGAAGTGTAGTGGGTCTTGCTGGGGCTGGCGTTTCAGGGTTTAGGGCAGACCAGTGGTGTTTGGGCAGAGTAGGGGGTAATTCTGGGGCTGGTATTGAGATTTAGGGTGGTGCAGTGGTGTTCGAGAAGTGTAGGGGGTCATACAGGGGTTGGTGTTTCAGGGTTTAGGGCAGAGCAGTGGTGTTCGGGCAGTGTTGGGCGTCGTGCTGGGGATGGTGTTTCAGGGTTTTGGGCAGTGCAGTGGTGTTTGGGCAGTTAGGGGGTCTTGCTGGGGCAGGTGTTTCAGGGTTTAGGACAATGCAGTGCTGTTCGGGCAGTGTAGGGGGTTGTGCTGGGGCTGGTGTTTAAGGGTTTAGGGCAGAGCAGTGGTGTTCATGCAGAGAAGGGGGTCGTTCTGGGGCTGGTGCTTAGGGTTTAGGGCAGTGCAGTGGTGTTCGGCCAGTGTAAGGGGTCGTACAGTGGCTGGTGTTTCAGGGTTTAGGGAAGAGCAGTGGTGTTCGGTCAGTGTAGGGGGTCGTGCTGGGGGTAGTGTTTCAGGGTTTAGGGCAGAGCAGTGGTGTTCGGGCAGTGTAGGGGGTTGTGCGGGGTGGTGTTTAGGGTTTAGGGCAGAACAGTGGTGTTCGGGCAGTGCAGGGGGTCCTGCAGTGTGTGGTGTTTCAGGTTGTGGGGCAGTGCAGTGGTGTTCGGGCAGTGAAGGGGGTCTTGCTGGGGGTGGTTTTTCAGGGTTTTGGGCAGTGCAGTGGTGTTCGGGCAGTGTAGGGGGTCTTGCTGGGGCTGGTGTTTCTGGGTTTAGGGCAGTGCGGTGGTGTTCTGGCAGTGTAGGGGGTCTCGCTGGGGGTGGTGTTTCAGTGTTTAGTGCAGTGCAGTGCTGTTCGGGCAGTGTAGGGTGTCGGGTCGTGCAGGGGTGGTGGTTCCAGGATTAGGTCAGAGGAGTGGTGTTTGGGCAGTGTAGGGGGTCGTGCAGGGGGTGGTGTTTCATGGTTTAGGGAAGTGCAGTGGTATTCTGGCAGTGTATGGGGTCATGCTGGGGCTGGTGTTTCAGGGTTTATGGCAATGCAGTGGTGATCGGGCAGTGTAGGGGGTCATGCTGGGTCTGGTTTTTAATGGTTTTAGGGCAGAGCAGTTGTGTTCTGGCAGTGTTGGGGGTGGTGCTGGGGCTGGTGTTTCAGGGTTTAGGGCAATGCAGCGGTGTTAGGGTACTGTAGTGGGTCGTGCTGGGGCTGGTGTTTCAGTGGTAAGGGCAGAGCAGTGGTGTTCGTGCAGTGTATGGGGTCGTGCTGGGGACGGTGTTTCAGGATTTAGGGCAGAGCAGCGGTGTTCGGGCAGTGTAGGGGGTGGTGCTGGGGCTGGTGCTTCAGGGTTTAGGGTTGTGTAGTGGTGTTTAGGCAGAGTAGGGGGTCATTCTGGGGCTGGTGCTTAGGGTTTAGGGCAGTGCCGTGGTGTTCGGCCAGTGTAGGGGGTCGTACAGGGGCTGGTGTTTCAGGGTTTAGGGAAGAGCAGAGGTGTTCGGGCAGTGTAGGGGGTCGTGCAGGGGCTGGTGTTTCAGGGTTTAGGGCAGAGCAGTGGTGTTCGGGCAGTGTTGGGCGTCGTGCTGGGGCTGGTGTTTCAGGGTTTTGGGCAGTGCAGTGGTGTTTGGGAAGTGTAGTGGGTCTTGCTGGGGCCGGTGTTTCAGGGTTTAGGGCAGAGCAGTGGTGTTTGGGCAGAGTAGGGGGTAATTCTGGGGCTGGTATTGAGATTTAGGGCAGTGCAGTGGTGTTCGGGAAGTGTAGGGGGTCATGCAGGGGTTGGTGTTTCAGGGTTTAGGGCAGAGCAGTGGTGTTCGGGCAGTGTTGGACGTCGTGCTGGGGATGGTGTTTCAGGGGTTTGGGCAGTGCAGTGGTGTTTGGGCAGTTAGGGGTCTTGCTGGGGCAGGTGTTTCAGGGTTTAGGACAATGCAGTGCTGTTCGGGCAGTGTAGGGGGTTGTGCTGGGGCTGGTGTTTAAGGGTTTAGGGCAGAGCAGTGGTGTTCAGGCAGAGAAGGGGGTCGTTCTGGGTCTGGTGCTTAGGGTTTAGGGCAGTTCAGTGGTGTTCGGCCAGTGTAAGGGGTCGCACAGTGGCTGGTGTTTCAGGGTTTAGGGAAGAGCAGTGGTGTTCGGTCAGTGTAGGGGGTCATGCTGGGGGTAGTGTTTCAGGGTTTAGGGCAGAGCAGTGGTGTTTGGGCAGTGTAGGGGGTTGTGCGGGGTGGTGTTTAGGGTTTAGGGCAGAGCAGTGGTGTTCGGGCAGTGCAGGGGGTCCTGCAGTGTGTGGTGTTTCAGGTTCTGGGGCAGTGCAGTGGTGTTCGGGCAGTGAAGGGGGTCTTGCTGGGGGTGGTGTTTCTCGGTTTAGGGCAGTGCAGTGGTGGTCTGGCAGTCTAGGGGGTCTCGCTGGGGGTGGTGTTTCAGTGTTTAGTGCAGTGCAGTGCAGTGCTGTTCTGGCAGTGTAGGGTGTCGGGGCGTGCAGGGGTGGTGGTTCCAGGATTAGGGCAGAGGAGTGGTGTTTGGGCAGTGTAGGGGGTCGTGCAGGGGTGGTGTTTCATGGTTTAGGGAAGTGCAGTGGTATTCCGGCAATGTAGGGGGTTCTGCAGGGGTGGTGTTTCAGGGTTTAGGGCAGTGCAGTGGTGTTCTGGCAGTATAGGGGGTCATGCTGGGGCTGGTGTTTCAGGGTTTATGGCAATGCAGTGGTGATCGGGCAGTGTAGGGGGTCATGCTGGGTCTGGTTTTTAATGGTTTTAGGGCAGAGCAGTTGTGTTCGGGCAGTGTTGGGGGTGGTGCTGGGGCTGGTGTTTCAGGGTTTAGGGCAATGCAGCGGTGTTAGGGTACTGTAGTGGGTCGTGCTGGGGCTGGTGTTTCAGTGGTAAGGGCAGAGCAGTGGTGTTCGTGCAGTGTATGGGGTCGTGCTGGGGACGGTGTTTCAGGATTTAGGGCAGAGCAGCGGTGTTCGGGCAGTGTAGGGGGTGGTGCTGGGGCTGGTGCTTCAGGGTTTAGGGTTGTGTAGTGGTGTTTAGGCAGAGTAGGGGGTCATTCTGGGGCTGGTGCTTAGGGTTTAGGGCAGTGCCGTGGTGTTCGGCCAGTGTAGGGGGTCGTACAGGGGCTGGTGTTTCAGGGTTTAGGGAAGAGCAGTGGTGTTCGGGCAGTGTAGGGGGTCATGCTGGGGGTAGTGTTTCAGTGTTTAGGGCAAAGCAGTGGTGTTCGGGCAGTTTATGGGGTCGTGCGTGGTGGTGTTTAGGGTTTATGGCAGTGCACTGGCGTTTGGGCAGTGTAGGGGGTCGTGCGGGGGGTGGTGTTCCATGGTTTAGGGCAGTGCACTGGTGTTCGGGCAGTGTAGGGGGTCGTGCAGGGGAGTGGTTGTTCAGGGTTTAGGGCAGTGCTGTAGTGTTCGGGCAAGGTAGGGGGTCATGCAAGGGGTGGTGTTTCAGGATATAGGGCAGAGCAGTGGTGTTCAGGCAGTGTAGTGGATCGTGCATGGGGTGGTATTTCAGGCTTAAGGCGTGTGCAGTGGTGTTCGGGCAGTGTAGGGGGTCGAGCAGGGGTGTGGTATTTCAGGGTTTAGGGAAGTGCAGTGGTGTACGGGCAGTGTAGGGGGTAGTACAGGGGGTGGTGTTTCAGGGTTTAGGGCAGAGCAGTGGTGTTCGGGCAGTGCAGGGGGTCCTGCAGTGTGTGGTGTTTCAGGTTTTAGGGCAGTGCAGTGGTGTTCGGGCAGTGTAGGGGGTCTTGCTGGGGGTGGTTTTTCAGGGTTTTGGGCAGTGCAGTGGTGTTCGGGCAGTGTAGGGGGTCTTGCTGGGGCTGGTGTTTCTGGGTTTAGGGCAGTGCAGTGGTGTTCTGGCAGTGTAGGGGGTCTCGCTGGGGGTGGTGTTTCAGTGTTTAGTGCAGTGCAGTGCTGATCGGGCAGTGTAGGGGGTCGTGCTGGGGCTGGTGTTTCAGGGTTTAGGGCAGGGCAGTGGGTTTGGGTAGAATAGGGGGTCGTGCTGGGGCTGGTGTTTAGGGTTTAGGGCATTGCAGTGTTGTTCGGGCAGTGTAGGGGGTCGTACAGGGGCTGGTGTTTCAGGGATTAGGGCAGAGCAGTGGTGATCGGGCAGTGCAGTGGTTCGTGCTAGGGCTGGTGTTTCAGGGTTTAGGGCAGAGCAATGGTGTTCGGGCAGGGTAGGGGGTCTTGCTGGGGCTGGTGATTCAGGGTTTAGTGCAGAGCAGTGGTGTTCGGGCACTGCAGGGTGTCATGCTGGAGCTGGTGTTTCAGGGTTTAGGGCAGTGCAGTGGTGTCCGGGCAGTGTAGGGGGTTGTGCTGGGGCTGGTGTTTCAGGGTTTAGGGCAGGGCAGAGCACTGGTGTTCGGGCAGTGTAGAGGGTCGTGCTGGGGGTGGTGTTTCAGGGTTTAGGGCAGAGCAGTGGTGTTCTGGCAGTATAGGGAGTTGTGCGGGGTTTTGGTTAGGGTTTAGGTTAGTGGTGTTCGGGCAATGTAGGAGGTCGTGTGGGGGTGGTGTTCCAGGGTTTAGGGGAGTGGACTGGTGTTCAGGCAATGTAGGGGGATGTGCTTGGGCTGGTATTTCAGGGTTTAGGGCAGTGCAGCAGTGTTCGGGCGTTGTAGGTAGTCGTGCTGGGGATGGTGTTTCAGGGTTTAGGGCAGTGCAGCAGTGTTCAGGCAGTGTAGGGGGTCGTGCTGGGGATGGTGTTTCAGGGTTTAGCGCAGTGCAGTGGTGTTTGGGCAGTGTTGGGGTGGTGCTAGGGCTGGTGTTTAGGGTTTAGGGCAGCGCAGTGGTGTTCGGGAAGTGTAGGGGATCATGCGGAAGTGGTGTTCCAGGGTTTAGGGCAGTGCAGTGGTGTTTGGGCAGTGTAGGGTGTCGTGCAGGGGAGTGGTGGTTCAGGGTTTAGGGCAGTGCTGTTGTGTAGTGTGGTGTTCGGGCAGTGTAGGGGGTTGTGCTGGGGATGGTGTTTCAGGGTTTAGGGAAGTGCAGCGGTGTTCGGGCAGTGTAGGGGGTCGTGCTGGGGCTGGTGTTTCAGGGTTTAGGGCAGAGCAGTGGTGTTCGTGCAGAGTAGGGGGACATGCTGAGGTTGGTGTTTCAGGGTTTAGGGCAGTACAGCTGTGTTTGGGCAGTCTAGAGGGTGTTGCTGGGGCTGGTGCTTCAGGGTTTAGGGCAGTGTAGCGGTGTTCGGGCAGTGTGGGGGGTCGTACTTGGGCTGGTGCTTCAGGGTTTATGGCAGTGGTGTTCGGGCAGTGCAGGGGGTATTGCTGGGGGTGGTTTTTCAGAGTTTTGGGCAGTGCAGTGGTGTTTGGGCAGTGTAGGGGTTCTTGCTGGGGCTGGTGTTTCAGGGTTTAGGGCAGTGCAGTGGTATTCTGGCAGTGTAGGGGGTCTCGCTGGGGGTGGTGTTTCAGTGTTTAGGGCAGTGCAGTGCTGTTCGGGCAGTGCAGGGGGTCGTGCTGGGGCTGGTTTCCAGAATTTAGGGCAGAGCAGTGGTGTTTGGGTAGAATAGGAGGTCGTGCTGGGGCTGGTGTTTAGTGTTCAGGGCAATGAAGTGGTGTTCGGGCAGTATAGGGGGTCATACAGGGGCTGGTGTTTCATGGTTTAGGGCAAAGCAGTGGTGTTCGGGCAGTGTAGGGGGTCGTGCTGGGGGTGGTTTCAGGGTTTAGGGCAGAGCAATGGTGTTCGGGCAGGGTAGGGGGTCTTGCTGGGGCTGGTGATTCAGGGTTTAGGGCAGTGCAGTGGTGTTCGGGCAGTGTAGGGGGTCATGCTGGGGCTGGTGTTTCAGGGTTTAGGGCAGTGCAGTGGTGTTCGGCCAGTGTAGAGGGTCATGCTGGGGCTGGTGTTTCAAGATTTAGGGCAGAGCAGTGGTGTTCAGGCAGTGTAGAGGGTCGTGCTGGGTTTTGGTTAGGGTTTAGGGCAGTGCAGTGGTGTTCGAGCAGTGTAGGGGGTCGTCTGGGGGGTGGTGTTCCAGGGTTTAGGGCAGTGCCCTGGTGTTCATGCAGTGTAGAGGTATGTGCTAGGGCTGGTGTTTCAGGGTTTAAGGCAGTGCAGCAGTGTTCGGGCAGTGTAGGGGGTCATGCTGGGGATGGTGTTTCAGGGTTTAGGGCAGTGCAGCAGTGTTCGGGCAGGGTAGGGGTCATGCTGGGGATGGTGTTTCAGGGTTTAGGGCAGTGCAGTGGTGTTCGGGCAGTGTAGGGGGTGGTGCTGGGGCTGGTGTTTAGGGTTTAGGGCAGTACAGTGGTGTTCGGGAAGTGTAGGGGGTCGTGCGGGAGTGGTGTTCCAGGGTTTAGGGCTGTGCACTGGTGTTCGTGCAGTGTAGGGTGTCGCGCAGGGGAGTGGTGGTTCAGGGATTAGGGCAGTGCTGTGGTGTGGTGTTCTGGCAGTGTAGGGGGTCGTGCAGCGGTTGGTGTTTAGGGAATAGGGCAGTGCAGTGGTGTTCGGGCAGTGCAGGGGGTCCTGCAGGGGGTGGTGTTTCAGGGTATAGGGCAGTGCAGTGGTGTTCGGGCAGTGTAGGGGGTCGTACAGGGGCTGGTGTTTCAGGGATTAGGGCAGAGCAGTGGTGATCGGGCAGTGTAGGGGTTCGTGCTAGGGCTGGTGTTTCAGGGTTTAGGGCAGAGCAATGGTGTTCGGGCAGGGTAGGGGGTCTTGCTGGGGCTGGTGATTCAGGGTTTAGTGCAGTGCAGTGGTGTTCGGGCACTGTAGGGTGTCATGCTGGGGCTGGTGTTTCAGGGTTTAGGGCAGTGCAGTGGTGTTCGGGCAGTGTAGGGGGTTGTGCTGGGGCTGGTGTTTCAGGGTTTAGCGCAGTGCAGTGGTGTTTGGGCAGTGTTGGGGTGGTGCTAGGGCTGGTGTTTAGGGTTTGGGGCAGCGCAGTGGTGTTCGGGAAGTGTAGGGGATCATGCGGAAGTGGTGTTCCAGGGTTTAGGGCAGTGCACTGGTGTTTGGGCAGTGTAGGGTGTCGTGCAGGGGAGTGGTGGTTCAGGGTTTAGGGCAGTGCTGTTGTGTAGTGTGGTGTTCGGGCAGTGTAGGGGGTCGTGCTGGGGCTGGTGTTTCAGGGTTTAGGGCAGTGCAGCGGTGTTCGGGCAGTTTAGGGGATCGTGCTGGGCCTAGTGTTTCACGGTTTAGGGTAGAGCAGTGGTGTTCGTGCTGAGTAGGGGGTTGTGCTGGGGATGGTGTTTCAGGGTTTAGGGAAGTGCAGCGGTGTTCGGGCAGTGTAGGGGGTCGTGCTGGGGCTGGTGTTTCAGGGTTTAGGGCAGAGCAGTGGTGTTCGTGCAGAGTAGGGGGACATGCTGAGGTTGGTGTTTCAGGGTTTAGGGCAGTACAGCTGTGTTTGGGCAGTCTAGAGGGTGTTGCTGGGGCTGGTGCTTCAGGGTTTAGGGCAGTGTAGCGGTGTTCGGGCAGTGTGGGGGGTCGTACTTGGGCTGGCGCTTCAGGGTTTATGGCAGTGGTGTTCGGGCAGTGCAGGGGGTATTGCTGGGGGTGGTTTTTCAGAGTTTTGGGCAGTGCAGTGGTGTTTGGGCAGTGTAGGGGTTCTTGCTGGGGCTGGTGTTTCAGGGTTTAGGGCAGTGCAGTGGTATTCTGGCAGTGTAGGGGGTCTCGCTGGGGGTAGTGTTTCAGTGTTTAGGGCAGTGCAGTGCTGTTCGGGCAGTGCAGGGGGTCGTGCTGGGGCTGGTGTTCCAGAATTTAGGGCAGAGCAGTGGTGTTTGGGTAGAATAGGAGGTCGTGCTGGGGCTGGTGTTTAGTGTTCAGGGCAGTGCAGTGGTGTTCGGGCAGTATAGGGGGTCATACAGGGGCTGGTGTTTCATGGTTTAGGGCAAAGCAGTGGTGTTCGGGCAGTGTAGGGGGTCATGCTGGGGGTGGTTTCAGGGTTTAGGGCAGAGCAATGGTGTTCGGGCAGGGTAGGGGGTCTTGCTGGGGCTGGTGATTCAGGGTTTAGGGCAGTGCAGTGGTGTTCGGGCAGTGTAGGGGGTCATGCTGGGGCTGGTGTTTCAGGGTTTAGGGCAGTGCAGTGGTGTTCGGGCAGTGTAGAGGGTCATGCTGGGGCTGGTGTTTCAAGATTTAGGGCAGAGCAGTGGTGTTCAGGCAGTGTAGAGGGTCGTGCTGGGTTTTGGTTAGGGTTTAGGGCAGTGCAGTGGTGTTCGAGCAGTGTAGGGGGTCGTCTGGGGGTGGTGTTCCAGGGTTTAGGGCAGTGCCCTGGTGTTCAGGCAGCGTAGAGGGATGTGCTAGGGCTGGTGTTTCAGGGTTTAAGGCAGTGCAGCAGTGTTCGGGCAGTGTAGGGGGTCATGCTGGGGATGGTGTTTCAGGGTTTAGGGCAGTGCAGCAGTGTTCGGGCAGGGTAGGGGTCATGCTGGGGATGGTGTTTCAGGGTTTAGGGCAGTGCAGTGGTGTTCGGGCAGTGTAGGGGGTGGTGCTGGGGCTGGTGTTTAGGGTTTAGGGCAGTACAGTGGTGTTCGGGAAGTGTAGGGGGTCGTGCGGGAGTGGTGTTCCAGGGTTTAGGGCTGTACACTGGTGTTCGTGCAGTGTAGGGTGTCGCGCAGGGGAGTGGTGGTTCAGGGATTAGGGCAGTGCTGTGGTGTGGTGTTCTGGCAGTGTAGGGGGTCGTGCAGCGGTTGGTGTTTAGGGAATAGGGCAGTGCAGTGGTGTTCGGGCAGTGCAGGGGGTCCTGCAGGGGGTGGTGTTTCAGGGTATAGGGCAGTGCAGTGGTGTTCGGGCAGTGTAGGGGGTCGTACAGGGGCTGGTGTTTCAGGGATTAGGGCAGAGCAGTGGTGATCGGGCAGTGTAGGGGTTCGTGCTAGGGCTGGTGTTTCAGGGTTTAGGGCAGAGCAATGGTGTTTGGGCAGGGTAGGGGGTCTTGCTGGGGCTGGTGATTCAGGGTTTAGTGCAGTGCAGTGGTGTTCGGGCACTGTAGGGTGTCATGCTGGGGCTGGTGTTTCAGGGTTTAGGGCAGTGCAGTGGTGTTCGGGCAGTGTAGGGGGTTGTGCTGGGGCTGGTGTTTCAGGGTTTAGGGCAGGGCAGAGCACTGGTGTTCGGGCAGTGTAGAGGGTCGTGCTGGGGGTGGTGTTTCAGGGTTTAGGGCAGAGCAGTGGTGTTCCGGCAGTGTAGGGAGTTGTGCGGGGTTTTGGTTAGGGTTTGGGTTAGTGGTGTTCGGGCAATGTAGGAGGTCGTGTGGGGTTGGTGTTCCAGGGTTTAGGGGAGTGGACTGGTGTTCAGGCAATGTAGGGGGATGTGCTTGGGCTGGTGTTTCAGGGTTTAGGGCAGTGCAGCAGTGTTCGGGCGTTGTAGGGGATCGTGCTGGGGATGGTGTTTCAGGGTTTAGGGCAGTGCAGCAGTGTTCAGGCAGTGTAGGGGTTCGTGCTGGGGATGGTGTTTCAGGGTTTAGCGCAGTGCAGTGGTGTTTGGGCAGTGTTGGGGTGGTGCTAGGGCTGGTGTTTAGGGTTTAGGGCAGAGCAGTGGTGTTCTGACAGAGTAGGGGCTGGTGTTTCAGGGTTTAGGGCAGAGCAGTGGTGTTCGTGCAGAGTAGGGGGTCATGCTGAGGTTGGTGTTTCAGGGTTTAGGGCAGTACAGCTGTGTTTGGGCAGTCTAGGGGGTGTTGCTGGGGCTGGTTCTTCAGGGTTTAGGGCAGTGTAGCGGTGTTCGGGCAGTGTAAGGGGTCGTACTTGGGCTGGTGCTTCAGGGTTTATGGCAGTGGTTTTCGGGCAGTGCAGCGGGTCTTGCTGGGGGTGGTTTTTCAGGGTTTTGGGCAGTGCAGTGGTGTTTGGGCAGTGTAGTGGTTCTTGCTGGGGCGGGTGTTTCAGGGTTTAGGGCAGTGCAGTGGTATTCTGGCAGTGTAGGGGGTCTCGCTGGGGGTGGTGTTTCAGTGTTTAGGGCAGTGCAGTGCTGTTCGGGCAGTGCAGGGGGTCGTGCTGGGGCTGGTGTTCCAGAATTTAGGGCAGAGCAGTGGTGTTTGGGTAGAATAGGAGGTCGTGCTGGGGCTGGTGTTTAGTGTTCAGGGCAGTGCAGTGGTGTTCGGGCAGTATAGGGGGTAGTACAGGGGCTGTTGATTCATGGTTTTGGGCAAAGCAGTGGTGTTCGGGCAGTGTAGGGGGTCGTGCTGGGGGTTGTTTCAGGGTTTAGGGCAGAGCAATGGTGTTCGGGCAGGGTAGGGGGTCTTGCTGGGGCTGGTGATTCAGGGTTTAGGGCAGTGCAGTGGTGTTCGGGCAGTGTAGGGGGTCCTGCTGGGGCTGGTGTTTCAGGGTTTAGGGAAGAGCAGTGGTGTTCGGGCAGTGTAGGGGGTCATGCTGGGGGTAGTGTTTCAGTGTTTAGGGCAAAGCAGTGGTGTTCGGGCAGTTTATGGGGTCGTGCGTGGTGGTGTTTAGGGTTTAGGGCAGTGCACTGGCGTTTGGGCAGTGTAGGGGGTCGTGCGGGGGGTGGTGTTCCATGGTTTAGGGCAGTGCACTGGTGTTCGGGCAGTGTAGGGGGTTGTGCAGGGGAGTGGTTGTTCAGGGTTTAGGGCAGTGCTGTAGTGTTCGGGCAAGGTAGGGGGTCATGCAAGGGGTGGTGTTTCAGGATATAGGGCAGAGCGTTGGTATTCAGGCAGTGTAGTGGATCGTGCATGGGGTGGTATTTCAGGCTTAAGGCGTGTGCAGTGGTGTTCGGGCAGTGTAGGGGGTCGAGCAAGGGTGTGGTATTTCAGGGTTTAGGGAAGTGCAGTGGTGTATGGGCAGTGTAGGGGGTAGTACAGGGGGTGGTGTTTCAGGGTTTAGGGCAGAGTAGTGGTGTTCAGGCAGTGCAGGGGGTCCTGCAGTGTGTGGTGTTTCAGGTTTTAGGGCAGTGCAGTGGTGTTCGGGCAGTGTAGGGGGTCTTGCTGGGGGTGGTTTTTCAGGGTTTTGGGCAGTGCAGTGGTGTTCGGGCAGTGTAGGGGGTCTTGCTGGGGCTGGTGTTTCTGGGTTTAGGGCAGTGCAGTGGTGTTCTGGCAGTGTAGGGGGTCTCGCTGGGGGTGGTGTTTCAGTGTTTAGTGCAGTGCAGTGCTGTTCGGGCAGTGTAGGGTGTCGTGCTGGGGCTGGTGTTTCAGGGTTTAGGGCAGGGCAGTGGGTTTGGGTAGAATAGGGGGTCGTGCTGGGGCTGGTGTTTAGGGTTTAGGGCATTGCAGCTTTGTTCGGGCAGTGTAGGGGGTCGTACAGGGGCTGGTGTTTCAGGGATTAGGGCAGAGCAGTGGTGATCGGGCAGTGTAGGGGTTCGTGCTAGGGCTGGTGTTTCAGGGTTTAGGGCAGTGCAGTGGTGTTCGGGCAGTGTAGAGGGTCATGCTGGGGCTGGTGTTTCAAGATTTAGGGCAGAGCAGTGGTGTTCAGGCAGTGTAGAGGGTCGTGCTGGGTTTTGGTTAGGGTTTAGGGCAGTGCAGTGGTGTTCGAGCAGTGTAGGGGGTCGTCTGGGGGTGGTGTTCCAGGGTTTAGGGCAGTGCCCTGGTGTTCAGGCAGCGTAGAGGGATGTGCTAGGGCTGGTGTTTCAGGGTTTAAGGCAGTGCAGCAGTGTTCGGGCAGTGTAGGGGGTCATGCTGGGGATGGTGTTTCAGGGTTTAGGGCAGTGCAGCAGTGTTCGGGCAGGGTAGGGGTCATGCTGGGGATGGTGTTTCAGGGTTTAGGGCAGTGCAGTGGTGTTCGGGCAGTGTAGGGGGTGGTGCTGGGGCTGGTGTTTAGGGTTTAGGGCAGTACAGTGGTGTTCGGGAAGTGTAGGGGGTCGTGCGGGAGTGGTGTTCCAGGGTTTAGGGCTGTACACTGGTGTTCGTGCAGTGTAGGGTGTCGCGCAGGGGAGTGGTGGTTCAGGGATTAGGGCAGTGCTGTGGTGTGGTGTTCTGGCAGTGTAGGGGGTCGTGCAGCGGTTGGTGTTTAGGGAATAGGGCAGTGCAGTGGTGTTCGGGCAGTGCAGGGGGTCCTGCAGGGGGTGGTGTTTCAGGGTATAGGGCAGTGCAGTGGTGTTCGGGCAGTGTAGGGGGTCGTACAGGGGCTGGTGTTTCAGGGATTAGGGCAGAGCAGTGGTGATCGGGCAGTGTAGGGGTTCGTGCTAGGGCTGGTGTTTCAGGGTTTAGGGCAGAGCAATGGTGTTCGGGCAGGGTAGGGGGTCTTGCTGGGGCTGGTGATTCAGGGTTTAGTGCAGTGCAGTGGTGTTCGGGCACTGTAGGGTGTCATGCTGGGGCTGGTGTTTCAGGGTTTAGGGCAGTGCAGTGGTGTTCGGGCAGTGTAGGGGGTTGTGCTGGGGCTGGTGTTTCAGGGTTTAGGGCAGGGCAGAGCACTGGTGTTCGGGCAGTGTAGAGGGTCGTGCTGGGGGTGGTGTTTCAGGGTTTAGGGCAGAGCAGTGGTGTTCCGGCAGTGTAGGGAGTTGTGCGGGGTTTTGGTTAGGGTTTGGGTTAGTGGTGTTCGGGCAATGTAGGAGGTCGTGTGGGGTTGGTGTTCCAGGGTTTAGGGGAGTGGACTGGTGTTCAGGCAATGTAGGGGGATGTGCTTGGGCTGGTGTTTCAGGGTTTAGGGCAGTGCAGCAGTGTTCGGGCGTTGTAGGGGATCGTGCTGGGGATGGTGTTTCAGGGTTTAGGGCAGTGCAGCAGTGTTCAGGCAGTGTAGGGGTTCGTGCTGGGGATGGTGTTTCAGGGTTTAGCGCAGTGCAGTGGTGTTTGGGCAGTGTTGGGGTGGTGCTAGGGCTGGTGTTTAGGGTTTAGGGCAGAGCAGTGGTGTTCTGACAGAGTAGGGGCTGGTGTTTCAGGGTTTAGGGCAGAGCAGTGGTGTTCGTGCAGAGTAGGGGGTCATGCTGAGGTTGGTGTTTCAGGGTTTAGGGCAGTACAGCTGTGTTTGGGCAGTCTAGGGGGTGTTGCTGGGGCTGGTGCTTCAGGGTTTAGGGCAGTGTAGCGGTGTTCGGGCAGTGTAAGGGGTCGTACTTGGGCTGGTGCTTCAGGGTTTATGGCAGTGGTTTTCGGGCAGTGCAGCGGGTCTTGCTGGGGGTGGTTTTTCAGGGTTTTGGGCAGTGCAGTGGTGTTTGGGCAGTGTAGTGGTTCTTGCTGGGGCGGGTGTTTCAGGGTTTAGGGCAGTGCAGTGGTATTCTGGCAGTGTAGGGGGTCTCGCTGGGGGTGGTGTTTCAGTGTTTAGGGCAGTGCAGTGCTGTTCGGGCAGTGCAGGGGGTCGTGCTGGGGCTGGTGTTCCAGAATTTAGGGCAGAGCAGTGGTGTTTGGGTAGAATAGGAGGTCGTGCTGGGGCTGGTGTTTAGTGTTCAGGGCAGTGCAGTGGTGTTCGGGCAGTATAGGGGGTAGTACAGGGGCTGTTGATTCATGGTTTAGGGCAAAGCAGTGGTGTTCGGGCAGTGTAGGGGGTCGTGCTGGGGGTTGTTTCAGGGTTTAGGGCAGAGCAATGGTGTTCGGGCAGGGTAGGGGGTCTTGCTGGGGCTGGTGATTCAGGGTTTAGGGCAGTGCAGTGGTGTTCGGGCAGTGTAGGGGGTCCTGCTGGGGCTGGTGTTTCAGGGTTTAGGGAAGAGCAGTGGTGTTCGGGCAGTGTAGGGGGTCATGCTGGGGGTAGTGTTTCAGTGTTTAGGGCAAAGCAGTGGTGTTCGGGCAGTTTATGGGGTCGTGCGTGGTGGTGTTTAGGGTTTAGGGCAGTGCACTGGCGTTTGGGCAGTGTAGGGGGTCGTGCGGGGGGTGGTGTTCCATGGTTTAGGGCAGTGCACTGGTGTTCGGGCAGTGTAGGGGGTTGTGCAGGGGAGTGGTTGTTCAGGGTTTAGGGCAGTGCTGTAGTGTTCGGGCAAGGTAGGGGGTCATGCAAGGGGTGGTGTTTCAGGATATAGGGCAGAGCGTTGGTGTTCAGGCAGTGTAGTGGATCGTGCATGGGGTGGTATTTCAGGCTTAAGGCGTGTGCAGTGGTGTTCGGGCAGTGTAGGGGGTCGAGCAGGGGTGTGGTATTTCAGGGTTTAGGGAAGTGCAGTGGTGTATGGGCAGTGTAGGGGGTAGTACAGGGGGTGGTGTTTCAGGGTTTAGGGCAGAGTAGTGGTGTTCAGGCAGTGCAGGGGGTCCTGCAGTGTGTGGTGTTTCAGGTTTTAGGGCAGTGCAGTGGTGTTCGGGCAGTGTAGGGGGTCTTGCTGGGGGTGGTTTTTCAGGGTTTTGGGCAGTGCAGTGGTGTTCGGGCAGTGTAGGGGGTCTTGCTGGGGCTGGTGTTTCTGGGTTTAGGGCAGTGCAGTGGTGTTCTGGCAGTGTAGGGGGTCTCGCTGGGGGTGGTGTTTCAGTGTTTAGTGCAGTGCAGTGCTGTTCGGGCAGTGTAGGGTGTCGTGCTGGGGCTGGTGTTTCAGGGTTTAGGGCAGGGCAGTGGGTTTGGGTAGAATAGGGGGTCGTGCTGGGGCTGGTGTTTAGGGTTTAGGGCATTGCAGCTTTGTTCGGGCAGTGTAGGGGGTCGTACAGGGGCTGGTGTTTCAGGGATTAGGGCAGAGCAGTGGTGATCGGGCAGTGTAGGGGTTCGTGCTAGGGCTGGTGTTTCAGGGTTTAGGGCAGAGCAATGGTGTTCGGGCAGGGTAGGGGGTCTTGCTGGGGCTGGTGATTCAGGGTTTAGTGCAGAGCAGTGGTGTTCGGGCACAGCAGGGTGTCATGCTGGGGCTGGTGTTTCAGGGTTTAGGGCAGTGCAGTGGTGTTCGGGCAGTGTAGGGGGTTGTGGTGGGGCTGGTGTTTCAGGGTTTAGGGCAGGGCAGAGCACTGGTGTTCGGGCAGTGTAGAGGGTCGTGCTGGGGGTGGTGTTTCAGGGTTTAGGGCAGAGCAGTGGTGTTCCGGCAGTGTAGGGAGTTGTGCGGGGTTTTGGTTAGGGTTTAGGTTAGTGGTGTTCGGGCAATGTAGGAGGTCGTGTGGGAGTGGTGTTCCAGGGTTTAGGGGAGTGGACTGGTGTTCAGGCAATGTAGGGGGATGTGCTTGGGCTGGTATTTCAGGGTTTAGGGCAGTGCAGCAGTGTTCGGGCGTTGTAGGTGGTCGTGCTGGGGATGGTGTTTCAGGGTTTAGGTTGTTCAGGCAGTGTAGGGGGTCGTGCTGGGGATGGTGTTTCAGGGTTTAGCGCAGTGCAGTGGTGTTTGGGCAGTGTTGGGGTGGTGCTAGGGCTGGTGTTTAGGGTTTAGGGCAGCGCAGTGATGTTCGGGAAGTGTAGGGGATCATGCGGAAGTGGTGTTCCAGGGTTTAGGGCAGTGCACTGGTGTTCAGGCAGTGTAGGGTGTCGTGCAGGGGAGTGGTGGTTCAGGGTTTAGGGCAGTGCTGTTGTGTAGTGTGGTGTTCGGGCAGTGTAGGGGGTCGTGCTGGGGCTGGTGTTTCAGGGTTTAGGGCAGTGCAGCGGTGTTCGGGCAGTTTAGGGGATCGTGCTGGGCCTAGTGTTTCAGGGTTTAGGGTAGAGCAGTGGTGTTCGTGCTGAGTAGGGGGTTGTGCTGGGGATGGTGTTTCAGGGTTACGGAAGTGCAGCGGTGTTCGGGCAGTGTAGGGGGTCGTGCTGGGGCTGGTGTTTCAGGGTTTAGGGCAGAGCAGTGGTGTTCGTGCAGAGTAGGGGGTCATGCTGAGGTTGGTGTTTCAGGGTTTAGGGCAGTACAGCTGTGTTTGGGCAGTCTAGAGGGTGTTGCTGGGGCTGGTGCTTCAGGGTTTAGGGCAGTGTAGCGGTGTTCGGGCAGTGTAGGGGGTCGTACTTCGGCTGGTGCTTCAGGGTTTATGGCAGTGGTGTTCGGGCAGTGCAGGGGGTATTGCTGGGGGTGGTTTTTCAGTTTTGGGCAGTGCAGTGGTGTTTGGGCGGTGTAGGGGTTCTTGCTGGGGCTGGTTTTTCAGGGTTTAGGGCAGTGCAGTGGTATTCTGGCAGTGTAGGGGGTCTCGCTGGGGGTGGTGTTTCAGTGTTTAGGGCAGTGCAGTGCTGTTCGGGCAGTGCAGGGGGTCGTGCTGGGGCTGGTGTTCCAGAACTTAGGGCAGAGCAGTGGTGTTTGGGTAGAATAGGAGGTCGTGCTGGGGCTGGTGTTTAGTGTTCAGGGCAGTGCAGTGGTGTTCGGGCAGTATAGGGGGTCGTACAGGGGCTGGTGTTTCATGGTTTAGGGCAAAGCAGTGGTGTTCGGGCAGTGTAGGGGGTCGTGCTGGGGGTGGTTTCAGGGTTTAGGGCAGAGCAATGGTGTTCGGGCAGGGTAGGGGGTCTTGCTGGGGCTGGTGATTCAGGGTTTAGGGCAGTGCAGTGGTGTTCGGGCAGTGTAGGGGGTCATGCTGGGGCTGGTGTTTCAGGGTTTAGGGCAGTGCAGTGGTGTTCGGGCAGTGTAGAGGGTCATGCTGGGGCTGGTGTTTCAAGATTTAGGGCAGAGCAGTGGTGTTCATGCAGTGTAGAGGGTCGTGCTCGGTTTTGGTTAGGGTTTAGGGCAGTGCAGTGGTGTTCGAGCAGTGTAGGGGGTCGTCTGGGGGGTGGTGTTCCAGGGTTTAGGGCAGTGCACTGGTGTTCAGGCAGTGTAGAGGGATGTGCTAGGGCTGGTGTTTCAGGGTTTAAGGCAGTGCAGCAGTGTTCGGGCAGTGTAGGGGGTCATGCTGGGGATGGTGTTTCAGGGTTTAGGGCAGTGCAGCAGTGTTCGGGCAGGGTAGGTGTCGTGCTGGGGATGGTGTTTCAGGGTTTAGGGCAGTGCAGTGGTGTTCGGGCAGTGTAGGGGGTGGTGCTAGGGCTGGTGTTTAGGGTTTAGGGCAGTACAGTGGTGTTCGGGAAGTGTAGGGGGTCGTGCGGGAGTGGTGTTCCAGGGTTTAGGGCTGTGCACTGGTGTTCGTGCAGTGTAGGGTGTCGCGCAGGGGAGTGGTGGTTCAGGGATTAGGGCAGTGCTGTGGTGTGGTGTTCTGGCAGTGTAGGGGGTCGTGCAGGGGTTGGTGTTTAGGGAATAGGGCAGTGCAGTGGTGTTCGGGCAGTGCAGGGGGTCCTGCAGGGGGTGGTGTTTCAGGGTATAGGGCAGTGCAGTGTTGTTCGGGCAGTGTAGAGGGTCGTGCTGGGGGTGGTGTTTCAGGGTTTAGGGCAGAGCAGTGGTGTTCCGGCAGTGTAGGGGTTCGTGCTAGGGCTGGTGTTTCAGGGATTAGGGCAGAGCAATGGTGTTCGGGCAGGGTAGGGGGTCTTGCTGGGGCTGGTGATTCAGGGTTTAGTGCAGTGCAGTGGTGTTCGGGCACTGTAGGGTGTCATGCTGGGGCTGGTGTTTCAGGGTTTAGGGCAGTGCAGTGGTGTTCGGGCAGTGCAGGGGGTTGTGCTGGGGCTGGTGTTTCAGGGTTTAGGGCAGAGCACTGGTGTTCGGGCAGTGTAGAGGGTCGTGCTGGGGGTGGTGTTTCAGGGTTTAGGGCAGAGCAGTGGTGTTCCGGCAGTGTAGGGAGTTGTGCGGGGTTTTGGTTAGGGTTTAGGTTAGTGGTGTTCGGGCAATGTAGGAGGTCATGTGGGGGTGGTGTTCCAGGGTTTAGGGGAGTGGACTGGTGTTCAGGCAATGTAGGGGGATGTGCTTGGGCTGGTGTTTCAGGGTTTAGGGCAGTGCAGCAGTGTTCGGGCGTTGTAGGGGGTCGTGCTGGGGATGGTGTTTCAGGGTTTAGGGCAGTGCAGCAGTGTTCAGGCAGTGTAGGGGTTCGTGCTGGGGATGGTGTTTCAGGGTTTAGCACAGTGCAGTGGTGTTTGGGCAGTGTTGGGGTGGTGCTAGTGCTGGTGTTTAGGGTTTAGGGCAGCGCAGTGGTGTTCGGGAAGTGTAGGGGATCATGCGGAAGTGGTGTTCCAGGGTTTAGGGCAGTGCACTGGTGTTCGGGCAGTGTAGGGTGTCGTGCAGGGGAGTGGTGGTTCAGGGTTTAGGGCAGTGCTGTTGTGTAGTGTGGTGTTCGGGCAGTGTAGGGGGTCGTGCTGGGGCTGGTGTTTCAGGGTTTAGGGCAGTGCAGCGGTGTTCGGGCAGTTTAGGGGATCGTGCTGGGCCTGGTGTTTCAGGGTTTAGGGTAGAGCAGTGGTGTTCCTGCTGAGTAGGGGGTTGTGCTGGGGATGGTGTTTCAAGGTTTAGGGAAGTGCAGCGGTGTTCGGGCAGTGTAGGGGGTCGTGCTGGGGCTGGTATTTCAGGGATTAGGGCAGAGCAGTGGTGTTCGTGCAGAGTAGGGGGTCATGCTGAGGTTGGTGTTTCAGGGTTTAGGGCAGTACAGCTGTGTTTGGGCAGTCTAGAGGGTGTTGCTGGGGCTGGTGCTTCAGGGTTTAGGGCAGTGTAGCGGTGTTCGGGCAGTGTAAGGGGTTGTACTTGGGCTGGTGCTTCAGGGTTTATGGCAGTGGTTTTCGGGCAGTGCAGCGGGTCTTGCTGGGGGTGGTTTTTCAGGGTTTTGGGCAGTGCAGTGGTGTTTGGGCAGTGTAGTGGTTCTTGCTGGGGCGGGTGTTTCAGGGTTTAGGGCAGTGCAGTGGTATTCTGGCAGTGTAGGGGGTCTTGCTGGGGGTGGTGTTTCAGTGTTTAGGGAAGTGCAGTGCTGTTCGGGCAATGCAGGGGGTCGTGCTGGGGCTGGTGTTCCAGAATTTAGGGCAGAGCAGTGGTGTTTGGGTAGAATAGGAGGTCGTGCTGGGGCTGGTGTTTAGTGTTCAGGGCAGTGCAGTGGTGTTCGGGCAGTATAGGGGGTCGTACAGGGGCTGTTGTTTCATGGTTTAGGGCAGAGCAGTGGTGTTCGGGCAGTGTAGGGGGTCGTGCTGGGGGTTGTTTCAGGGTTTAGGGCAGAGCAATGGTGTTCGGGCAGGGTAGGGGGTCTTGCTGGGGCTGGTGATTCAGGGTTTAGGGCAGTGCAGTGGTGTTCGGGCAGTGTAGGGGGTCCTGCTGGGGCTGGTGTTTCAGGGTTTAGGGAAGAGCAGTGGTGTTCGGGCAGTGTAGGGGGTCATGCTGGGGGTAGTGTTTCAGTGTTTAGGGCAAAGCAGTGGTGTTCGGGCAGTTTATGGCGTCGTGCGTGGTGGTGTTTAGGGTTTAGGGCAGTGCACTGGCATTTGGGCAGTGTAGGGGGTCGTGCGGGGGGTGGTGTTCCATGGTTTAGGGCAGTGCACTGGTGTTCGGGCAGTGTAGGGGGTTGTGCAGGGGAGTGGTTGTTCAGGGTTTAGGGCAGTGCTGTAGTGTTCGGGCAAGGTAGGGGGTCATGCAAGGGGTGGTGTTTCAGGATATAGGGCAGAGCGTTGGTGTTCAGGCAGTGTAGTGGATCGTGCATGGGGTGGTATTTCAGGCTTAAGGCGTGTGCAGTGGTGTTCGGGCAGTGTAGGGGGTCGAGCAGGGGTGTGGTATTTCAGGGTTTAGGGAAGTGCAGTGGTGTATGGGCAGTGTAGGGGTAGTACAGGGGGTGGTGTTTCAGGGTTTAGGGCAGAGCAGTGGTGTTCAGGCAGTGCAGGGGGTCCTGCAGTGTGTGGCGTTTCAGGTTTTAGGGCAGTGCAGTGGTGTTCGGGCAGTGTAGGGGGTCTTGCTGGGGGTGGTTTTTCAGGGTTTTGGGCAGTGCAGCAGTGTTCGGGCGTTGTAGGTGGTCGTGCTGGGGATGGTGTTTCAGGGTTTAGGGCAGTGCAGCAGTGTTCAGGCAGTGTAGGGGGTCGTGCTGGGGATGGTGTTTCAGGGTTTAGCGCAGTGCAGTGGTGTTTGGGCAGTGTTGGGGTGGTGCTAGGGCTGGTGTTTAGGGTTTAGGGCAGCGCAGTGGTGTTCGGGAAGTGTAGGGGATCATGCGGAAGTGGTGTTCCAGGGTTTAGGGCAGTGCACTGGTGTTCGGGCAGTGTAGGGTGTCGTGCAGGGGAGTGGTGGTTCAGGGTTTAGGGCAGTGCTGTTGTGTAGTGTGGTGTTCGGGCAGTGTAGGGGGTCATGCTGGGGCTGGTGTTTCCGGGTTTAGGGCAGTGCAGCGGTGTTCGGGCAGTTTAGGGGATCGTGCTGGGCCTAGTGTTTCAGGGTTTAGGGTAGAGCAGTGGTGTTCGTGCTGAGTAGGGGGTTGTGCTGGGGATGGTGTTTCAGGGTTTAGGGAAGTGCAGCGGTGTTCGGGCAGTGTAGGGGGTCGTGCTGGGGCTGGTGTTTCAGGGTTTAGGGCAGAGCAGTGGTGTTCGTGCAGAGTAGGGGGTCATGCTGAGGTTGGTGTTTCAGGGTTTAGGGCAGTACAGCTGTGTTTGGGCAGTCTAGAGGGTGTTGCTGGGGCTGGTGCTTCAGGGTTTAGGGCAGTGTAGCGGTGTTCGGGCAGTGTAGGGGGTCGTACTTGGACTGGTGCTTCAGGGTTTATGGCAGTGGTGTTCGGGCAGTGCAGGGGGTATTGCTGGGGGTGGTTTTTCAGAGTTTTGGGCAGTGCAGTGGTGTTTGGGCAGTGTAGGGGTTCTTGCTGGGGCTGGTTTTTCAGGGTTTAGGGCAGTGCAGTGGTATTCTGGCAGTGTAGGGGGTCTCGCTGGGGGTGGTGTTTCAGTGTTTAGGGCAGTGCAGTGCTGTTCGGGCAGTGCAGGGGGTCGTGCTGGGGCTAGTGTTCCAAAATTTAGGGCAGAGCAGTGGTGTTTCGGTAGAATAGGAGGTCGTGCTGGGGCTGGTGTTTAGTGTTCAGGGCAGTGCAGTGGTGTTCGGGCAGTATAGGGGGTCGTACAGGGGCTGGTGTTTCATGGTTTAGGGCAAAGTAGTGGTGTTCGGGCAGTGTAGGGGGTCGTGCTGGGGGTGTTTTCAGGGTTTAGGGCACAGCAATGGTGTTCGGGCAGGGTAGGGGGTCTTGCTGGGGCTGGTGATTCAGGGTTTAGGGCAGTGCAGTGGTGTTCGGGCAGTGTAGGGGGTCATGCTGGGGCTGGTGTTTCAGGGTTTAGGGCAGTGCAGTGGTGTTCGGGCAGTGTAGAGGGTCATGCTGGGGCTGGTGTTTCAAAATTTAGGGCAGAGCAGTGGTGTTCAGGCAGTGTAGAGGGTCGTGCTGGGTTTTGGTTAGGGTTTAGGGCAGTGCAGTGGTGTTCGAGCAGTGTAGGGGGTCGTCTGGGGGGTGGTGTTCCAGGGTTTAGGGCAGTGCACTGGTGTTCAGGCAGTGTAGAGGGATGTGCTAGGGCTGGTCTTTCACGGTTTAAGGCAGTGCAGCAGTGTTCGGGCAGTGTAGGGGGTCATGCTGGGGATGGTGTTTCAGGGTTTAGGGCAGTGCAGCAGTGTTCGGGCAGGGTAGGGGTCGTGCTGGGGATGGTGTTTCAGGGTTTAGGGCAGTGCAGTGGTGTTCGGGCAGTGTAGGGGGTGGTGCTGGGGCTGGTGTTTAGGGTTTAGGGCAGTACAGTGGTGTTTGGGAAGTGTAGGGGGTCGTGCGGGAGTGGTGTTCCAGGGTTTAGGGCTGTGCACTGGTGTTCGTGCAGTGTAGGGTGTCGCGCAGGGGAGTGGTGGTTCAGGGATTAGGGCAGTGCTGTGGTGTGGTGTTCTGGCAGTGTAGGGGGTCGTGCAGGGGTTGGTGTTTAGGGAATAGGGCAGTGCAGTGGTGTTCGGGCAGTGCAGGGGGTCCTGCAGGGGGTGGTGTTTCAGGGTATAGGGCAGTGCAGTGGTGTTCGGGCAGTGTAGGGGGTCGTACAGGGGCTGGTGTTTCAGGGAGTAGGGCAGAGCAGTGGTGATCGGGCAGTGTAGGGGTTCGTGCTAGGGCTGGTGTTTCAGGGTTTAGGGCAGAGCTATGTTGTTCGGGCAGGGTAGGGGGTCTTGCTGGGGCTGGTGATTCAGGGTTTAGTGCAGTGCAGTGGTGTTCGGGCACTGTAGGGTGTCATGCTGGGGCTGGTGTTTCAGGGTTTAGGGCAGTGCAGTGGTGTTCGGGCAGTGCAGGGGGTTGTGCTGGGGCTGGTGTTTCAGGGTTTAGGGCAGGGCAGAGCACTGGTGTTCGGGCAGTGTAGAGGGTCGTGCTGGGGGTGGTGTTTCAGGGTTTAGGGCAGAGCAGTGGTGTTCCGGCAGTGTAGGGAGTTGTGCGGGGTTTTGGTTAGGGTTTGGGTTAGTGGTGTTCGGGCAATGTAGGTGGTCGTGTGGGGGTGGTGTTCCAGGGTTTAGGGGAGTGGACTGGTGTTCAGGCAATGTAGGGGGATGTGCTTGGGCTGGTGTTTCAGGGTTTAGGGCAGTGCAGCAGTGTTCGGGCGTTGTAGGGGGTCGTGCTGGGGATGGTGTTTCAGGGTTTAGGGCAGTGCAGCAGTGTTCAGGCAGTGTAGGGGTTCGTGCTGGGGATGGTGTTTCAGGGTTTAGCGCAGTGCAGTGGTGTTTGGGCAGTGTTGGGGTGGTGCTAGGGCTGGTGTTTAGGGTTTAGGGCAGCGCAGTGGTGTTCGGGAAGTGTAGGGGATCATGCGGAAGTGGTGTTCCAGGGTTTAGGGCAGTGCACTGGTGTTCGGGCAGTGTAGGGTGTCGTGCAGGGGAGTGGTGGTTCAGGGTTTAGGGCAGTGCTGTTGTGTAGTGTGGTGTTCGGGCAGTGTAGGGGGTCGTGCTGGGGCTGGTGTTTCAGGGTTTAGGGCAGTGCAGCGGTGTTCGGGCAGTTTAGGGGATCGTGCTGGGCCTGGTGTTTCAGGGTTTAGGGAAGAGCAGTGGTGTTTGTGCTGAGTAGGGGGTTGTGCTGGGGATGGTGTTTCAGGGTTTAGGGAAGTGCAGCGGTGTTCGGGCAGTGTAGGGGGTCGTGCTGGGGCTGGTGTTTCAGGGTTTAGGGCAGAGCAGTGGTGTTCGTGCAGAGTAGGGGGTCATGCTGAGGTTGGTGTTTCAGGGTTTAGGGCAGTACAGCTGTGCTTGGGCAGTCTAGAGGGTGTTGCTGGGGCTGGTGCTTCAGGGTTTAGGGCAGTGTAGCGGTGTTTGGGCAGTGTAAGGGGTCGTACTTGGGCTGGTGCTTTAGGGTTTATGGCAGTGGTTTTCGGGCAGTGCAGCGGGTCTTGCTGGGGGTGGTTTTTCAGGGTTTTGGGCAGTGCAGTGGTATTTGGGCAGTGTAGTGGTTCTTGCTGGGGCAGGTGTTTCAGGGTTTAGGGCAGTGCAGTGGTATTCTGGCAGTGTAGGGGGTCTCGCTGGGGGTGGTGTTTCAGTGTTTAGGGCAGTGCAGTGCTGTTCGGGCAGTGCAGGGGGTCGTGCTGGGGCTGGTGTTCCAGAATTTAGTGCAGAGCAGTGATGTTTGGGTAGAATAGGAGGTCGTGCTGGGGCTGGTGTTTAGTGTTCAGGGCAGTGCAGTGGTGTTCGGGCAGTATAGGGGGTCGTACAGGGGCTGTTGTTTCATGGTTTAGGGCAAAGCAGTGGTGTTCGGGCAGTGTAGGGGGTCGTGCTGGGGTGGTTTCAGGGTTTAGGGCAGAGCAATGGTGTTCGGGCAGGGTAGGGGGTCTTGCTGGGGCTGGTGATTCAGGGTTTAGGGCAGTGCAGTGGTGTTCGGGCAGTGTAGGGGGTCCTGCTGGGGCTGGTGTTTCAGGGTTTAGGGCAGTGCAGTGGTGTTCGGGCAGTGTAGAGGTTCATGCTGGGGCTGGTGTTTCAAGATTTAGGGCAGAGCAGTGGTGTTCAGGCAGTGTAGAGGGTCGTGCTGGGTTTTGGTTAGGATTTAGGGCAGTGCAGTCGTGTTCGAGCAGTGTAGGGGGTCGTCTGGGGGGTGGTGTTCCAGGGTTTAGGGCAGCGCACTGTTGTTCAGGCAGTGTAGAGGGATGTGCTGGGGCTGGTGTTTCAGGGTTTAAGGCAGTGCAGCAGTGTTCGGGCAGTGTAGGGGGTCATGCTGGGGAAGGTGTTTCAGGGTTTAGGGCAGTGCAGCAGTGTTCGGGCAGGGTAGGGGTCGTGCTGGGGATGGTGTTTCAGGGTTTAGGGCAGTGCAGTGGTGTTCGGGCAGTGTAGGGGGTGGTGCTGGGGCAGGTGTTTAGGGTTTAGGGCAGTGCAGTGGTGTTCGGGAAGTGTAGGGGGTCGTGCGGGAGTGGTGTTCCAGGGTTTAGGGTTGTGCACTGGTGTTCGGGCAGTGTAGGGTGTCGCGCAGGGGAGTGGTGGTTCAGGGATTAGGGCAGTGCTGTGGTGTGGTGTTCAGGCAGTGTAGGGGGTCTTGCAGTGTTTGGTGTTTAGGGAATAGGGCAGTGCAGTGGTGTTCGGGCAGTGCAGGGGGTCCTGCAGGGGGTGGTGTTTCAGGGTATAGGGCAGTGCAGTGGTGTTCGGGCAGTGTAGGGGGTTGTACTGGAGCTGGTGTTTCAGGATTTAGGGCAGTGGTGTTTGGGCAGTGTAGGGGTTCTTGCTGGGTGTGGTTTTTCATGGTTTTGGGCAGTGCAGTGGTGTTCAGGAAGTGTAGGGGGTCTTGCTGGGGCTGGTGTTTCAGGGTTTAGGGCAGTGCAGTGGTGTTCTGGCAGTGTAGGGGGTGTTGCTGGGGCTGGTGTTTCAGTGTTTAGGGCAGTGCAGTGCTGTTCGCGCAGTGTAGGGGATCGTGCTGGGGCTTGTGTTTCAGGGTTTAGGGCAGAGCAGTGGTATTTGGGCAGAATAGGGGGTCGTTCTGGGGCTGGTGTTTAGGGTTTAGGGCAGTGCAGTGGTGTTTGGCTAGTGTAGGGGGTCGTACAGGGGCTGGTGTTTCAGGGTTTAGGGCAGAGCCGTGGTGTTCGGGCAGTTTAGGGGTTTTTGCTGGGGGTGGTGTTTCAGGGTTTAGGGCAGTGCATTGGTGTTCGGGCAGTGTAGGGGGTCGTACTGGGGCTGGTGTTTCAGGGTTTAGGGCAGTGCAGTGGTGTTCGTGCAGTGTAGGGGGTCGTGCTGGGGCTGGTGTTTCAGGGTTTAGGGCAACGCAGTGGTGTTTGGGCAGTGTAGAGGGTCGTGCTGGGGGTGGTGTTTCAGGGTTTAGGGCAGAGCAGTAGTGTTCGGGCAGTGTAGGGGGTCGTGCTGGGGGTGGTTTCAGGGTTTAGGGCAGAGCAATGGTGTTCGGGCAGGGTAGGGGGTCTTGCTGGGGCTGGTGATTCAGGGTTTAGGGCAGTGCAGTGGTGTTCGGGCAGTGTAGGGGGTCCTGCTGGGGCTGGTGTTTCAGGGTTTAGGGCAGTGCAGTGGTGTTCGGGCAGTGTAGAGGTTCATGCTGGGGCTGGTGTTTCAAGATTTAGGGCAGAGCAGTGGTGTTCAGGCAGTGTAGAGGGTCGTGCTGGGTTTTGGTTAGGATTTAGGGCAGTGCAGTCGTGTTCGAGCAGTGTAGGGGGTCGTCTGGGGGGTGGTGTTCCAGGGTTTAGGGCAGCGCACTGTTGTTCAGGCAGTGTAGAGGGATGTGCTGGGGCTGGTGTTTCAGGGTTTAAGGCAGTGCAGCAGTGTTCGGGCAGTGTAGGGGGTCATGCTGGGGAAGGTGTTTCAGGGTTTAGGGCAGTGCAGCAGTGTTCGGGCAGGGTAGGGGTCGTGCTGGGGATGGTGTTTCAGGGTTTAGGGCAGTGCAGTGGTGTTCGGGCAGTGTAGGGGGTGGTGCTGGGGCAGGTGTTTAGGGTTTAGGGCAGTGCAGTGGTGTTCGGGAAGTGTAGGGGGTCGTGCGGGAGTGGTGTTCCAGGGTTTAGGGTTGTGCACTGGTGTTCGGGCAGTGTAGGGTGTCGCGCAGGGGAGTGGTGGTTCAGGGATTAGGGCAGTGCTGTGGTGTGGTGTTCAGGCAGTGTAGGGGGTCTTGCAGTGTTTGGTGTTTAGGGAATAGGGCAGTGCAGTGGTGTTCGGGCAGTGCAGGGGGTCCTGCAGGGGGTGGTGTTTCAGGGTATAGGGCAGTGCAGTGGTGTTCGGGCAGTGTAGGGGGTTGTACTGGAGCTGGTGTTTCAGGATTTAGGGCAGTGGTGTTTGGGCAGTGTAGGGGTTCTTGCTGGGTGTGGTTTTTCATGGTTTTGGGCAGTGCAGTGGTGTTCAGGAAGTGTAGGGGGTCTTGCTGGGGCTGGTGTTTCAGGGTTTAGGGCAGTGCAGTGGTGTTCTGGCAGTGTAGGGGGTGTTGCTGGGGCTGGTGTTTCAGTGTTTAGGGCAGTGCAGTGCTGTTCGCGCAGTGTAGGGGATCGTGCTGGGGCTTGTGTTTCAGGGTTTAGGGCAGAGCAGTGGTATTTGGGCAGAATAGGGGGTCGTTCTGGGGCTGGTGTTTAGGGTTTAGGGCAGTGCAGTGGTGTTTGGCTAGTGTAGGGGGTCGTACAGGGGCTGGTGTTTCAGGGTTTAGGGCAGAGCCGTGGTGTTCGGGCAGTTTAGGGGTTTTTGCTGGGGGTGGTGTTTCAGGGTTTAGGGCAGTGCATTGGTGTTCGGGCAGTGTAGGGGGTCGTACTGGGGCTGGTGTTTCAGGGTTTAGGGCAGTGCAGTGGTGTTCGTGCAGTGTAGGGGGTCGTGCTGGGGCTGGTGTTTCAGGGTTTAGGGCAACGCAGTGGTGTTTGGGCAGTGTAGAGGGTCGTGCTGGGGGTGGTGTTTCAGGGTTTAGGGCAGAGCAGTAGTGTTCGGGCAGTGTAGGGTGTCGTGCAGGGGAGTGGTGGTTCAGGGTTTAGGGCAGTGCTGTTGTGTGGTGTTCCGGCAGTGTAGGGGGTCGTGCAGGGGATGGTGTTTCAGGGTTTAGGGCAGTCCAAAGGTGTTCGGGCAATTTAGGAGGTCGAGCAGGGGGTTGTGTTTCAGGGTTTAGGGCAGTGCAGTGGTGTCCAGGCAGTGTAGGGTGTCGTGCAGGGGTTTGTGTTTCAGGCTTTAGGCGAGTGCAGTGGTGTTCGGGCAGTGTAGGGGGTCGAGCAGGGGGGTGGTGTTTCAGGGTTTAGGGCAGTGCAGTGGGATCAGGCAGTGTAGGGGGTGGTGAACGGGGTGGATTTTCAGGGTTTAGGGAAGTGCAGTTGTGTTCGGGCAGTGTAGGGGGTCCTGCAGCGGTTGGTGTTTCTGGGTTTAGGACAGTGCAGTGGTGTTAGACCTGGCACCTTGGCGTGAGTCTCCCTTCTACTTTTTGTCGCTCTGTCTCATGTGTTTTGCTGGTGTTAGCTGCTCTGAGCACTGTGACACTGCCAACCAGTACCACAGTGCCAGTGCTCCCTATATTAAATGGATATGTTGGTTAGATTCCATGATTGGCTTATTTGGTTTACTGTCAGACCCCAGTAAAGTGCACCAGGAGTGCCCAGGGCTTGTAAATACAAATTCTGCTGGTGGGCTTGCAGCACTGGTCGCGCCACCTATAGAAGCGGCCTGGTAAAATGTGTCTAAGGTCTGCCATTGCAGAACCTGCATGCAGGCTGGTGCTGTCATGCTGACTGGGCAAGTACACCCACTTGCCAGTCCCTAAACCTTCCCTTAACTTCATATTAGTCACCCCTATGGTAGGCCCAAGGGCAGGGTGCATTGTAAGCATAAGGTAGAACAAGCCCTGATGTGTGTGGCATGTCCTAATAGTGAATTACAGCCATTTTCGTTTTTCACTATTGCAAGGCTACCTGTTTCAATAGGCCAGAATGGGCTGTTAGAATTGTTACATTCTATGATCCTAACAGACCCAGGGAACGTGGTAGAAATTCGAGTTTAGTATGCCTGAACTCAGAATAATAAAATACATATTTTAGTAAAGTTTATTTTAATATTCTGTATTTGCAAATGCCACTTTTAGAAAGTTAGTATTTGCTTGCCTAACCATTTCATCCCGCCTCTGCTATGATGTGTATCTGCCTGTCTGGTTTGTGTGAGTGACAGGGCTGGGGAAACCCAGAGGGGCAGGGCTAGGTAGTCTGGTGGTGAATAGAGAGATTGACATCCAGATGGGTGGGAAGAGTGCACCTGGACTCTGAATAGGGCTGTGCTCTGCCACCACAATGCTGGCTCCACCTTCTGTGGAGCGGCTGATGTCTCTGCCCTGCACTCTGAATAGAAAGTCAGAGTCATGTCAACAAAGTGCTCAGGAACTGGTTTGGACTGGGCAAAGGCCCCTCTACCCCAGAGGAACAAAGGAATTAGGGGTATAAGTATTGGGACCCTGCTCCCAAGAAATTAGATCCTGCTTGACAAGAATAACCTCTGCCTGAGGAGAAGGAACTGGGAAAGCTGTAAGGAGGAGTACTGTCCCTGACCTGGGGGATTGGCCTGCAGTGGTTGCCTTGCTGCTGAAGGAGAGGAGAAAGACTACAAAGACTTTATTTCAACTTGTGCTTAAAAAGATCTCCAAGGGCCTGAGTAGAGCTGGCCTCCTGTTAAGAAGTCCCAGGAACAAAAGGACTTCACCCCCAGCTTCCCCCTGAACTCTGCTGTGTGAGTTCTACCCCTCCTAGAGTGCTGGAACCAGTCTTGGGGCCTCTGGGAGCTGTGCTTGCTGTGGGAAGCTGGCCAAGAAGAAAGAAACCAAAGATCTCCACTTTTTCATGCACAGCCGGCTTAGCGAGTAAATTTACGTCGCACTGCTCGTTAGCGTGCAGATTTTTATCGCTGAGGACATCGTCGCAGAGCCTGCTGCCGCTGAGCCCGATCAGCGCTGGGAAAATCATCGCACCGCTCGTTAGCGGACTGAATTTGATCGCTACCAGCCCAAGATCCGCGCTCTGCCTGTTAGCGGGCAGAATTCGATCGCTGAGAACATCGTCGCAGAGCCTGCTGCTGCTGAGCCAAATCAGCGCTGGAAAAATCATCGCCCCGCTCGTTAGCGGACCGAATTTGATCGCTACCAGCCCATATCCACGCTTCGCCTGTTAGCGGGAAGAATTCCATCGCTGCGAACTTCGTCGCAGAGCCTGCCACTGCTGTGTGGAATCGTCGCAGAACAAGCCAAGATCATCTCACCGCTCGTTAGCGTGAGTAATTTTATTGCTGTGAAAATCGTCGCAGACTCAACCAAGATAACCGCCGGTGAAATTGTCGCCCCGCTCGTTAGCGGGCCGAATTTTTCGCATTGTGCCTTAGCAAGTAAATTTCTACAGCATAAGCTACACCTTGATTTTCAACGCTGAAGTGCCGCTAGGAACTTTTTATCGCATCATAAAGTACTGTGGGTTAAAACGGACTCTAAGGTGAATGATTTTGTCGCTAACCTAAGAACTCTTTCTAAAATCATATTCTTCAACTGTGTATGTCATTTTTGTCGTTATTTGGTCTTGTGCTAAGCCTTTATATAAAAGATCACTATTTTTGGATATAAATCTAGTGTGGTGTCCATTTGTGGTGTTGTCACTGGGTTACTGTATGTGGTCACAAATGCTTAACCTATAACGCTCTGAGATAAGCCTTGTCTGCTCGCGCCAAGCTACCTAGAGGGTGAGCAGGGGTAATTTTAAGAGTATAACCCCTTACCCTGACTAGAGGAGAGGGTCCCTGCTTGTCACAAGTACCTACCTGTGCCAACCAGAGAGCCCCAATTCTAACAAGTGGTGTTCGGGTAGTGTAGGGGGTGGTGCTGGGGCTGGTGTTTCAGGGTTTAGGGCAGTGCAGTGGTGTTCCGGCAGCGTAGGGGGTCGTGCTGGGACTGGTGTTTCAGGGTTTAGGGCAGTGCAGTGGTGTTCGTGCAGTGTAGGGAGTCGACCTGGGGCTGGTGTTTCAGGATTTAGGGCAGAGCAGGGGTGTTTGTGCAGAGTAGGGGGTCGTGCTGGGGCTGCTGTTTCATGGTTAAGGGCAGAGCAGTGGTGTTTGGGCAGAGTAGGGGGTCGCTCTGGGGCTCTTGTTTCAGGGTTTAGGGCAGTGCAGTGGTGTTTGGGCAGTGTAGGTGGTCATGCTGGTGCTGGTGTTTCAGGGTTCAGGGCAGTGCAGTGGTGTTTTGGCTGTGTAGGGGGTTGTGCTGGCGTTTCAGGGTATAGGGCAGTGCAGTTGTGTTCGGGCATTGCAGGGGGTCCTGTAGGGGGTGGTGTTTCAGGGTTTAGGGCAGTGCAGTGATGTTCGGGCAGTGTAGGGGCTCGTGCTGGGGCTGGTATTTCGGGGTTTAGGGTAGTGCAGTGGTTTTCGGGCAGTGTAGATGTCGTGCTGGGGTAGTGTTTCAGGGTTTAGGGCAGTGCAGTGGTGTTCGGACAGTGTAGGGTGTCATGCTGGGGCTGATGTTTCATGATTTAGGGCAGAGCAGTGGTGTTTGGGCAAAGTAGGGGGTCGTTCTGGGGCTGGTGTTCCAGGGTTGAGGGCAGTGCAGTGGTGTTTGGGCAGTGTAAGGGGTCATGCTGGGGCTGGTATTTCAGGGTTCAGGGCAGTGCAGTAGTGTTTTGGCAGTGTAGGGGGTTGTGCTGGGGCTGGTGTTTCAGGGTTTAGGGATGGGGTGTTCGGGCAGTGTAGGGGGACTTGCTGGGGGTGGTGCTTCAGGGTTTAGGGCAATGCAGTGGTGTTCGGGTAGTGTAGTGGGTCATGCTTGAGCTGGTGTTTCAGGGTTTAGGCAGTGCAGTACTGTTCGGGCAGTGTACGGGGTCTTGCTGGGGCTGGTGTTTCAGGGTTAAGGGCAGAGCAGTGCTGTTCGGGCAGTGTAGTGGGTCGTGCTGGGGCTGGTGTTTTTGGGTTGAGGGCAGTGCAGTGCTGTTCTGGCAGTGTAGGGTGTCATTCTGGGGCTGGTGTCTCAGGGCTTAGGGCAGTGCAGTGGTGTTCGGGCAGTGTAGGGATTCGTGCTGGGGCTGGTGTTTCAGGGTTTAGGGCAATTCAGTGGTGTTCAGGCAGTGTAGGGGTTCGTGCTGGGGCTGGTGTTTCAGGGTTTAGGGCAGCGCAGTGGTGCTAGGGCAGTGTAGGGGTTCATGCTGGGGATGGTGTTTCAGGGTTTAGGGCAGTGCAGTGGTGTTCGAGCAGTGTAGGGTTTGTGCTGGGGCTAGTGTTTCAGGGTTTTGGGCAGTGCAGTGGTGTTCGGGCAGTGTAGGGGGTGGTGCTGTTGCTGGTGTTTCAGGGTATAGGGCAGTGCAGTGGTGTTCGGGCAGTGCAGGGGGTCCTGTAGGGGGTGGTGTTTCAGGGTTTAAGGCAGTGCAGTTCTGATCGGGCAGTTTAGGGGGTTGTGGTGGGGCTGGCGTTCCAGGGTTTAGGGCAGAGCAGTGGTGTTTGGGCAGAAAAGGGGGTCGTTCTGGGGCTGGTGTTTAGGGTTTAGGGCAGTGCAGTGGTGTTTGGGCAGTGTAGGGGGTCGTACAGGGGCTGATGTTTCAGGGTTTAGGGCAGAGCAGTGGTGTTCGGACAGTGTAAGGGGTCGTGCTGGGGGTGGTGTTTCAGGGTTTAGGGCAGACCAGTGGTGTTCGGGCAGTATAGCGGGTCTAGCTGGGGCAGGTGTTTCAGGGTTTAGGGCAGTGCATTGGTGTTCGGGCAGTGTAGGGGGTCATGCTGGGGCTGGTGTTTCAGGGTTTAGGGCAGTACAGAGGTGTTCAGGCAGTGTAGGGGGTCGTGCTGGGGCTGGTGTTTCAGGGTTTAGGGCAGAGCATTGGTGTTTGGGCAGTGTAGAGGGTCGTCCTGGGGGTGGTGTTTCAGGGTTTAGGGCAGAGCAGTGGTGTTCGGGCAGTGTAGGATGTCGTGCAGGGTGCTGTTTAGGGTTTAGGGCAGTGCAGTGGTGTTTGGGCCGTGTAGGGGATCGTACAGGGGCTGGTGTTTCAGGGTTTAGGGCAGAGCAGTGGTGTTTGAGCAGTGTAGGGGGTTGTGCTAGGGGTGGTGTTTAGGGTTCAGGGAAGTGCAGTGGTGTTCGGGCCGTGTAGGGGGTCCTGCAGGGGGTGGTGTTTCAGGGTTTAGGGCAGTGCAGTAGTGTTCGGGCAGTGTAGGGGATTGTGCTGGGGCTGGTGTTTCCGGGTTTAGGGCAGTGCAGTGGTGTTCTGGCAGCGTAGGGGGTCGTGCTGGGGCTGGTGTTTCAGGGTTTAGGCCAGTGCAGTGGTGTTCGGGCAGTGTATAGGGTCGTGCTGGTGCAGGTGTTTCAGGGTTTAGGGTAGTACAGTGGTGTTCGGGCAGTGAAGGTGGTCATGCTGGGGCTGGTGTTTCAGAATCTAAGGCAGAGCAGGTGTGTTCGTGCAGAGTAAGGGGGCGAGCTGGGGCTGCTGTTTTATGGTTTAGGGCAGAGCAGTGGTGTTTGGGCAGAGTAGGGGGTCGTTCTGGGGCTGGTGTTTCAGGGTGTAGGGCAGTGCAGTGGTGTTTGGGCAGTGTAGGTGGTCATGCTGGGGCTGGTGTTTCAGAGTTCAGGAGAGTGCAGTGGTGTTTTGGCAATGTAGGGGGTGGTGCTAGGGCTGGTGTTTCAGGGTATAAGGCAGTGCAGTTGTGTTCGGGCAGTGTAGGAGGTCCTGTAGGGGGTGGTGTTTCAGGGTTTAGGGCAGGGCAGTGGTGTTCGGGCAGTGTAGGGGGTCCTGCAGCGGTTGGTGTTTCTGGGTTTAGGACAGTGCAGTGGTGTTAGACCTGGCACCTTGGCGTGAGTCTCCCTTCTACTTTTTGTCGCTCTGTCTCATGTGTTTTGCTGGTGTTAGCTGCTCTGAGCACTGTGACACTGCCAACCAGTACCACAGTGCCAGTGCTCCCTATATTAAATGGATATGTTGGTTAGATTCCATGATTGGCTTATTTGGTTTACTGTCAGACCCCAGTAAAGTGCACCAGGAGTGCCCAGGGCTTGTAAATACAAATTCTGCTGGTGGGCTTGCAGCACTGGTCGCGCCACCTATAGAAGCGGCCTGGTAAAATGTGTCTAAGGTCTGCCATTGCAGAACCTGCATGCAGGCTGGTGCTGTCATGCTGACTGGGCAAGTACACCCACTTGCCAGTCCCTAAACCTTCCCTTAACTTCATATTAGTCACCCCTATGGTAGGCCCAAGGGCAGGGTGCATTGTAAGCATAAGGTAGAACAAGCCCTGATGTGTGTGGCATGTCCTAATAGTGAATTACAGCCATTTTCGTTTTTCACTATTGCAAGGCTACCTGTTTCAATAGGCCAGAATGGGCTGTTAGAATTGTTACATTCTATGATCCTAACAGACCCAGGGAACGTGGTAGAAATTCGAGTTTAGTATGCCTGAACTCAGAATAATAAAATACATATTTTAGTAAAGTTTATTTTAATATTCTGTATTTGCAAATGCCACTTTTAGAAAGTTAGTATTTGCTTGCCTAACCATTTCATCCCGCCTCTGCTATGATGTGTATCTGCCTGTCTGGTTTGTGTGAGTGACAGGGCTGGGGAAACCCAGAGGGGCAGGGCTAGGTAGTCTGGTGGTGAATAGAGAGATTGACATCCAGATGGGTGGGAAGAGTGCACCTGGACTCTGAATAGGGCTGTGCTCTGCCACCACAATGCTGGCTCCACCTTCTGTGGAGCGGCTGATGTCTCTGCCCTGCACTCTGAATAGAAAGTCAGAGTCATGTCAACAAAGTGCTCAGGAACTGGTTTGGACTGGGCAAAGGCCCCTCTACCCCAGAGGAACAAAGGAATTAGGGGTATAAGTATTGGGACCCTGCTCCCAAGAAATTAGATCCTGCTTGACAAGAATAACCTCTGCCTGAGGAGAAGGAACTGGGAAAGCTGTAAGGAGGAGTACTGTCCCTGACCTGGGGGATTGGCCTGCAGTGGTTGCCTTGCTGCTGAAGGAGAGGAGAAAGACTACAAAGACTTTATTTCAACTTGTGCTTAAAAAGATCTCCAAGGGCCTGAGTAGAGCTGGCCTCCTGTTAAGAAGTCCCAGGAACAAAAGGACTTCACCCCCAGCTTCCCCCTGAACTCTGCTGTGTGAGTTCTACCCCTCCTAGAGTGCTGGAACCAGTCTTGGGGCCTCTGGGAGCTGTGCTTGCTGTGGGAAGCTGGCCAAGAAGAAAGAAACCAAAGATCTCCACTTTTTCATGCACAGCCGGCTTAGCGAGTAAATTTACGTCGCACTGCTCGTTAGCGTGCAGATTTTTATCGCTGAGGACATCGTCGCAGAGCCTGCTGCCGCTGAGCCCGATCAGCGCTGGGAAAATCATCGCACCGCTCGTTAGCGGACTGAATTTGATCGCTACCAGCCCAAGATCCGCGCTCTGCCTGTTAGCGGGCAGAATTCGATCGCTGAGAACATCGTCGCAGAGCCTGCTGCTGCTGAGCCAAATCAGCGCTGGAAAAATCATCGCCCCGCTCGTTAGCGGACCGAATTTGATCGCTACCAGCCCATATCCACGCTTCGCCTGTTAGCGGGAAGAATTCCATCGCTGCGAACTTCGTCGCAGAGCCTGCCACTGCTGTGTGGAATCATCGCAGAACAAGCCAAGATCATCTCACCGCTCGTTAGCGTGAGTAATTTTATTGCTGTGAAAATCGTCGCAGACTCAACCAAGATAACCGCCGGTGAAATTGTCGCCCCGCTCGTTAGCGGGCCGAATTTTTCGCATTGTGCCTTAGCAAGTAAATTTCTACAGCATAAGCTACACCTTGATTTTCAACGCTGAAGTGCCGCTAGGAACTTTTTATCGCATCATAAAGTACTGTGGGTTAAAACGGACTCTAAGGTGAATGATTTTGTCGCTAACCTAAGAACTCTTTCTAAAATCATATTCTTCAACTGTGTATGTCATTTTTGTCGTTATTTGGTCTTGTGCTAAGCCTTTATATAAAAGATCACTATTTTTGGATATAAATCTAGTGTGGTGTCCATTTGTGGTGTTGTCACTGGGTTACTGTATGTGGTCACAAATGCTTAACCTATAACGCTCTGAGATAAGCCTTGTCTGCTCGCGCCAAGCTACCTAGAGGGTGAGCAGGGGTAATTTTAAGAGTATAACCCCTTACCCTGACTAGAGGAGAGGGTCCCTGCTTGTCACAAGTACCTACCTGTGCCAACCAGAGAGCCCCAATTCTAACAAGTGGTGTTCGGGTAGTGTAGGGGGTGGTGCTGGGGCTGGTGTTTCAGGGTTTAGGGCAGTGCAGTGGTGTTCCGGCAGCGTAGGGGGTCGTGCTGGGACTGGTGTTTCAGGGTTTAGGGCAGTGCAGTGGTGTTCGTGCAGTGTAGGGGGTCGACCTGGGGCTGGTGTTTCAGGATTTAGGGCAGAGCAGGGGTGTTTGTGCAGAGTAGGGGGTCGTGCTGGGGCTGCTGTTTCATGGTTAAGGGCAGAGCAGTGGTGTTTGGGCAGAGTAGGGGGTCGCTCTGGGGCTCTTGTTTCAGGGTTTAGGGCAGTGCAGTGGTGTTTGGGCAGTGTAGGTGGTCATGCTGGTGCTGGTGTTTCAGGGTTCAGGGCAGTGCAGTGGTGTTTTGGCTGTGTAGGGGGTTGTGCTGGCGTTTCAGGGTATAGGGCAGTGCAGTTGTGTTCGGGCATTGCAGGGGGTCCTGTAGGGGGTGGTGTTTCAGGGTTTAGGGCAGTGCAGTGATGTTCGGGCAGTGTAGGGGCTCGTGCTGGGGCTGGTATTTCGGGGTTTAGGGTAGTGCAGTGGTTTTCGGGCAGTGTAGATGTCGTGCTGGGGTAGTGTTTCAGGGTTTAGGGCAGTGCAGTGGTGTTCGGACAGTGTAGGGTGTCATGCTGGGGCTGATGTTTCATGATTTAGGGCAGAGCAGTGGTGTTTGGGCAAAGTAGGGGGTCGTTCTGGGGCTGGTGTTCCAGGGTTGAGGGCAGTGCAGTGGTGTTTGGGCAGTGTAAGGGGTCATGCTGGGGCTGGTATTTCAGGGTTCAGGGCAGTGCAGTAGTGTTTTGGCAGTGTAGGGGGTTGTGCTGGGGCTGGTGTTTCAGGGTTTAGGGATGGGGTGTTCGGGCAGTGTAGGGGGACTTGCTGGGGGTGGTGCTTCAGGGTTTAGGGCAATGCAGTGGTGTTCGGGTAGTGTAGTGGGTCATGCTTGAGCTGGTGTTTCAGGGTTTAGGCAGTGCAGTACTGTTCGGGCAGTGTACGGGGTCTTGCTGGGGCTGGTGTTTCAGGGTTAAGGGCAGAGCAGTGCTGTTCGGGCAGTGTAGTGGGTCGTGCTGGGGCTGGTGTTTTTGGGTTGAGGGCAGTGCAGTGCTGTTCTGGCAGTGTAGGGTGTCATTCTGGGGCTGGTGTCTCAGGGCTTAGGGCAGTGCAGTGGTGTTCGGGCAGTGTAGGGATTCGTGCTGGGGCTGGTGTTTCAGGGTTTAGGGCAATTCAGTGGTGTTCAGGCAGTGTAGGGGTTCGTGCTGGGGCTGGTGTTTCAGGGTTTAGGGCAGCGCAGTGGTGCTAGGGCAGTGTAGGGGTTCATGCTGGGGATGGTGTTTCAGGGTTTAGGGCAGTGCAGTGGTGTTCGAGCAGTGTAGGGTTTGTGCTGGGGCTAGTGTTTCAGGGTTTTGGGCAGTGCAGTGGTGTTCGGGCAGTGTAGGGGGTGGTGCTGTTGCTGGTGTTTCAGGGTATAGGGCAGTGCAGTGGTGTTCGGGCAGTGCAGGGGGTCCTGTAGGGGGTGGTGTTTCAGGGTTTAAGGCAGTGCAGTTCTGATCGGGCAGTTTAGGGGGTTGTGGTGGGGCTGGCGTTCCAGGGTTTAGGGCAGAGCAGTGGTGTTTGGGCAGAAAAGGGGGTCGTTCTGGGGCTGGTGTTTAGGGTTTAGGGCAGTGCAGTGGTGTTTGGGCAGTGTAGGGGGTCGTACAGGGGCTGATGTTTCAGGGTTTAGGGCAGAGCAGTGGTGTTCGGACAGTGTAAGGGGTCGTGCTGGGGGTGGTGTTTCAGGGTTTAGGGCAGACCAGTGGTGTTCGGGCAGTGTAGCGGGTCTAGCTGGGGCAGGTGTTTCAGGGTTTAGGGCAGTGCATTGGTGTTCGGGCAGTGTAGGGGGTCATGCTGGGGCTGGTGTTTCAGGGTTTAGGGCAGTACAGAGGTGTTCAGGCAGTGTAGGGGGTCGTGCTGGGGCTGGTGTTTCAGGGTTTAGGGCAGAGCATTGGTGTTTGGGCAGTGTAGAGGGTCGTCCTGGGGGTGGTGTTTCAGGGTTTAGGGCAGAGCAGTGGTGTTCGGGCAGTGTAGGATGTCGTGCAGGGTGCTGTTTAGGGTTTAGGGCAGTGCAGTGGTGTTTGGGCCGTGTAGGGGATCGTACAGGGGCTGGTGTTTCAGGGTTTAGGGCAGAGCAGTGGTGTTTGAGCAGTGTAGGGGGTTGTGCTAGGGGTGGTGTTTAGGGTTCAGGGAAGTGCAGTGGTGTTCGGGCCGTGTAGGGGGTCCTGCAGGGGGTGGTGTTTCAGGGTTTAGGGCAGTGCAGTAGTGTTCGGGCAGTGTAGGGGATTGTGCTGGGGCTGGTGTTTCCGGGTTTAGGGCAGTGCAGTGGTGTTCTGGCAGCGTAGGGGGTCGTGCTGGGGCTGGTGTTTCAGGGTTTAGGCCAGTGCAGTGGTGTTCGGGCAGTGTATAGGGTCGTGCTGGTGCAGGTGTTTCAGGGTTTAGGGTAGTACAGTGGTGTTCGGGCAGTGAAGGTGGTCATGCTGGGGCTGGTGTTTCAGAATCTAAGGCAGAGCAGGTGTGTTCGTGCAGAGTAAGGGGGCGAGCTGGGGCTGCTGTTTTATGGTTTAGGGCAGAGCAGTGGTGTTTGGGCAGAGTAGGGGGTCGTTCTGGGGCTGGTGTTTCAGGGTGTAGGGCAGTGCAGTGGTGTTTGGGCAGTGTAGGTGGTCATGCTGGGGCTGGTGTTTCAGAGTTCAGGGGAGTGCAGTGGTGTTTTGGCAATGTAGGGGGTGGTGCTAGGGCTGGTGTTTCAGGGTATAAGGCAGTGCAGTTGTGTTCGGGCAGTGTAGGAGGTCCTGTAGGGGGTGGTGTTTCAGGGTTTAGGGCAGGGCAGTGGTGTTCGGGCAGTGTAGGGGGTCATGCTGGGGCTGGTGTTTCAGGGTTTAGGGCAGAGCAGTGATGTTCGAGTAGTGTAGGGGCTCGTGCTGGGGCTGGTGTTTCAGGGTTTAGGGTAGTGCAGTGGTGTTCAGGCAGTGTAGGGGGTCGTGCAGGGGTAGTGTTTCAGGGTTTAGGGCAGTGCAGTGGTGTTCGGACAGTGTAGGGCGTCGTGCTGGAGCTGGTGTTTCAGGGTATAGGGCAGAGCAGTGGTGTTCGGGCAGTGTAGGGGGTCATGATGGGGCTGCTGTTTCATGGTTTAGGGTAGAGGAGTGGTGTTTGGGCAGAGTAGGGGGTCGTTCTGGGGCTGGTGTTTCAGGGTTTAGGGCAGTGCAGTGGTGTTTGGGCAGTGTAGGGGGTCATGCTGGGGCTGGTGTTTCAGGTTCCAGGGCAGTGCAGTGGTGTTTTGGCAGTGTAGGGGGTTGTGCTGGGGCTGGTGTTTCAGGGTTTAGGGATGGGGTGTTCGGGCAGTGTAGGGTGTCTTGCTGGGGGTGGTGCTTTAGGGTTTAGGCAGTGCAGTGGTGTTCGGGTAGTGTAGGGGGTCTTGCTTGAGCTGGTGTTTCAGGGTTTAGGGCAGTACAGTACTCTTTGGGCAGTGTAGGGGGTCTTGCTGGGGCTGGTGTTTCAGGATTAAGGGCAGAGCAGTGCTGTTCGGGCAGTGTAGAGGGTCGTGCTGTGGCTGGTGTTTCAGGGTTTAGGGCAGTGCATTGGTGTTCGAGCAGTGTAGGGTTTGTGCTGGGGCTAGTGTTTCAGGGTTTTGGGCAGTGCAGTGGTGTTCGGGCATTGTAGGGGGTGGTGCTGGGGTTGGTGTTTCAGGGTATAGGGCAGTGCAGTGTTGTTCGGGCAGTGCAGGGGGTCCTGTAGGGGGTGGTGTTTCAGGGTTTAGGGCAGTGCAGTGCTGTTCGGGCAGTGTAGGGGGTCGTGCTGGGGCTGGTTTTTCATGGTTTAGGGCAGTGGTGTTCCGGCAGTGTGGGGGTCTTGCTGGGGGTGGTGTTTCAGGGATTTGGGCAGTGCAGTGGTGTTCAGGCAGTATAGGGGGTCTTGCTGGGGCTGGTGTTTCAGGGTTTAGGGCAGTGCAGTGGTGTTCGGGCAGTGTAGGGGGTCATGCAGGGGGTGGTGTTTCAGGGTTTATGGCAGTGCACTGGTGCTCGTACATTGTAGGGGGTCATGCTGTTGCTTGTGTTTCAGTGTTTAGGGCAGTGCAGCGGTGATCGGGCAGTGTAGGGGGTCTTGCTGGGGCTGTTGTTTCAGGCTTTAGGGCAGTGCAGTGGTGTTTGGGCACTGTATGGGGTCATGCAGGGACTGGTGTTTCAGGGTTTAAGGCAGAGCAGTGGTGTTTGGGCAGTGTAGGGGGTCGTGCTGGGGTAGTGTTTCAGGGTTTATGGCAGAGGAGTTGTGTTCGGGCAGGGTAGGGGGTCGTGCGGGGAGGGGTGTTCTAGGGTTTAGGGCAGTGCACTGGTGTTCGGGCAGTGTAGGGAGTTGTGCTGGGGCTGGTGTTTCAGGGTTTAGGGCAGTGCAGTGGTGTTCGGGCAGTGTAGGAGGTCGTGCTGGGGCTGGTGTTTCAGGGTTTAGGGCAGTGGTGTTCGGTCAATGTAGAGGGTCTTGCTGGGGGTGGTGTTTCAGGGTTTTGGACAGTGCAGTTGTGTTCGGGCAGTGTAGGGGGTCTTGCTGGGGCTGGTGCTTCAGGGTTTAGGGCAGTGTAGTGGTGTTTGGGCAGTGTAGGTGGTCATGCTGGGGCTGGTGTTTCAGGGTTCAGGGCAGTGCAGTGGTGTTTTGGCAGTGTAGGGCTGGTGCTAGGGCTGGTGTTTCAGGGTATAGGGCAGTGCAGTTGTGTTCGGGCAGTGCAGGGAGTCCTGTCGGGTGTGGTGTTTCAGGGTTTAGGGCAGTGCAGTGGTGTTCGGGCAGTTTAGGGGGTCATGCTGGGGCTGGTGTTTCAGGATTTAGGGCAGAGCAGTGGTATTCAGGCAGTGTAGAGGGTCGTGCTGGGGGTGGTGTTTCAGGGTTTAGGGCAGAGCAGTGGTGTTCGGCCAGTGTAGGGTGTCGTGCGGGGTTTTGGTTAGGGTTTAGGGCAGTGCAGTGGTGTTTGGGCAGTGTAGGGGCTCCTGCAGGGGGTGGTGTTTCAGGGTTTAGTGCAGTGCAGTGGTGTTCGGTCAATGTAGGGGGTCGTGCTGGGGCTGGTGTTTCAGGGTTTAGGGCAGAACAGTGGTGTTCGGGCAGTGTAGAGGGTCGTGCTGGGGGTGGTGTTTCAGGGATTAGGGCAGAGCAGTGGTGTTCGGGCAGTGTAGGGTGTCGTGCGGGGATTTGGTTAGGGTTTAGGGCAGTGCAGTGGTGTTCGGGCAGTGTAGGGGATCGTGTGGGGGGTGGTGTTCCAGGGTTTAGGGCAGTGCACTGGTGTTCAGGCAGTGTAGGGTGATGTGCTGGGGCTGGTGTTTCAGGGTATAGGGCAGTGCAGCAGTGTTCGGGCAGTGTAGGGGGTTGTGCTGGGGATGGTGTTTCAGGGGTTAGGGCAGTGTAGTGGTGTTCCGGCAGTGTAGGAGGTCGATCAAGGGGGTTGTGTTTCAGGGTTTAGGGCAGTGCAGTGGTGATCAGGCAGTGTGGGGGTCTTGCTGGGGGTGATGTTTTAGGGATTTGGGCAGTGCAGTGTGGTTCAAGCAGTATAGGGGGTCTTGCTGGGGCTGGTGTTTCAGGGTTTAGGGCAGTGCAGTGGTGTTCGGGCAGTGTAGAGGGTCGTGCAGGGGGTGGTGTTTCAGGGTTTATGGCAGTGCACTGGTGCTCATACATTGTAGGGGGTCATGCTGTTGCTTGTGTTTCAGTGTTCAGGGCAGTGCAGCGGTGTCCGGGCAGTGTAGGGGGTCTTGCTGGGGCTGTTGTTTCAGGGCTTATGGCAGAGCAGTGCTGTTCGGGCAGTGTAGGGTGTCGTGTTGGGGCTGGTGTTTCAGGGTTTAGGGCAGTGCAGTGGTGTTCGGGCAGTGTAGGGGGTCATGCAGGGGCTGGTGTTTCAGGGTTTAAGGCAGAGCAGTGGTGTTTGGGCAGTGTAGGGGGTTGTGCTGGGGTGGTGTTTCAGGGTTTATGGCAGAGGACTTGTGTTCGGGAAGTGTAGGGGGTAATGCAGGGGTGGTGTTTAGGGTTTAGGGCAGTGCAGTGGTGTTCGGGAAGTATAGGGGGTCGTGCGGGGGGTGGTGTTCTAGGGTTTAGGGCAGTGCACTGGTGTTCGGGCAGTGTAGGGGGTTGTGCTGGGGCTGGTGTTTCAGGGTTTAGGGCAATGCAGTGGTGTTCGGGCAGTGTAGAGTGTCGTGCTGGGGCTGGTGTTTCAGGGATAGGGCAGTTGTGTTCAGGCAGTGTAGGGGCTTACTGGGGGTGGTGTTTCAGGGTTTTGGACAGTGCAGTTGTGTTCGGTCAGTGTAAATGGTCTTGCTGGGGTTGGTGCTTCAGGGTTTAGGGCAGTGTAGTGGTGTTTGGGCAGTGTTGGTGGTCATGCTGGGGCTGGTGTTTCAGGGTTCAGGGCAGTGCAGTGGTGTTTTGGCAGTGTAGGGGTGGTGCTGGGGCTGGTGTTTCAGGGTATAGGGCAGTGCAGTGGTGTTCGGGCAGTGTAGAGGGTCGTGCTGGGGGTGGTGTTTCAGGGTTTAGGGCAGAGCAGTGGTGTTTGGGCAGTGTAGGGTGTCATGTGGGGTTTTGGTTAGGGTTTAGGGCAGTGCAGTGGTGTTCGGGCAGTGTAGGGGGTCGTGTGGGGGGTGGTGTTCCAGGGTTTAGGGCAGTGCACTGGTGTTCCGGCAGTGTAGGGGGATGTGCTGGGGCTGGTGTTTCAGGGTATAGGGCAGTGCAGCAATGTTCGGGCAGTGTAGGGGGTCATGCTGGGGATGGTGTAATAGGGGTTAGGGCAGTGCAGCAGGGTTCGGGCAGTGTACGGGGTCATGCTGGGGATGGTGTTTCAGGCTTTAGGGCAGTGCAGTGGTGTTCGGGCAGTGAAGGGGGTGGTGCTGGGGCTGGTGTTTAGGGTTTCGGGCAGTGCAGTGGTGTTCGGGAAGTGTAGGGGGTTGTGCGGTAGTGATGTTCCAGGGTTTAGGGCAGTGCACTGGTGTTCGGGCAGTATAGGGTGTTGTGCAGGGGAGTGGTGGTTCAGGGTTTAGGGCAGTGCTGTGGTGTGGTGTGGTTTTCGGGCAGTGTAGGGGGTCGTGCAGGGGTTGGTGTTTAGGGTATAGGGTAGGGCTGTGCAGTGGTGTTCGGGCAGTGCAGGGGTCCTGCAGGGGGTGGTGTTTCAGGGTGTACGGCAGTGCAGTGGTGTTCGGGCAGTGTAGGGGGTCGTACTGGGGCTGGTGTTTCAGGGTTTAGGTCAGTGCAGTGGTGTTCTGGCAGTGTAGGAGGTGTTGCTGGGCCTGGTGTGTCAGTGTTTAGGGAAGTGCAGTGCTGTTTGCGCAGTGTAGGAGGTCATGCTGGGGCTTGTGTTTCAGGGTTTAGGGCAGAGCAGGGTGTTTAGGCAGATTAGGGAGTCGTTCTGGGGCTGGTGTTTAGGGTTTAGGGCAGTGAAGGGGTGTTTGGGCAGTGTAGGGGGTCGTATAGGGGCTGGTGTTTCAGGGTTTAGGGCAGAGCAGTCGTGTTCGGGCAGTGTAGGGGGTTGTGCTGGGGGTGGTGTTTCAGGGTTTAGGGCAGAGCAGTGGTGTTCGGGCAGTGTAGCGGGTCTTGCTGGGGCAGGTGTTTCAGGGTTTAGGGCAGTACATTGGTGTTCGGGCAGTGTAGGGGGGCATGCTGGGGCTGGTGTGTCAGGGTTTAGGGCAGTGCAGTGGTGTTCGGGCAGTGTAGGGGGTTGTGCTGGGGCTGGTGTTTCAGGGTTTAGTGCAGAGCAGTGGTGTTCGGGCAGTGTAGAGGGTCGTGCTGGGGGTGGTGTTTCAGGGTTTCGGGCAGAGCAGTGGTGTTCGGGCACTGTAGGATGTTGTGCGGGGTGGTGTTTAGGCTTTAGGGCATTGGTGTTTGAGCAGTGTAGGGAGTCATACAGGGGCTGGTGTTTCAGGGTTTAGGGCAGTGCAGTGGTCTTTGGGCAGTGTAGGGAGTCGTGCTAGGGGTGGTGTTTCAGGGTTTAGGGCAGAGCAGTGGTGTTCGGGCAGTGTAGAGGGTTGTGCAAGGGTGGTGTTTAGGGTTTAGGGCCGTGCACTGGTGTTCGGGCAGTGTAGGGTGTCGTGCAGGGGAGTGGTGGTTCAGGGTTTAGGGCAGTGCTGTGGTGTGGTGTTCGGGCAGTGTAGGGAGGTCGAGCAGGGTGTTGTGTTTCAGGGTTTAGGGCAGTTCAGTGGTGTCCAGGCAGTGTAGGGTGTCATGCAGGGGTTGATGTTTCAGGCTTTAGGCGAGTGCAGTGGTGTTCAGGCAGTGTAGGGGGTCGAGCAGGGGGTTGGTGTTTCAGGGTTTAGGGCAGTGCAGTGGTGATCGGGCAGTGTAGGGGGTGGTGCATGGAGTGGAGTTTCAGGGTTTAGGGAAGTGCAGTCGTGTTCGGGCAGTGTAGGGGGTCCTGCAGTGGTTGGTATTTCAGGGTTTAGTGCAGTGCAGAGGTGTTTGGGCAGTGTAGGGGGTTGTGCTGGGGAGTGGTGGTTCAGGGTTTAGGGCAGTGCTGTGGTGTGGTTTTCGGGCAGTGTAGGGGTCATGCAGGGGTTGGTGTTTAGGGTATAGGGTAGGGCTGTGCAGTGGTGTTCGGGCAGTGCAGGGGGTCCTGCAGGGGGTGGTGTTTCAGGGTGTAGGGCAGTGCAGTGGTGTTTGGGCAGTGTAGGGGGTCGTACTGGGGCTGGTGTTTCAGGGTTTAGGTCAGTGCAGTGGTGTTCTGGCAGTGTAGGGGGTATTGCTGGGGCTGGTGTGTCAGTGTTTAGGGCAGAGCAGTGCTGTTTGCACAGTGTAGGAGGTCATGCTGGGGCTTGTGATTCAGGGTTTAGGGCAGAGCAGTGGTGTTTAGGCAGATTAGGGGGTCTTTCTGGGGCTGGTGTTTCGGGTTTAGGGCAGTGCAGTGGTGTTTGGGCAGTGTAGGGGGTCGTATAGGGGCTGGTGTTTCAGGGTTTAGGGCAGAGCAGTGGTGTTCGGGCAGTGTAGGGGGTTGTGCTGGGGGTGGTGTTTCAGGGTTTAGGGCAGAGCAGTGGTGTTCGGGCAGTGTAGCGGGTCTTGCTGGGGCAGGTGTTTCAGGGTTTAGGGCAGTACATTGGTGTTCGGGCAGTGTAGGGGGGCATGCTGGGGCTGGTGTGTCAGGGTTTAGGGCAGTGCAGTGGTGTTCGGGCAGTGTAGGGGGTCGTGCTGGGGCTGGTGTTTCAGGGTTTAGTGCAGAGCAGTGGTGTTCGGGCAGTGTAGAGGGTCGTGCTGGGGGTGGTGTTTCAGGGTTTAGGGCAGAGCAGTGGTGTTCGGGCACTGTAGGGTGTCGTGTGGGGTGGTGTTTAGGGTTTAGGGCAGTGGTGTTTGGGCAGTGTAGGGGGTCATACAGGGGCTGGTGTTTCAGGGTTTAGGGCAGAGCAGTGGTGTTTGGGCAGTGTAGGGGGTCGTGCTAGGGATGGTGTTTCAGGGTTTAGGGCAGAGCAGTGGTGTTCGGGCAGTGTAGAGGGTCGTGCAAGGGAGGTGTTTAGGGTTTAGGGCCGTGCACTGGTGTTCGGGCAGTGTAGGGTGTCGTGCAGGGGAGTGGTGGTTCAGGGTTTAGGGCAGTGCTGTGGTGTGGTGTTCAGGCAGTGTAGGGAGGTCGAGCAGGGGGTTGTGTTTCAGGGTTTAGGGCAGTTCAGTGGTGTCCAGGCAGTGTAGGGTGTTGTGCAGGGGTTGATGTTTCAGGCTTTAGGCGAGTGCAGTGGTGTTCAGGCAGTGTAGGGGGTCGAGCATGGGGTTGGTGTTTCAGGGTTTAGGGCAGTGCAGTGGTGATCGGGCAGTGTAGGGGGTGGTGCATGGGGTGGAGTTTCAGGGTTTAGGGAAGTGCAGTCGTGTTCGGGCAGTGTAGGGGGTCCTGCAGGGGTTGGTGTTTCAGGGTTTAGTGCAGTGCAGAGGTGTTCGGGCAGTGTAGGGGGTCATGCTGGGGCTGGTGTTTCAGGGTTTAGGGCAGTGGTGTTCGGGCAGTGTAGGGGGTCTTGCTGGGGGTGGTGTTTCAGGGTTTTGGACAGTGCAGTGGTGTTCGGGCAGTGTAGGGGGTCTTGCTGGGGCTGGTGCTTCAGGGTTTAGGGCAGTGTAGTGGTGTTTGGGCAGTGTAGGGGTGGTGCTGGGGCTGGTGTTTCAGGGTATAGGGCAGTGCTGTTGTGTTCGGGCAGTGCAGGGGGTCCTGTAGGGGTGGTGTTTCAGGGTTTAGGGCAGTGCAGTGATGTTCGGGCAGTTTAGGGGGTCGTGCTGGGGCTGGTGTTTCAGGGTTGAGGGCAGAGCAGTGGGGTTCGGGCAGTGTAGAGGGTCGTGCTGGGGGTGGTGTTTCAGGGTTTAGTGCAGTGCAGTGGTGTTCGGGCAATGTAGGGGGTCGTGCTGGGGGTGGTGTTTCAGGGTTTAGTGCAGTGCAGTGGTGTTCGGGCAATGTAGGGGGTCGTGCTGGGGCTGGTGTTTCAGGGTTTAGGGCAGAGCAGTGGTGTTCGGGCAGTGTAGAGGGTCATGCTGGGGGTGGTGTTTCAGGGATTAGGGCAGAGCAGTGGTGTTCGGGCAGTGTAGGGTGTCGTGCGGGGATTTGGTTAGGGTTTAGGGCAGTGCAGTGGTGTTTGGGCAGTGTAGGGGATCGTGTGGGGGGTGGTGTTCAAGGGTTTAGGGCAGTGCACTGGTGTTCAGGCAGTGTAGGGGGATGTGCTGGGGCTGGTGTTTCAGGGTATAGGGCAGTGCAGCAGTGTTCGGGCAGTGTAGGGGGTTGTGCTGGGGATGGTGTTTCAGGGGTTAGGGCAGTGTAGTGGTGTACCGGCAGTGTAGGAGGTCGATCAAGGAGGTTGTGTTTCAGGGTTTAGTATGTATGTATGTGTATGTGTGTTCTTATATAGCGCTCGACTTACCCTTGGGCATCTCGGCGCTTGCATTGGGAACCCGTCCTGGCTTTTCCCTGTGAGATAACCCGTACTGGGCATCCCCAAGGTGAAAGCCAGGCATCCCGCCGCAGGGGGGGCCGTAGTGGAGATTAAGCAAGCTATTGCCCAGAGTTGCAGAGTGTGAACCCATGATTCAAGTAGGCACCGAAGTGAGAATTATCGAGTCCGTGGACACTTGGGCTCATACCCTGCCGCGTCGGGAATTGAACCCTGGCCCCGGGTCTGACCTCTGCTTCAGGGTATGCCTCCTCTAACCAGTGAGCCACACTTCTCCACTTCTTTAGGGCAGTGCAGTGGTGATCAGGCAGTGTGGGGGTCTTCCTGGGGGTGATGTTTCAGGGATTTGGGCAGTGCAGTGGTGTTCAGGCAGTATAGGGGGTCTTGATGGGGCTGGTGTTTCAGGGTTTAGGGCAGTGCAGTGGTGTTCGGGCAGTGTAGAGCGTCGTGCAGGGGGTGGTGTTTCAGGGTTTATGGCAGTGCACTGGTGCTCATACATTGTAGGGGGTTATGCTGTTTCTTGTGTTTCAGTGTTTAGGGCAGTGCAGCGGTGTTCGGGCAGTGTAGGGGGTCTTGCTGGGGCTGTTGTTTCAGGGCTTATGGCAGAGCAGTGCTGTTCGGGCAGTGTAGGGTGTCGTGTTGGGGCTGGTGTTTCAGGGTTTAGGGCAGGGCAGTGGTGTTCGGGCAGTGTAGGGGGTCATGCAGGGGCTGGTGTTTCAGGGTTTAAGGCAGAGCAGTGGTGTTTGGGCAGTGTAGGGGTCGTGCTGGGGTGGTGTTTCAGGGTTTAGGGCAGAGGAGTTGTGTTCGGGCAGTGTAGGGGGTCATGCAGGGGTGGTGTTTAGGGTTTAGGGCAGGGCAGTGGTGTTCGGGAAGTTAAGGGGACGTGCGGGGGTGGTGTTCTAGGGTTTAGGGCAGTGCACTGGTGTTCGGGCAGTGTAGGGGGTTGTGCTGGGGCTGGTGTTTCAGGGATTAGGGCAGTGCAGTGGTGTTCGGGCAGTGTAGGGGGTCGTGCTGGGGCTGGTGTTTCAGGGTTTAGGGCAGTGGTGTTCGGGCAGTGTAGGGGCTTACTGGGGGTGGTGTTTCAGGGTTTTGGACAGTGCAGTTGTGTTCGGTCAGTGTAAATGGTCTTGCTGGGGCTGGTGTTTCATGGTTCAGGGCAGTGCAGTGGTGTTTTGGCAGTGTAGGGGTGGTGCTGGGGCTGGTGTTTCAGGGTATAGGGCAGTGCAGTTGTGTTCGGGCAGTTTAGGGGGTCGTGCTGGGGAGTGGTGGTTCAGGGTTTAGGGCAGTGCTGTGGTGTGGTGTGGTGTTCAGGCAGTGTAGGGAGGTCGAGCAGGGGGTTGTGTTTCAGGGTTTAGGGCAGTTCAGTGGTGTCCAGGCAGTGTAGTGTGTCGTGCAGGGGTTGATGTTTCAGGCTTTAGGCGAGTGCAGTGGTGTTCAGGCAGTGTAGGGGGTCGAGCAGGGGGTTGGTGTTTCAGGGTTTAGGGCAGTGCAGTGGTGATCGGGCAGTGTAGGGGGTGGTGCATGGAGTGGAGTTTCAGGGTTTAGGGAAGTGCAGTCGTGTTCGGGCAGTGTAGGGGGTCCTGCAGTGGTTGGTATTTCAGGGTTTAGTGCAGTGCAGAGGTGTTCGGGCAGTGTAGGGGGTTGTGCTGGGGAGTGGTGGTTCAGGGTTTAGGGTAGGGCTGTGCAGTGGTGTTCGGGCAGTGCAGGGGGTCCTGCAGGGGGTGGTGTTTCAGGGTGTAGGGCAGTGCAGTGGTGTTCGGGCAGTGTAGGGGGTCGTACTGGGGCTGGTGTTTCAGGGTTTAGGTCAGTGCAGTGGTGTTCTGGCAGTGTAGGGGGTATTGCTGGGGCTGGTGTGTCAGGGTTTAGGGCAGTGGTGTTCGGGCAGTGTAGGGGCTTACTGGGGGTGGTGTTTCAGGGTTTTGGACAGTGCAGTTGTGTTCGGTCAGTGTAAATGGTGTTGCTGGGGCTGGTGTTTCATGGTTCAGGGCAGTGCAGTGGTGTTTTGGCAGTGTAGGTGGTGGTGCTGGGGGTGGTGTTTCAGGGTATAGGGCAGTGCCGTGGTGTTTGGGCAGTGCAGGGGTTCTGCAGGGGGTGGTGTTTCAGGGTTTAGTGCAGAGCAGTGGTGTTTGGGCAGTGTAGGGGGACGTGCTGTGGCTGGTATTTCAGGGTTTAGGGCAGTGGTTTTCGGGCAGTGTAGGGGGTCTTGCTGGGGGTGGTGTTTCAGGGTTTTGGACAGTGCAGTGGTGTTCGGGCAGTGTAGGGGGTCTTGCTGGGGCTGGTGCTTCAGGGTTTAGGGCAGTGTAGTGGTGTTTGGGCAGTGTAGGGGTGGTGCTTGGGCTGGTGTTTTAGGGTATAGGGCAGTGCAGTTGTGTTCGGGCAGTTTAGGGGGTCGTGCTGGGGCTGGTGTTTCAGGGTTGTGGGCAGAGCAGTGGGGTTCGGGCAGTGTAGAGGGTCGTGCTGGGGGTGGTGTTTCAGGGTTTAGTGCAGTGCAGTGGTGTTCGGGCAATGTAGGGGGTCGTGCTGGGGCTGGTGTTTCAGGGTTTAGGGCAGAGCAGTGCTGTTCAGGTAGTGTAGGGTGTCGTGCGGGGATTTGGTTAGGGTTTAGGGCAGTGCAGTGGTGTTTGGGAAGTGTAGGGGATTGTGTGGGGGGTGGTGTTCCAGGGTTTAGGGCAGTGCACTGGTGTTCAGGCAGTGTAGGGGGATGTGCTGGGGCTGGTGTTTCAGGGTATAGGGCAGTGCAGCAGTGTTCGGGCAGTGTAGGGGGTTGTGCTGGGGATGGTGTTTCAGGGGTTAGGGCAGTGTAGTGGTGTTCCGGCAGTGTAGGAGGTCGATCAAGGAGGTTGTGTTTCAGGGTTTAGGGCAGTGCAGTGGTGATCAGGCAGTGTGGGGGTCTTGCTGGGGGTGATGTTTCAGGGATTTTGGCAGTGCAGTGGTGTTCAGGCAGTATAGGGGGTCTTGCTGGGGCTGGTGTTTCAGGGTTTAGGGCAGTGCAGTGATGTTCGGGCAGTGTAGAGCGTCGTGCAGGGGGTGGTGTTTCAGGGTTTATGGCAGTGCACTGGTGCTCATACATTGTAGGGGGTCATGCTGTTGCTTGTGTTTCAGTGTTTAGGGCAGTGCAGCGGTGTTCGGGCAGTGTAGGGGGTCTTGCTGGGGCTGTTGTTTCAGGGCTTATGGCAGAGCAGTGCTGTTCGGGCAGTGTAGGGTGTCGTGTTGGGGCTGGTGTTTCAGGGTTTAGGGCAGTGCAGTGGTGTTCGGGCAGTGTAGGGGGTCATGCAGGGGCTGGTGTTTCAGGGTTTAAGGCAGAGCAGTGGTGTTTGGGCAGTGTAGGGGGTCGTGCTGGGGTGGTGTTTCAGGGTTTAGGGCAGAGGAGTTGTGTTTGGGCAGTGTAGGGGGTCATGCAGGGGTGGTGTTTAGGGTTTAGGGCAGGGCAGTGGTGTTCGGGAAGTTAAGGGGGTCGTGCGGGGGATGGTGTTCTAGGGTTTAGGGCAGTGCACTGGTGTTCGGGCAGTGTAGGGGGTTGTGCTGGGGCTGGTGTTTCAGGGTTTAGGGCAGTGCAGTGGTGTTCGGGCAGTGTAGGGGGTCGTGCTGGGGCTGGTGTTTCAGGGTATAGGGCAGTGGTGTTCGGGCAGTGTAGGGGCTTACTGGGGGTGGTGTTTCAGGGTTTTGGACAGTGCAGTTGTGTACGGTCAGTGTAAATGGTCTTGCTGGGGCTGGTGTTTCAGGGTTCAGGGCAGTGCAGTGGTGTTTTGGCAGTGTAGGGGTGGTGCTGGGGCTGGTGTTTCAGGGTATAGGGCAGTGCAGTTGTGTTCGGGCAGTTTAGGGGGTCGTGCTGGGGCTGGTGTTTCAGGGTTTAGGGCAGAGCAGTGGTGTTCGGGCAGTGTAGAGGGTCGTGCTGGGGGTGGTGTTTCAGGGTTTAGGGCAGAGCAGTTGTGTTTGGGCAGTGTGGGGTGTCGTGCAGGGTTTTGGTTAGGGTTTAGGCCAGTGCAGTGGTGTTCGGGCAGTGTAGGGGGTCGTGTGGGGGGTGGTGTTCCAGGGTTTAGGGCAGTGCACTGGTGTTCCGGCAGTGTAGGGGGATGTGCTGGGGCTGGTGTTTCAGGGTATAGGGCAGTGCAGCAATGTTCTGGCAGTGTAGGGGGTCATGCTGGGGATGGTGTAACAGGGGTTAGGGCAGTGCAGCAGTGTTCGGGCAGTGTACGGGGTCATGCTGGGAATGGTGTTTCAGGCTTTAGGGCAGTGCAGTGGTGTTCGGGCAGTGAAGGGGGTGGTGCTGTTGCTGGTGTTTAGGGTTTAGGGCAGTGCAGTGGTGTTCGGGAAGTGTAGGGGGTTGTGCAGAAGTGATGTTCAAGGGTTTAGGGCAGTGCACTGGTGTTCGGGCAGTATAGGGTGTCGTGCAGGGGAGTGGTGGTTCAGGGTTTAGGGCAGTGCTGTGGTGTGGTGTGGTTTTCGGGCAGTGTAGGGGGCCGTGCAGGGGTTGGTGTTTAGGGTATAGGGTAGGGCTGTGCAGTGGTGTTCGGGCAGTGCAGGGGGTCCTGCAGGGGGTGGTGTTTCAGGGTGTACGGCAGTGCAGTGGTGTTCGGGCAGTGTAGGGGGTCATACTGGGGCTGGTGTTTCAGGGTTTAGGTCAGTGCAGTGGTGTTCTGGCAGCGTAGGAGGTGTTGCTGGGGCTGGTGTGTCAGTGTTTAGGGCAGTGCAGTGGTCTTTGCGCAGTGTAGGAGGTCATGCTGGGGCTTGTGTTTCAGGGTTTAGGGCAGAGCAGTGGTGTTCGGGCACTGTAGGGGGTTGTGCTGGGGGTGGTGTTTCAGGGTTTAGGGCAGAGCAGTGGTGTTCGGGCAGTGTAGCGGGTCTTGCTGGGGCAGGTGTTTCAGGGTTTAGGGCAGTACATTGGTGTTCGGGCAGTGTAGGGAGGCATGCTGGGGCTGGTGTTTCAGGGTTTAGGGCAGTGCAGTGGCATTCGGGCAGTGTAGGGGGTCGTGCTGGGGCTAGTGTTTCAGGGTTTAGTGCAGAGCAGTGGTGTTCGGGCAGTGTAGAGGGTCATGCTGGGGGTGGTGTTTCAGGGTTTAGGGCAGAGCAGTGGTGTTCGGGCACTGTAGGGTGTCGTGCGGGGTGGTGTTTAGGGTTTAGGGCAGTGGTGTTTGAGCAGTGTAGGGGGTCATACAGGGGCTGGTATTTCAGGGTTTAGGGCAGAGCAGTGGTCTTTGGGCAGTGTAGGGGGTCGTGCTAGGGGTGGTGTTTTAGGGGTTAGGGCAGAGCAGTGGTGTTCGGGCAGTGTAGAGGGTTGTGCAAGGGTGGTGTTTAGGGTTTAGGGCCGTGCACTGGTGTTCGGGCAGTGTAGGGTGTTGTGCAGGGGAGTGGTGGTTCAGGGTTTAGGGCAGTGCTGTGGTGTGGTGTTCGGGCAGTGTAGGGAGGTCGAGCAGGGGGTTGTGTTTCAGGGTTTAGGGCAGTTCAGTGGTGTCCAGGCAGTGTAGGGTGTCGTGCAGGGGTTGATGTTTCAGGCTTTAGGCGAGTGTAGTGGTGTTCAGGCAGTGTAGGGGGTCGAGCAGGGGGTTGGTGTTTCAGGGTTTAGGGCAGTGCAGTGGTGATTGGGCAGTGTAGGGGGTGGTGCATGGAGTGGAGTTTCAGGGTTTAGGGAAGTGCAGTCGTGTTCGGGCAGTGTAGGGGGTCCTGCAGGGGTTGGTATTTCAGGGTTTAGTGCAGTGCAGAGGTGTTCGGGCAGTGTAGGGGGTCGTGCTGGGGAGTGGTGGTTCAGGGTTAAGGCAGTGCTGTGGTGTGGTTTTCGGGCAGTGTAGGGGTCATGCAGGGGTTGGTGTTTAGGGTAGGGGTGGGCGAAATTTGCGTAATCGCGTTACGCAAATCTCCGCGAAACGGTAAAAAATCTCCGCGAACACGCAGAAATTCCGCGAACACGCGGAATTGCTTGTTCGCGATACTTTTTTCCTGTTCGCGATCGCTGTTTGCGAGCTCGGGGTGAAATATCTCGCGAACACGCATATTGAGACCGCGAACAAGCACAAAATTTCGCGAAGTTGCGGAATGCAGATTTTTGGGCAATTTCGCGTTCTCCGCGTAACGCGAAATTACCCAAATTCCGCGAACGGAGCGGAATTTACCGCCCAGGCCTAGTTTAGGGTATAGGGTAGGGCTGTGCAGTGGTGTTCGGGTAGTGCAGGGGGTCCTGCAGGGGGTGGTGTTTCAGGGTGTAGGGCAGTGCAGTGGTGTTCCGGCAGTGTAGGGGGTCGTACTGGGGCTGGTGTTTCAGGGTTTAGGTCAGTGCAGTGGTGTTCTGGCACTGTAGGGGGTGTTGCTGGGGCTGGTGTGTCAGTGTTTAGGGCAGTGCAGTGCTGTTTGCACAGTGTAGGAGGTCATGCTGGGGCTTGTGTTTCAGGGTTTAGGGCAGAGCAGTGGTGTTTAGGCAGATTAGGGGGTCGTTCTGGGGCTGGTGTTTCGGGTTTAGGGCAGTGCAGTGGTGTTTGGGCAGTGTAGGGGGTCGTATAGGGGCTGGTGTTTCAGGGTTTAGGGCAGAGCAGTGGTGTTCGGGCAGTGTAGGGGCTTGTGCTGGGGGTGGTGTTTCAGGGTTTAGGGCAGAGCAGTGGTGTTCGGGCAGTGTAGCGGGTCTTGCTGGGGCAGGTGTTTCAGGGTTTAGGGCAGTACATTGGTGTTCGGGCAGTGTAGGGGGCATGCTGGGGCTAGTGTGTCAGGGTTTAGGGCAGTGCAGTGGTGTTCGGGCAGTGTAGGGGGTCGTGCTGGGGCTGGTGTTTCAGGGTTTAGTGCAGAGCAGTGGTGTTCGGGCAGTGTAGAGGGTCATGCTGGGGGTGGTGTTTCAGGGTTTAGGGCAGAGCAGTGGTGTTCGGGCACTGTAGGGTGTCGTGCGGGATGGTGTTTAGGGTTTAGGGCAGTGGTGTTTGGGCAGTGTAGGGGGTAATACAGGGGCTGGTGTTTCAGGGTTTAGGGCAGAGCAGTGGTGTTTGGGCAGTGTAGGGGGTCGTGCTAGGGGTGGTGTTTCAGGGTTTAGGGCAGAGCAGTGGTGTTCGGGCAGTGTAGAGGGTTGTGCAAGGGTGGTGTTTAGGGTTTAGGGCCGTGCACTGGTGTTCGGGCAGTGTAGGGTGTCGTGCAGGGGAGTGGTGGTTCAGGGTTTAGGGCAGTGCTGTGGTGTGGTGTTCGGGCAGTGTAGGGAGGTCGAGCAGGGGGTTGTGTTTCAGGGTTTAGAGCAGTTCAGTGGTGTCCAGGCAGTGTAGGGTGTCGTGCAGGGGTTGATGTTTAAGGCTTTAGGCGAGTGCAGTGGTGTTCAGGCAGTGTAGGGGGTCGAGCAGGGGGTTGGTGTTTCAGGGTTTAGAGCAGTGCAGTGGTGATCGGGCAGTGTAGGGGGTGGTGCATGGGGTGGAGTTTCAGGGTTTAGGGAAGTGCAGTCGTGTTCGGGCAGTGTAGGGGGTCCTGCAGGGGTTGGTGTTTCAGGGTTTAGTGCAGTGCAGTGGTGATCGGGCAGTGTAGGGGGTGGTGCATGGGGTGGAGTTTCAGGGTTTAGGCGAGTGCAGAGGTGTTCGGGCAGTGTAGGGGGTCGTGCTGGGGCTGGTGTTTCAGGGTTTAGGGCAGTGGTGTTCGGGCAGTGTAGGGGGTCTTGCTGGGGGTGGTGTTTCAGGGGTTTGGACAGTGCAGTGGTGTTTGGGCAGTGTAGGGGGTCTTGCTGGGGCTGGTGCTTCAGGGTTTAGGGCAGTGTAGTGGTGTTTGGGCAGTGTAGTTGTGGTGCTGGGGCTGGTGTTTCAGGGTTGAGGGCAGAGCAGTGGGGTTCGGGCAGTGAAGAGGGTCGTGCTGGGGGTGGTGTTTCAGGGTGTAGGGCAGAGCAGTGGTGTTCGGGCAGTGTAGGGTGTCGTGCGGGGTTTTGGTTAGGGTTTAGGGCAGTGCAGTGGTGTTCGGGCAGTGTAGGGGGTCGTGTGGGTGGTGGTGTTCCAGGGTTTAGGGCAGTGCACTGGTGTTCAGGCAGTGTAGGAGGATGTGCTGGAGCTGGTGTTTCAGGGTATAGGGCAGTGCAGCAGTGTTCGGGCAGTGTAGTGGGTCGTGCTGGGGATGGTGTTTCAGGGGTTAGGGCAGTGCAGCAGTGTTCGGGCAGTGTAGGGGGTCATGCTGGGGATGGTGTTTCAGGCTTTAGGGCAGTGCAGTGGTGTTCGGGCAGTGTAGGGGGTGGTGCTGGGGCTGGGGTTTAGGGTTTAGGGCAGTGCAGTGGTGTTCGGGCAGTGTAGGGTGTTGTGCAGGGGAGTGGTGGTTCAGGGTTTAGGGCAGTGCTGGGGTGTGGTGTTCGGGCAGTGTAGGGGGCCGTGAAGGGGTTGGTGTTTAGGGTATAGGGCAGTGCAGTGCTGTTCAGGCAGTGCAGGGGGTCCTGCAGGGGGTGGTGTTTCAGGGTGTAGGGCAGTGCAGTGGTGTTCGGGCAGTGTAGGGGGTCGTACTGGGGCTGGTGTTTCAGGGTTTAGGTCAGTGCAGTAGTGTTCTGGCAGTGTAGGGGGTGTTGCTGGGGCTGGTGTGTCAGTGTTTAGGGCAGTGCAGTGCTGTTCGCGCAGTGTAGGGGGTCGTGCTGGGGCTTGTGTTTCAGGGTTTAGGGCAGAGCAGTGGTGTTTGGGCAGATTAGGGGGTCGTTCTGGGGCTGGTGTTTAGGGTTTAGGGCAGTGCAGTGGTGTTCGGGCAGTGTAGGGGGTCGTGCTGGGGGTGGTGTTTCAGGGTTTAGGGCAGAGCAGTGGTGTTCGGGCAGTGTAGAGGGTCTTGCTGGGGCAGGTGTTTCAGGGTTTAGGGCAGTACATTGGTGTTCGGGCAGTGTAGGGAGTCATGCTGGGGCTGGTGTTTCAGGGTTTAGGGCAGTGCAGTCGTGTTCTGGCAGTTTAGGGGGTCATGGTGGGGCTCGTGTTTCAGGGTTTAGTGCAGAGCAGTGGTGTCCGGGCAGTGTAGAGGGTCGTGCTGGGGTTGGTGTTTTAGGGTTTAGGGCAGAGCAGTGGTGTTCGGGCAGTTTAGGGTGTCGTGCGGGGTGGTGTTTAGGGTTTAGGGCAGTGCTGTTTGGGCAGGGTAGGGGGTCATACAGGGTATGGTGTTTCAGGGTTTAGGGCAGAGCAGTGGTGTTTTTGGCAGTGTAGGGGGTCGTGCTAGGGGTGGTGTTTCAGGGTTTAGGGCAGAGCAGTGGTGTTCGGGCAGTAAAGGGTGTCGTGCAGGGAAGTGGTGGTTCAGGGTTTAGGGCAGTGCTGTGGTGTGGTGTTCTGGCAGTGTAGGGGGGTCATGCAGGGGGTTGTGTTATAGGGTTTAGGGCAGTCCAATGGTGTTCGGGCAATGTAGGAGGTCGAGCAGGGGGTTGTGTTTCAGGGATTAGGGAAGTGCAGTCGTGTTCGGGCAGTGTAGGGGGTCCTGCAGGGGGTGGTGTTTCATGGTTTAGTTCAAGCAGTGGTGTTCGGGCAGTGTAGGGGGTTGAGCTGGGGCTGGTGTTTCAGGGTTTAGGGCAGTGCAGTGGTGTTCCGGCAGCATAGGGGGTCGTGCTGGGGCCGGTGTTTCAGGGTTTAGGGCAGTGCAGTGGTGTTCGGGCAGTGTAGGGGGTCGTGCTCGGGCAGGTGTTTCAGGGTTTTGGGTAGTGCAGTGGTGTTCGGGCAGTGTAGGGGGTCGTGCTGGGGCTGATGTTTCAGGAATTAGGGCAGAGCAGGGGTGTTAGTGTAGAGTAGGGGGTCATGCTGGGGCTGCCGTTTCAGGGTTTAGGGCAGTGCAGTGGTGTTTGGGAGGTGGGGGTGGTCATGCTGGGGCTGGTGTTTCAGGGTTCAGGGCAGTGGTGTTTTGGCTGTGTAGGGGTTGGTGCTGGGGCTGGTGTTTCAGGGTATATGCAGTGCAGTTGTGTTCGGGCAGTGCAGGGGGTCTGAAGGGGGTGGTGTTTCAGGGTTTAGGGCAGTGCAGTGGTGTTCGGGCAGTGTAGGGGGTCATGCTGGGGCTGGTGTTTCAGGGTTTAGGGCAGTGCAGTGATGTTCGGGCAGTGTAGGGGCTCGTGCTGGTGTTTCAGGGTTTAGGGTAGTGCAGTGGTGTTCGGGCAGTTTAGGTGGTTGTGCTGGTGTAGTGTTTCAGGGTTTAGGGCATTGCAGTGGGGTTCGGACAGTGTAGGGTGTCCTGCTGGGGCTGGTGTTTCAGGGTATAGGGCAGAGCAGTGGTGTTCGGGCAGTGTAGGGGGTCGTGCTTGGGCTGCTGTTTCATGATTTAGGGCAGAGCAGTGGTGTTTGGGCAGAGTAGGGGGTCGTTCTGGGGCTGGTGTTTCAGGGTTTTGGGCAGTGGAGTGGTGTTTGGGCAGTGTAGGGGGTCGTGCTGGGGCTGGTATTTCAGGGTTCAGGGCAGTGCAGTGGTGTTTATGCAGTGTAGGGGGTTGCGCTGGGGCTGGTGTTTCATGGTTTAGGGATGGGGTGTTCGGGCAGTGTAGGGTGACTTGCTGGGTGTGGTGCTTCAGGGTTTAGGGCAGTGCAGTGGTGTTCGGGTAGTGTAGTGGGTCTTGCTTGAGCTGGTGTTTCAGGGTTTAGGGCAGTGCAGTACTGTTCGGGCAGTGTAGGGGGTCTTGCTGGGGCTGGTATTTCAGGGTTAAGGGCAGAGCAGTGCTGTTCGGGCAGTGTAGTGGGTCGTGCTGGGGCTGGTGTTTTTGGGTTGAGGGCAGTGCAGTGCTGTTCTGGCAGTGTAGGGTGTCGTACTGGGGGTGGTGTTTCAGGGTTTAGGGCAGAACAGTGGTGTTCAGGCAGTGTTGGGGTTCGTGCTGGGGTTGGTGTTTCAGGGTTTAGGGCAGTGCATTGGTGTTCGGGCAGTGTAGGGGGGTCGTACTGGGGCTGGTGTTTCAGGGTTTGGGGCAGAGCAGTGGTCTTCGGGCAGTGTAGAGGGCATGCTGGGGGTGGTGTTTCAGAGTTTAGGGCAGAGCAGTGGTGTTCGGGCAGTGTAATGGTGTCATGCAGTGTGCTGTTTAGGGTTTAGGGCAGTGCCGTGGTGTTTGGGCAGTGTAGGGGGTCGTACAGGGGCTGGTGTTTCAGGGTTTAGGTAGAGCAGTGGTGTTTGGGCAGTGTAGGGGGTCGTGCGGGTGTGGTGTTTAGGGTTTAGGGCAGTGCAGTGGTGTTCGGGCAGTGTAGGGTGTCGTGCAGGGGAGTGGTGGTTCAGGGTTTAGGGCAGTGCTGTGGTGTGGTGTGGAGTTCGGGCAGTGTAGGGGGCCATGCAGGGGCTGGTGTTTCAGGGTATAGGGCAGTCCAGTGGTGTTTGGGCAGTGTAGGAGGTCGATCAGGGGGTTGTGTTTCAGAGTTTAGGGCAGTGCAGTGGTGTTCAGGCAGTGTAGGGTGTCGTGCAGGGGTTGGTGTTTCAGGCTTTAGGCGAGTGCTGTGGTGTTCGGGCAGTGTAGGGGGTCGAGCAGGGGGGGTGTTTCAGGGTTTACGGCAGTGCAGTGGTGTTCGGGCAGTGTAGGGGGTGGTGCATGGGGTGGTGTTTCAGGGTTTAGGGAAGTGCAGTGGTGTTTGGGCAGTGTAGGGGTCCTGCAGGGGCTGGTGTTTCAGGGTCTAGGTCAGTGCAGTAGTGTTCTGGCAGTGTAGGGGGTGTTGCTGGGGCTGGTGTGTCAGTGTTTAGGGCAGTGCAGTGCTGTTCGCGCAGTGTAGGGGGTCGTGCTGGGGCTTGTGTTTCAGGGTTTAGGGCAGAGCAGTGGTGTTTGGGCAGATTAGGGGGTCGTTCTGGGGCTGGTGTTTAGGGTTTAGGGCAGTGCAGTGGTGTTCGGGCAGTGTAGGGGGTCGTGCTGGGGGTGGTGTTTCAGGGTTTAGGGCAGTACATTGGTGTTCGGGCAGTGTAGGGGGTCATGCTGGGGCTGGTGTTTCAGGGTTTAGGGCAGTGCAGTCGTGTTCTGGCAGTTTAGGGGGTCATGGTGGGGCTCGTGTTTCAGGGTTTAGTGCAGAGCAGTGGTGTTCGGGCAGTGTAGAGGGTCGTGCTGGGGTTGGTGTTTTAGGGTTTAGGGCAGAGCAGTGGTGTTCGGGCAGTTTAGGGTGTCGTGCGGGGTGGTGTTTAGGGTTTAGGGCAGTGCTGTTTGGGCAGTGTAGGGGGTCATACAGGGTATGGTGTTTCAGGGTTTAGGGCAGAGCAGTGGTGTTTTTGGCAGTGTAGGGGGTCGTGCTAGGGGTGGTGTTTCAGGGTTTAGGGCAGAGCAGTGGTGTTCGGGCAGTGTAGGGTGTGATGCAGGGAAGTGGTGGTTCAGGGTTTAGGGCAGTGCTGTGGTGTGGTGTTCGGGCAGTGTAGGGGGGTCATGCAGGGGGTTGTGTTTCAGGGTTTATGGCAGTCCAATGGTGTTCGGGCAATGTAGGAGGTCGAGCAGGGGGTTGTGTTTCAGGGATTAGGGCAGTTCAGTGGTGTCCAGGCAGTGTAGGGTGTCGTGCAGGGGTTGGTGTTTCAGGCTTTAGGCGAGTTCAGTGGTGTTCGGGCAGTGTAGGGTGTCAAGCAGGGGGGTGGTGTTTCAGGGTTTAGGGCAGTGCAGTGGTGATCGGGCAGTGTAGGGGTGGTGCATGGGGTGGAGTTTCAGGGTTTAGGGAAGTGCAGTCGTGTTCGGGCAGTGTAGGGGGTCCTGCAGGGGGTGGTGTTTCATGGTTTAGTGCAAGCAGTGGTGTTCGGGCAGTGTAGGGGGTTGAGCTGGGGCTGGTGTTTCAGGGTTTAGGGCAGTGCAGTGGTGTTCCGGCAGCATAGGGGGTCGTGCTGGGGCCGGTGTTTCAGGGTTTAGGGCAGTGCAGTGGTGTTCGGGCAGTGTAGGGGGTCGTGCTCGGGCAGGTGTTTCAGGGTTTAGGGTAGTGCAGTGGTGTTCGGGCAGTGTAGGGGGTCGTGCTGGGGCTGGTGTTTCAGGAATTAGGGCAGAGCAGGGGTGTTAGTGTAGAGTAGGGTGTCATGCTGGGGCTGCCGTTTCAGGGTTTAGGGCAGTGCAGTGGTGTTTGGGAGGTGGGGGTGGTCATGCTGGGGCTGGTGTTTCAGGGTTCAGGGCAGTGGTGTTTTGGCTGTGTAGGGGTTGGTGCTGGGGCTGGTGTTTCAGGGTATATGCAGTGCAGTTGTGTTCGGGCAGTGCAGGGGGTCTGAAGGGGGTGGTGTTTCAGGGTTTAGGGCAGTGCAGTGGTGTTCGGGCAGTGTAGGGGGTCATGCTGGGGCTGGTGTTTCAGGGTTTAGGGCAGTGCAGTGATGTTCGGGCAGTGTAGGGGCTCGTGCTGGTGTTTCAGGGTTTAGGGTAGTGCAGTGGTGTTCGGGCAGTTTAGGTGGTTGTGCTGGTGTAGTGTTTCAGGGTTTAGGGCATTGCAGTGGGGTTCGGACAGTGTAGGGTGTCGTGCTGGGGCTGGTGTTTCAGGGTATAGGGCAGAGCAGTGGTGTTCGGGCAGTGTAGGGGGTCGTGCGTGGGCTGCTGTTTCATGATTTAGGGCAGAGCAGTGGTGTTTGGGCAGAGTAGGGGGTCGTTCTGGGGCTGGTGTTTCAGGGTTTTGGGCAGTGGAGTGGTGTTTGGGCAGTGTAGGGGGTCATGCTGGGGCTGGTATTTCAGGGTTCAGGGCAGTGCAGTGGTGTTTATGCAGTGTAGGGGGTTGCGCTGGGGCTGGTGTTTCATGGTTTAGGGATGGGGTGTTCGGGCAGTGTAGGGTGACTTGCTGGGTGTGGTGCTTCAGGGTTTAGGGCAGTGCAGTACTGTTCGGGCAGTGTAGGGGGTCTTGCTGGGGCTGGTATTTCAGGGTTAAGGGCAGAGCAGTGCTGTTCGGGCAGTGTAGTGGGTCGTGCTGGGGCTGGTGTTTTTGGGTTGAGGGCAGTGCAGTGCTGTTCTGGCAGTGTAGGGTGTCGTACTGGGGCTGGTGTTTCAGGGTTTAGGGCAGAACAGTGGTGTTCAGGCAGTGTTGGGGTTCGTGCTGGGGTTGGTGTTTCAGGGTTTAGGGCAGTGCATTGGTGTTCGGGCAGTGTAGGGGGGTCGTACTGGGGCTGGTGTTTCAGGGTTTGGGGCAGAGCAGTGGTCTTCGGGCAGTGTAGAGGGCATGCTGGGGGTGGTGTTTCAGAGTTTAGGGCAGAGCAGTGGTGTTCGGGCAGTGTATGGTGTCATGCAGTGTGCTGTTTAGGGTTTAGGGCAGTGCCGTGGTGTTTGGGCAGTGTAGGGGGTCGTACAGGGGCTGGTGTTTCAGGGTTTAAGTAGAGCAGTGGTGTTTGGGCAGTGTAGGGGGTCGTGCGGGGGTGGTGTTTAGGGTTTAGGGCAGTGCAGTGGTGTTCGGGCAGTGTAGGGTGTCGTGCAGGGGAGTGGTGGTTCAGGGTTTAGGGCAGTGCTGTGGTGTGGTGTGGAGTTCGGGCAGTGTAGGGGGCCGTGCAGGGGCTGGTGTTTCAGGGTATAGGGCAGTCCAGTGGTGTTTGGGCAGTGTAGGAGGTCGATTAGGGGGTTGTGTTTCAGAGTTTAGGGCAGTGCAGTGGTGTTCAGGCAGTGTAGGGTGTCGTGCAGGGGTTGGTGTTTCAGGCTTTAGGCGAGTGCTGTGGTGTTCGGGCAGTGTAGGGGGTCGAGCAGGGGGGGTGTTTCAGGGTTTACGGCAGTGCAGTGGTGTTCGGGCAGTGTAGGGGGTGGTGCATGGGGTGGTGTTTCAGGGTTTAGGGAAGTGCAGTGGTGTTTGGGCAGTGTAGGGGGTCCTGCAGGGGGTGGTGTTTCAGGGTTTCGGGCAGTGCAGTGGTGTTCAGGTAGTGTAGGGGGTTGTGCTCGGGCTGGTGTTTCAGGGTTTAGGGCAGTGCAGTGGTGTTCCAGCAGCGTAGGGGGTCGTGCTGGGGCTGGTGTTTCAGGGTTCAGGGTAGTGCAGTGGTGTTTGGGCAGTGTAGGTGGTCATGCTGGGGCTGGTGTTTCAGGGTTCAGGGCAGTGCAGTGGTGTTTTGGCAGTGTAGGGGGTGGTGCTGGGGCTGGTGTTCCAGGGTATAGGGCAGTGCAGTTGTGTTCGGGCAGTGCAGGGGATACTGTAGGGGGTGCTTTTTCAGGGTTTAGGGCAGTGCAGTGGTGTTTTGGCAGTGTAGGGGGTGGTGCTGGGGCTGGTGTTTCAGGGTATAGGGCAGTGCAGTTGTGTTCGGGCAGTGCATTGGGTCCTGTAGGGGGTGGTGTTTCAGGGTTTAGGGCAGTGCAGTGGTGTTCAGGCAGTGTAGGGGGTCATGCTGGGGCTGGTGTTTCAGGGTTTAGGGCAGAGCAGTGATGTTCGGGCAGTGTAGGGGCTAGTGCTGGGGCTGGTGTTTCAGGGTTTAGGGTAGTGCAGTGGTGTTCGGGCAGTGTAGGGGGTCATGCTGGGGTAGTGTTTCAGGGTTGAGGGCAGAGTAGTGGTGTTCGGGTAGTGTAGGGGGTCGAGCTGGAGCTGCTGTGTCATAGTTTAGGGCAGAGCAGTGCTGTTTGGGCAGAGTAGGGGTCGTTCTGGGACTGGTGTTTCATGGTTTAGGGCAGAGCAGTGGTGTTCGGGCAGTGTAGGAGGTCGATCAGGGGGTTGTGTTTCAGGGTTTAGGGCAGTGCAGTGGTGTTCGGGCAGTGTAGGGGGTCGTGCTCGGGCAGGTGTTTCAGGGTTTAGGGTAGTGCAGTGGTGTTCGGGCAGTGTAGGGGGTCATGCTGGGGCTGGTGTTTCAGGATTTAGGGCAGAGCAGGGGTGTTAGTGTAGAGTAGGGGGTCATGCTGGGGCTGCTGTTTCATGGTTTAGGGCAGAGCAGTGGTGTTTGGGCAGAGTAGGGGGTCGTTCTGGGGCTGGTGTTTCAGGGTTTAGGGCAGTGCAGTGGTGTTTGGGAGGTGTAGGTGGTCATGCTGGGGCTGGTGTTTCAGGGTTCAGGGCAGTGGTGTTTTGGCTGTGTAGGGGTTGGTGCTGGGGCTGGTGTTTCAGGGTATATGCAGTGCAGTTGTGTTCGGGCAGTGCAGGGGGTCTGAAGGGGGTGGTGTTTCAGGGTTTAGGGCAGTGCAGTGGTGTTCGGGCAGTGTAGGGGGCATGCTGGGGCTCGTGTTTCAGGGTTTAGCGCAGTGCAGTGATGTTCGGGCAGTGTAGGGGCTCGTGCTGGTGCTGGTGTTTCAGGGTTTAGGGTAGTGCAGTGGTGTTCGGGCAGTTTAGGTGGTTGTGCTGGTGTAGTGTTTCAGGGTTTAGGGCATTGCAGTGGGGTTCGGACAGTGTAGGGTGTCGTGCTGGGGCTGGTGTTTCAGGGTATAGGGCAGAGCAGTGGTGTTCGGGCAGTGTAGGGGGTCGTGCTTGGCCTGCTGTTTCATGATTTAGGGCAGAGCAGTGGTGTTTGGGCAGAGTAGGGGGTCGTTCTGGGGTTGGTGTTTCAGGGTTTAGGGCAGTGGAGTGGTGTTTGGGCAGTGTAGGGGGTCATGCTGGGGCTGGTATTTCAGGGTTCAGGGCAGTGCAGTGGTGTTTATGCAGTGTAGGGGGTTGCGCTGGGGCTGGTGTTTCATGGTTTAGGGATGGGGTGTTCGGGCAGTGTAGGGTGACTTGCTGGGTGTGGTGCTTCAGGGTTTAGGGCAGTGCAGTGGTGTTCGGGTAGTGTAGTGGGTCTTGCTTGAGCTGGTGTTTCAGGGTTTAGGGCAGTGCAGTACTGTTCGGGCAGTGTAGGGGGTCTTGCTGGGGCTGGTATTTCAGGGTTAAGGGCAGAGCAGTGCTGTTCGGTTAGTGTAGTGGGTCGTGCTGGGGCTGGTGTTTTTGGGTTGAGGGCAGTGCAGTGCTGTTCTGGCAGTGTAGGGGTTCGTGCTGGGGTTGGTGTTTCAGGGTTTAGGGCAGTGCATTGGTGTTCGGGCAGTGTAGGGGGTCGTACTGGGGCTGGTGTTTCAGGGTTTAGGGCAGAGCAGTGGTCTTCGGGCAGTGTAGAGGGTATGCTGGGGGTGGTGTTTCAGAGTTTAGGGCAGAGCAGTGGTGTTCGGGCAGTGTATGGTGTCATGCAGTGTGCTGTTAAGGGTTTAGGGCAGTGCCGTGGTGTTTGGGCAGTGTAGGGGGTCGTACAGGGGCTGGTGTTTCTGGGTTTAGGTAGAGCAGTGGTGTTTGGGCAGTGTAGGGGGTCGTGCTAGGGGTGGTGTTTCAGGGTTTAGGGCAGAGCAGTGGTGTTCTGGCAGTGTAGAGGGTCATGCGGGGGTGGTGTTTAGGGTTTAGGGCAGTGCATTGGTGTTCGGGCAGTGTAGGGTGTCGTGCAGGGGAGTGGTGGTTCAGGGTTTAGGGCAGTGCTGTGGTGTGGTGGGGAGTTCGGGCAGTGTAGGGGGCCGTGCAGGGGCTGGTGTTTCAGGGTATAGGGCAGTCCAGTGGTGTTTGGGCAGTGTAGGAGGTCGATCAGGGGGTTGTGTTTCAGAGTTTAGGGCAGTGCAGTGGTGTTATGGCAGTGTAGGGTGTCGTGCAGGGGTTGGTGTTTCAGGCTTTATGCGAGTGCTGTGGTGTTCGGGCAGTGTAGGGGGTCGAGCAGGGGGGGGTGTTTCAGGGTTTACGGCAGTGCAGTGGTGTTCGGGCAGTGTAGGGGGTGGTGCATGGGGTGGTGTTTCAGGGTTTAGGGAAGTGCAGTGGTGTTTGGGCAGTGTAGGGGGTCCTGCAGGGGGTGGTGTTTCAGGGTTTAGGGCAGTTCAGTGGTGTTCGGGTAGTGTAGGGGGTTGTGCTGGGGCTGGTGTTTCAGGGTTTAGGGCAGTGCAGTGGTGTTCCAGCAGCGTAGGGGGTCGTGCTGGGGCTGGTGTTTCAGGGTTCAGGGCAGTGCAGTGGTGTTTGGGCAGTGTAGGTGGTCCTGCTGGGGCTGGTGTTTCAGGGTTCAGGGCAGTGCAGTGGTGTTTTGGCAGTGTAGGGGGTGGTGCTGGGGCTGGTGTTTCAGGGTATAGGGCAGTGCAGTTGTGTTCGGGCAGTGCAGGGGATACTGTAGGGGGTGATTTTTCAGGGTTTAGGGCAGTGCAGTGGTATTTTGGCAGTGTAGGGGGTGGTGCTGGGGCTGGTGTTTCAGGGTATAAGGCAGTGCAGTTGTGTTCGGGCAGTACATGGGGTCCTTTAGGGGGTGGTGTTTCAGGGTTTAGGGCAGTACAGTGGTGTTCAGGCAGTTTAGGGGGTCATGCTGGGGCTGGTGTTTCAGGGTTTAGGGCAGAGCAGTGATGTTCGGGCAGTGTAGGGGCTAGTGCTGGGGCTGGTGTTTCAGGGTTTAGGGTAGTGCAGTGGTGTTCGGGCAGTGTAGGGGGTCATGCTGGGGTAGTGTTTCAGGGTTTAGGGCAGAGCAGTGGTGTTCGGGTAGTGTAGGGGGTCGAGCTGGAGCTGCTGTGTCATGGTTTAGGGCAGAGCAGTGCTGTTTGGGCAGAGTAGGGGTCGTTCTGGGACTGGTGTTTCATGGTTTAGGGCAGAGCAGTGGTGTTCGGGCAGTGTTAGGAGGTCGATCAGGGGGTTGTGTTTCAGGGTTTAGGGCAGTGCAGTGGTGTTCGGGCTGTGTAGAGGTGGTGCTGGGGCTGGTGTTTCAGGGTATAGGGCAGTGCAGTGGTGTTCGGGCAGTACAGGCAGTCCTCTAGGGGTGGTGTTTCAGGGTTTAGGGCAGTGCAGTGGTGTTCGGGCAGTGTAGGGGGTCGTGCTGGGGCTGGTTTTTCATGGTTTAAGGCAGTGGTGTTCGGGCAGTGTAGGGGGTCGAGCAGGGGGTGGTGTTTCAGGGTTTAGGGCAGTGCACTGGTGCTCGTACATTGTAGGGGGTCATGCTGTTGCTGGTGTTTCAGTGTGTAGGGCAGTGCAGCAGTGTTCGGGCAGTGTAGGGGGTCTCGCTGGGGCTGTTGTTTTAGGGCTTATAGCAGAGCAGTGCTGTTCGTGCAGTGTAGGGGGTCGTGATGGGGCTGGTGTTTCAGGGATTAGGGCAGTGCAGTGGTGTTCGGGCAGTGTAGGGGGTCATGCAGGGGCTGGTGTTTCAGGGTTTAAGGCAGAGCAGTGGTGTTTGGGCACTGTAGGGGGTCGTGCTGGGGGTGGTGTTTCGGGGTTTAGGGCAGAGGAGTTGTGTTCGGGCAGTGTAGGGGATCATGCAGGGGTGGTGTTTAGGGTTTAGGGCATTGCAGTGGTGTTCGGGCAGTGTAGGGGGTTGTGCAGGGGTGGTGTTTCAGGGTTTAGGGCAGTGCAGTGGTGTTCGGGCAGTGTAGGGGGTCGTGCTTGGGCTGGTGTTTCAGGGTTTAGGGCAGTGCAGTGGTGTTCGGGCAGTGTAGGGGGTCGTGCTGGGGCTGGTGTTTCAGGGTTCAGGGCAGTGCAGTGGTGTTTGGGCAGTGTAGGTGGTCCTGCTGGGGCTGGTGTTTCAGGGTTCAGGGCAGTGCAGTGGTGTTTTGGCAGTGTAGGGGGTGGTGCTGGGGCTGGTGTTTCAGGGTATAGGGCAGTGCAGTTGTGTTCGGGCAGTGCAGGGGATACTGTAGGGGGTGCTTTTTCAGGGTTTAGGGCAGTGCAGTGGTATTTTAGCAGTGTAGGGGGTGGTGCTGGGGCTGGTGTTTCAGGGTATAAGGCAGTGCAATTGTGTTCGGGCAGTGCATGGGGTCCTTTAGGGGGTGGTGTTTCAGGGTTTAGGGCAGTGCAGTCGTGTTCAGGCAGTTTAGGGGGTCATGCTGGGGCTGGTGTTTCAGGGTTTAGAGCAGAGCAGTGATGTTCGGGCAGTGTAGGGGCTAGTGCTGGGGCTGGTGTTTCAGGGTTTAGGGTAGTGCAGTGGTGTTCGGGCAGTGTAGGGGGTCATGCTGGGGTAGTGTTTCAGGGTTTAGGGCAGAGCAGTGGTGTTCGGGTAGTGTAGGGGATCGAGCTGGAGCTGCTGTGTCATGGTTTAGGGCAGAGCAGTGCTGTTTGGGCAGAGTAGGGGTCGTTCTGGGACTGGTGTTTCATGGTTTAGGGCAGAGCAGTGGTGTTCGGGCAGTGTAGGAGGTCGATCAGGGGGTTTTGTTTCAGGGTTTAGGGCAGTGCAGTGGTGTTCGGGCTGTGTAGAGGTGGTGCTTGGGCTGGTGTTTCAGGGTATAGGGCAGTGCAGTGGTGTTCGGGCAGTGCAGGCAGTCCTCTAGGGGGTGGTGTTTCAGGGTTTAGGGCAGTGCAGTGGTGTTCGGGCAGTGTAGGGGGTTGTGCTGGGGCTGGTTTTTCATGGTTTAAGGCAGTGGTGTTTGGGCAGTGTAGGGGGTCGAGCAGGGGGTGGTGTTTCAGGGTTTAGGGCAGTGCACTGGTGCTCGTACATTGTAGGGGGTCATGCTGTTGCTGGTGTTTCAGTGTGTAGGGAAGTGCAGCGGAGTTCGGGCAGTGTAGGGGGTCTCCCTGGGGCTGTTGTTTTAGGGCTTAAGGCAGAGCAGTGCTGTTCGTGCAGTGTAGGGGGTCGTGATGGGGCTGGTGTTTCAGGGATTAGGGCAGTGCAGTGGTGTTTGGGCAGTGTAGGGGGTCATGCAGGGGCTGGTGTTTCAGGGTTTAAGGCAGAGCAGTGGTGTTTGGGCACTGTAGGGGGTCGTGCTGGGGGTGGTGTTTCGGGGTTTAGGGCAGAGGAGTTGTGTTCGGGCAGTGTAGGGGATCATGCAGGGGTGGTGTTTAGGGTTTAGGGCATTGCAGTGGTGTTCGGGCAGTGTAGGGGGTTGTGCAGGGGTGGTGTTCTAGGGTTTAGGGCAGTGCACTGGTGTTCGGGCAGTGTAGGGGGTCGTGCTTGGGCTGGTGTTTTAGGGTTTAGGGCAGTGCAGTGGTGTTTGGGCAGTGTAGGGGGTCGTGCTGGGGTGGTGTTTCAGGGTTTAGGGCAGTGGTGTTTGGGCAATGTAGGGGGTCTTGCTGGGGGTGGTGTTTCAGGGTTTTGGACAGTGCAGTGGTGTTCGTGCAGTGTAGGGGGTCTTGCTGGGGCTGGTGCTTCAGGGTTTAGGGCAGTGCAGGGGTGTTCAGGCAGTGTAGGGGGTCGTGCAGTGGGTGGTGATTCAGAGTTTAGGGAAGTGTATAGGTGTTCAGGCAGTGTAGGGGGTCCTGCTGGGGCTGGTGTTTCAGGGTTTATGGCAGTGCAGTGGTGTTCGGGCAGTGTAGGGTGTTGTGCTGGGGGTGGTGTTTCAGGGTTTAGGGCAGTGCAGCGGTGTTCTGGCTTTGTAGGGGGTCGTGCTGGGGATGGTGTTTCAGGGTATAGGGCAGAGCAGTGGTGTTCGGGCAGAGTAGGAAGTCGTGCTGGTGCAGGTGTTTCAGGGTTTAGGGCAGTGCAGCGGTGTTCGGGCAGTGTAGGGGGTGGTGCTGGGGCTAGTGTTTCAGGGTTTAGGGCAGTGCAGCAGTGTTCGGGCAGTGTAGGGGGTCATGCTGTGGCTGCTGTTTCAGGGTTTAGGGCAGTGCAGTGGTGTTCGGGCAGTATAGGGGGTGGTGCTGGGGCTGGTGTTTCAGGGTATAGGGCAGTGTAGTGGTGTTTGGGCAGTGCAGGGGGTCTTGCAGGTGGTGGTGTTTCAAGGTTTAGGGCAGTGCAGTGGTGTTTGGGCAGTGTAGGGGGTGGTGCTAGGGCTGGTGTTTCAGGGTTTAGGGTAGTGGTGTTCAGGCAGTGTAGGGGGTCCTGTAGGGGGTGGTATTTCAGGGTCTACGGCAGTGCAGTGGTGTTCAGGCAGTGTAGGGGGTCATGCTGGGGCTGGTGTTTCAGGGTTTAGGGCAGAGCAGTGATGTTCGGGCAGTGTAGGGGCTCATGCTGGGGCTGGTGTTTCAGGGTTTAGAGTAGTGCAGTGGTGTTCGGGCAGTGTAGGGGGTCGTGCTGGGGCTGGTGTTTCAGGATTTAGGGCAGAGCAGGGGTGTTAGTGTAGAGTAGGGGGTCATGCTGGGGCTGCTGTTTCATGGTTTAGGGCAGAGCAGTGGTGTTTGGGCAGAGTAGGGGGTCGTTCTGGGGCTGGTGTTTCAGGGTTTAGGGCAGTGCAGTGGTGTTTGGGAGGTGTAGGTGGTCATGCTGGGGCCGGTGTTTCAGGGTTCAGGGCAGTGGTGTTTTGGCTGTGTAGGGGTTGGTGCTGGGGCTTGTGTTTCAGGGTATATGCAGTGCTGTTGTGTTCGGGCAGTGCAGGGGGTCTGAAGGGGGTGGTGTTTCAGGGTTTAGGGCAGTGCAGTGGTGTTCGGGCAGTGTAGGGGGCATGCTGGGGCTAGTGTTTCAGGGTTTAGGGCAGTGCAGTGATGTTCGGGCAGTGTAGGGGCTCGTGCTGGTGCTGGTGTTAGAGGGTTTAGGGTAGTGAAGTGGTGTTCGGGCAGTTTAGGTGGTTGTGCTGGTGTAGTGTTTCAGGGTTTAGGGCATTGCAGTGGGGTTCGGACAGTGTAGGGTGTCCTGCTGGGGCTGGTGTTTCAGGGTATAGGGCAGAGCAGTGGTGTTCGGGCAGTGTAGGGGGTCGTGCTTGGGCTGCTGTTTCATGATTTAGGGCAGAGCAGTGGTGGTTGGGCAGAGTAGGGGGTCGTTCTGGGGCTGGTGTTTCAGGGTTTAGGGCAGTGGAGTGGTGTTTGGGCAGTGTAGGGGGTCATGCTGGGGCTGGTATTTCAGGGTTCAGGGCAGTGCAGTGGTGTTTATGCAGTGTAGGGGGTTGTGCTGGGGCTAGTGTTTCATGGTTTAGGGATGGGGTGTTCGGGCAGTGTAGGGTGACTTGCTGGGTGTGGTGCTTCAGGGTTTAGGGCAGTGCAGTGGTGTTCGGGTAGTGTAGTGGGTCTTGCTTGAGCTGGTGTTTCAGGGTTTAGGGCAGTGCAGTACTGTTCGGGCAGTGTAGGGGGTCTTGCTGGGGCTGGTATTTCAGGGTTAAGGGCAGAACAGTGCTGTTCGGGCAGTGTAGTGGGTCGTGCTGGGGCTGGTGTTTTTGGGTTGAGGGCAGTGCAGTGCTGTTCTGGCAGTGTAGGGGTTCGTGCTGGGGTTGGTGTTTCAGGGTTTAGGGCAGTGCATTGGTGTTCGGGCAGTGTAGGGGGTCGTACTGGGGCTGGTGTTTCAGGGTTTAGGGCAGAGCAGTGGTCTTCGGGCAGTGTAGAGGGTATGCTGGGGGTGGTGTTTCAGAGTTTAGGGCAGAGCAGTGGTGTTCGGGCAGTGTATGGTGTCATGCAGTGTGCTGTTTAGGGTTGAGGGCAGTGCCGTGGTGTTTGGGCAGTGTAGGGGGTCGTACAGGGGCTGGTGTTTCTGGGTTTAGGTAGAGCAGTGGTGTTTGGGCAGTGTAGGGGGTCGTGCTAGGGGTGGTGTTTCAGGGTTTAGGGCAGAGCAGTGGTGTTCTGGCAGTGTAGAGGGTCATGCGGGGGTGGTGTTTATGGTTTAGGGCAGTGCATTGGTGTTCGGGCAGTGTAGGGTGTCGTGCAGGGGAGTGGTGGTTCAGGGTTTAGGGCAGTGCTGTGGTGTGGTGGGGAGTTCGGGCAGTGTAGGGGGCCGTGCAGGGGCTGGTGTTTCAGGGTATAGGGCAGTCCAGTGGTGTTTGGGCAGTGTAGGAGGTCGATCAGGGGGTTGTGTTTCAGAGTTTAGGGCAGTGCAGTGGTGTTATGGCAGTGTAGGGTGTCGTGCAGGGGTTGGTGTTTCAGGCTTTATGCGAGTGCTGTGGTGTTCGGGCAGTGTAGGGGGTCGAGCAGGGGGGGGGTGTTTCAGGGTTTACGGCAGTGTAGCGGTGTTCGGGCAGTGTAGGGGGTGGTGCATGGGGTGGTGTTTCAGGGTTTAGGGAAGTGCAGTGGTGTTTGGGCAGTGTAGGGGGTCCTGCAGGGGGTGGTGTTTCAGGGTTTAGGGCAGTGCAGTGGTGTTCGGGTAGTGTAGGGGGTTGTGCTGGGGCTGGTGTTTCAGGGTTTAGGGCAGTGCAGTGGTGTTCCAGCAGCGTAGGGGGTCGTGCTGGGGCTGGTGTTTCAGGGTTCAGGGCAGTGCTGTGGTGTTTGGGCAGTGTAGGTGGTCCTGCTGGGGCTGGTGTTTCAGGGTTCAGGGCAGTGCAGTGGTGTTTTGGCAGTGTAGGGGGTGGTGCTGGGGCTGGTGTTTCAGGGTATAGGGCAGTGCAGTTGTGTTCGGGCAGTGCAGGGGATACTGTAGGGGGTGATTTTTCAGGGTTTAGGGCAGTGCAGTGGTATTTTGGCAGTGTAGGGGGTGGTGCTGGGGCTGGTGTTTCAGGGTATAACGCAGTGCAGTTGTGTTCGGGCAGTACATGGGGTCCTTTAGGGGGTGGTGTTTCAGGGTTTAGGGCAGTGCAGTGGTGTTCAGGCAGTTTAGGGGGTCATGCTGGGGCTGGTGTTTCAGGGTTTAGGGCAGAGCAGTGATGTTCGGGCAGTGTAGGGGCTAGTGCTGGGGCTGGTGTTTCAGGGTTTAGGGTAGTGCAGTGGTGTTCGGGCAGTGTAGGGGGTCATGCTGGGGTAGTGTTTCAGGGTTTAGGGCAGAGCAGTGGTGTTCGGGTAGTGTAGGGGGTCGAGCTGGAGCTGCTGTGTCATGGTTTAGGGCAGAGCAGTGCTGTTTGGGCAGAGTAGGGGTCGTTCTGGGACTGGTGTTTCATGGTTTAGGGCAGAGCAGTGGTGTTCGGGCAGTGTAGGAGGTCGATCAGGGGGTTGTGTTTCAGGGTTTAGGGCAGTGCAGTGGTGTTCGGGCTGTGTAGAGGTGGTGCTGGGGCTGGTGTTTCAGGGTATAGGGCAGTGCAGTGGTGTTCGGGCAGTACAGGCAGTCCTCTAGGGGTGGTGTTTCAGGGTTTAGGGCAGTGCAGTGGTGTTCGGGCAGTGTAGGGGGTCGTGCTGGGGCTGGTTTTTCATGGTTTAAGGCAGTGGTGTTCGGGCAGTGTAGGGGGTTGAGCAGGGGGTGGTGTTTCAGGGTTTAGGGCAGTGCACTGGTGCTCGTACATTGTAGGGGGTCATGCTGTTGCTGGTGTTTCAGTGTGTAGGGCAGTGCAGCAGTGTTCGGGCAGTGTAGGGGGTCTCGCTGGGGCTGTTGTTTTAGGGCTTATAGCAGAGCAGTGCTGTTCGTGCAGTGTAGGGGGTCGTGATGGGGCTGGTGTTTCAGGGATTAGGGCAGTGCAGTGGTGTTCGGGCAGTGTAGGGGGTCATGCAGGGGCTGGTGTTTCAGGGTTTAAGGCAGAGCAGTGGTGTTTGGGCACTGTAGGGGGTCGTGCTGGGGGTGGTGTTTCGGGGTTTAGGGCAGAGGAGTTGTGTTCCGGCAGTGTAGGGGATCATGCAGGGGTGGTGTTTAGGGTTTAGGGCATTGCAGTGGTGTTCGGGCAGTGTAGGGGGTTGTGCAGGGGTGGTGTTTCAGGGTTTAGGGCAGTGCAGTGGTGTTCGGGCAGTGTAGGGGGTCGTGCTTGGGCTGGTGTTTCAGGGTTTAGGGCAGTGCAGTGGTGTTCGGGCAGTGTAGGGGGTCGTGCTGGGGCTGGTGTTTCAGGGTTCAGGGCAGTGCAGTGGTGTTTGGGCAGTGTAGGTGGTCCTGCTGGGGCTGGTGTTTCAGGGTTAAGGGCAGTGCAGTGGTGTTTTGGCAGTGTAGGGGGTGGTGCTGGGGCTGGTGTTTCAGGGTATAGGGCAGTGCAGTTGTGTTCGGGCAGTGCAGAGGATACTGTAGGGGGTGCTTTTTCAGGGTTTAGGGCAGTGCAGTGGTATTTTGGCAGTGTAGGGGGTGGTGCTGGGGCTGGTGTTTCAGGGTATAAGGCAGTGCAATTGTGTTCGGGCAGTGCATGGGGTCCTTTAGGGGGTGGTGTTTCAGGGTTTAGGGCAGTGCAGTCGTGTTCAGGCAGTTTAGGGGGTCATGCTGGGGCTGGTGTTTCAGGGTTTAGAGCAGAGCAGTGATGTTCGGGCAGTGTAGGGGCTAGTGCTGGGGCTGGTGTTTCAGGGTTTAGGGTAGTGCAGTGGTGTTCGGGCAGTGTAGCGGGTCATGCTGGGGTAGTGTTTCAGGGTTTAGGGCAGAGCAGTGGTGTTCGGGTAGTGTAGGGGGTCGAGCTGGAGCTGCTGTGTCATGGTTTAGGGCAGAGCAGTGCTGTTTGGGCAGAGTAGGGGTCGTTCTGGGACTGGTGTTTCATGGTTTAGGGCAGAGCAGTGGTGTTCGGGCAGTGTAGGAGGTCGATCAGGGGGTTTTGTTTCAGGGTTTAGGGCAGTGCAGTGGTGTTCGGGCTGTGTAGAGGTGGTGCTTGGGCTGGTGTTTCAGGGTATAGGGCAGTGCAGTGGTGTTCGGGCAGTGCAGGCAGTCCTCTAGGGGGTGGTGTTTCAGGGTTTAGGGCAGTGCAGTGGTGTTCGGGCAGTGTAGGGGGTCGAGCAGGGGGTGGTGTTTCAGGGTTTAGGGCAGTGCACTGGTGCTCGTACATTGTAGGGGGTCATGCTGTTGCTGGTGTTTCAGTGTGAAGGGAAGTGCAGCGGTGTTCGGGCAGTGTAGGGGGTCTCCCTGGGGCTGTTGTTTTAGGGCTTATGGCAGAGCAGTGCTGTTCGTGCAGTGTAGGGGGTCGTGATGGGGCTGGTGTTTCAGGGATTAGGGCAGTGCAGTGGTGTTTGGGCAGTGTAGGGGGTCATGCAGGGGCTGGTGTTTCAGGGTTTAAGGCAGAGCAGTGGTGTTTGGGCACTGTAGGGGGTCGTGCTGGGGGTGGTGTTTCGGGCTTTAGGGCAGAGGAGTTGTGTTCGGGCAGTGTAGGGGATCATGCAGGGGTGGTGTTTAGGGTTTAGGGCATTGCAGTGGTGTTCGGGCAGTGTAGGGGGTTGTGCAGGGGTGGTGTTCTAGGGTTTAGGGCAGTGCACTGGTGTTCGGGCAGTGTAGGGGGTCGTGCTTGGGCTGGTGTTTTAGGGTTTAGGGCAGTGCAGTGGTGTTTGGGCAGTGTAGGGGGTCGTGCTGGGGTGGTGTTTCAGGGTTTAGGGCAGTGGTGTTCGGGCAATGTAGGGGGTCTTGCTGGGGGTGGTGTTTCAGGGTTTTGGACAGTGCAGTGGTGTTCGTGCAGTGTAGGGGGTCTTGCTGGGGCTGGTGCTTCAGGGTTTAGGGCAGTGCAGTGGTGTTCAGGCAGTGTAGGGGGTCGTGCAGTGGGTGGTGATTCAGAGTTTAGGGAAGTGTATAGGTGTTCAGGCAGTGTAGGGGGTCCTGCTGGGGCTGGTGTTTCAGGGTTTAGGGCAGTGCAGTGGTGTTCGGGCAGTGTAGGGTGTTGTGCTGGGGGTGGTGTTTCAGGGTTTAGGGCAGTGCAGCGGTGTTCTGGCTTTGTAGGGGTCGTGCTGGGGATGGTGTTTCAGGGTATAGGGCAGAGCAGTGGTGTTCGGGCAAAGTAGGAAGTAGTGCTGGTGCAGGTGTTTCAGGGTTTAGGGCAGTGCAGCGGTGTTCGGGCAGTGTAGGGGGTGGTGCTGGGGCTAGTGTTTCAGGGTTTAGGGCAGTGCAGCAGTGTTCGGGCAGTGTAGGGGGTCATGCTGTGGCTGCTGTTTCAGGGTTTAGGGCAGTGCAGTGGTGTTCGGGCAGTATAGGGGGTGGTGCTGGGGCTGGTGTTTCAGGGTATAGGGCAGTGTAGTGGTGTTTGGGCAGTGCAGGGGGTCTTGCAGGTGGTGGTGTTTCAAGGTTTAGGGCAGTGCAGTGGTGTTTGGGCAGTGTAGGGGGTGGTGCTAGGGCTGGTGTTTCAGGGTTTAGGGTAGTGGTGTTCAGGCAGTGTAGGGGGTCCTGTAGGGGGTGGTATTTCAGGGTCTACGGCAGTGCAGTAGTGTTCAGGCAGTGTAGGGGGTCATGCTGGGGCTGGTGTTTCAGGGTTTAGGGCAGAGCAGTGATGTTCGGGCAGTGTAGGGGCTCATGCTGGGGCTGGTGTTTCAGGGTTTAGGGTAGTGCAGTGGTGTTCGGGCAGTGTAGGGGGTCGTGCTGGGGTAGTGTTTCAGGGTTTAGGGCAGAGCAGTGGTGTTTGGGCAGTGTAGGGGGTCATGCTGGGGCTGCTGTGTCATGGTTTAGGGCAGAGCAGTGGTGTTTGGGCAGTGTAGGAGGTCATGCTGGGGCTGTTGTTTCAGGGTTTAAGGCAGTGCAGTGGTGTTTGGACAGTGTAGGGGTCATGCTGGGGCTGGTGTTTCAGGGTTCAGGGCAGTTCAGTGGTGTTTGGCAGTGTAGGGGGTTGTGCTGGGGCTGGTGTTTCAGGGTTTAGGGATGGGGTGTTCGGGAAGTGTAGGGTGTCTTGCTGGGGGTGGTGCTTCAGGGTTTAGGGCAGTGCAGTGGTGTTCGGGTAGTGTAGGGGGTCTTGCATGGGGTGGTGTTTCAGGGTTTAGGGAAGTGCAGTGGTGTTCGGGCAGTATAGGGGGTCCTGCAGGGGGTGGTGTTTCAGGATTTAGGGCAGTGCAGTGGTGTTCGGGCAGTGTAAGGGGTTGGGCTGGGGCTGGTGTTTCAGAGTTTAGCGCAGTTCAGTGGTGTTCCGGCAGTGTAGGAGGTCGATCAGGGGGTTGTGTTTCAGGGTTTAGGGCAGTGCAGTGGTGTTCAGGCAGTGTAGGGTGTGGTACTGGGGCTGGTGTTTCAGGGTTTAGGGTAGTGCAGTGGTGTTCGGGCAGTGTAGGGGGTCATGCTGGGGTAGTGTTTCAGGGTTGAGGGCAGAGTAGTGGTGTTCGGGTAGTGTAGGGGGTCGAGCTGGAGCTGCTGTGTCATGGTTTAGAAGAGTTAAGAACAATGGTTCAAGAATGGCCCAAAAGGGTCCAATAGAAAAGGTGACCCAGGCAGGGTCACTTGTTTTTTAAGATAAGTGAAATCAATTCCGTAGGGAGCTGGAGACAAAGTACGTAAAGGGTCATGTAGGTCAAAAGATAGCAGGTATTTATTTAAACAAAGTCAATTTTAGAATGCTCACAAAATAAGAAAAGCGTGGTGTGAAATAGTGATAGTAGTTTTAAAAAGACATCGCATTGACAACAATATAGTAGTTGAATTCCATAATTGATCTTTACAAGTTATAAGGAATTCATGTTGTGGGGTGGTCGACGGCGTTTCGAACCCAATTATTGGGGTTCATCTTCAGGACAGTGGTGAGCATGCTGAAATTAAAGAGGGGGAAGGGGGATGGGAACACATTTGTTTAAGACCCTGTGTATATGTAAACAAACACATTACTGCATACATTCTAGTAAATACAACAATAGCTCCCTAGAAGGAAAAAAAGGAAAATAATTCTTACATTTGGTAGGCATTATAATCATGCATTTGAAACAAATTATCAAGAATTAGAGCTTGGAGTCCATAAAAAATGACAAAAAATTGAGTCAAAAGGCGAGAGGGCAAAATTGCAAAAGTAGGTATTTGTTTAAATTAAATTAAGGGATGACAACGTATGGCGCTAGATTTTACCAGCTAAGACATGGCATTTCAAAAAGAGTAACAGGTGGTGCTAATTAGATGAAGTCCGGTGCTGGGAGCAGTCACAAAAAGCAGCTAATTAAATAAACTTGGTTTACTACTGGCAGTGAATCCGAAGCAAGCACACTATAAAAAATGAAGGCACAGGGGTGACTTGCTTAATTCTATTCGAAAAAGCTGTCAGTGTTACAGGGATAAGTGAGGGGAAAAGGGGGCTGAATTAATCTGTCTAACTTGGATGAAACAGGGAGCACATGTGAAAGCATTCCGGCTAAGAACCATGAAGTGTCTAAGGTCAAATGAGGGGCGAAAACACTTACTATTTTGAAGTTAAACTGCCCGTAAAGTTCCTAGAGTCTCCAAAGTGGGAGGCAGGGGCTTCAAAGGCTGTATTGAATGAGAGCCAGAGTGTGGAAAAATTAACTGTAGTTGGGAAATGAATAATGGGATGGGTGTGAGGGATTTAAACACAAGTGAGAAACTTACTTAATTATTTGAAAACAAGCAGCTTGGCAGTACATAGATCCGCCTGGAGAATGTAATTCTGAAATGTAGAGAGATGTGAAATATGAGCTCCATAGGTGATGTGCTCTGCGAAGTTATTATTAGCTCAGGGGAAGAGACCGGAGAAAACTTACTTCTTTAGAGGGGCGACAGGGCAGTGAATGGGAGCCTGAGGCCGAGCAGTCAGAGACGTCCTGCAGCTGTTGGGGCTGGCTGATGAATGCGGAAATAGCGTTGCTTGCCTGTGTGTTTTATAGTAGGGCTCAGCTGGAGGGAGCCTCGGGGCAAAGCTAATTAGTGAAAGAATAGCGCGCGTGAAGTTAATTGTTTAAAGGAACCTGCAGCTGAGTGATTCAAAATAGGTGTGTTGTAATTCTGCCTCTAGTGGATTTATCGGTAGTGAATTAATGAAAGTAAATAAATAGGAGAGTTTAAAGTTTATGCAAGAAGCATGTTAGGGGTTTGTAAACGAAGGATAGTAACAATTAATGAATTTTGGGCTGCAGGGAGGGCCATATGGACTAATCTGAGTCAGCCTGGGTTAAACAGTGACCAAAAATGTACACAATATAAAAAGGGGGAATGTAAACATGAATGAAACATAATAGTACATATATTCAGTTTTGCAAGGATTTCTAAGTGATACTAGAATGTGCGTAGTATAAAAGGGAATGTAAACATGAATAAAACATAATACATATATTCAGTTTTGCAAGGATTCTAAGTGATACTAGAATCTGTATGCTGAGAACAAAAACTTGAAGAATGTCTGTCATTCTGTGGAGGGTAGTCTGTAGAGACAAGAGTTTTTTAGAGAATGGCATTCCATTCCTCAAAAGAGTTCAATCCATTTTCGATAGTCCGACATTTGAAAATCCATTTGCATTCGAGGCGGTTCAGGAGTTGTTGTTGATTTCCACCTCTGTGACTTGGGAGCAGGCTGTCAATCACTTGCCAGGTGAAGTCTGTTTCTGAGTGTCCTTTTTCCATGAAATGTTGCACAAGTGGCGCTGTTGTGATCTTGCATTTGATTCTGCTCCTATGTTGGGCAATTCTGGATTTGATCTTTTGTGTAGTCTGGCCAATATACCTCAGTTTACAGGGACATTCAATGCAATATATTACATTTTGTGAATTACAATTGGTGAAACATTGCAATATGTGTTTAGAGTTCTCAAATTCAAACAGTTTTGTGTTACTGGTGGACTCACATGCCATACAGTTATTACATTTATAGTGACCTTTCAGTGGTGGTAGGTTGAGAAAGGAGTGTATAGAATGGTCTTTAGTGATCGGTTTTTGGGCTCTCACTAAATGATCCCTGATGTTCCGTCCTCTTTTAAAGGAGAAGAGAGGTGTGTCTGTGACAAGGTCTAGAGGGGCAAGGACTTTCCAGTGTTTTTTTATCATTCTCGTAACTCTGTTGCTGGCCGGGCAAAAAGTAGTTACGCACGTGATTCTGGACAAGGGCGTTTTTTCTCTGTGTTGAAGGAGGTGTTCACGGTGGGAATACCAAGCGCGTTTCATAGAGCGTTTAACTAAACGTCTAGGGTATCCTCTGTCAATCAGTTTTTTGCAGAGTACCTCCGATTCTTGGAAAAATTCTTCTTTGAACTTACAGTTCCTTCTGATTCTAAGGAATTGCCCATAGGGCAGGCCGTCTCGCAGTGCCCTTGGGTGTGCGCTGTTGTATTGAAGGAGAGTATTGCGCTCGGTGGGTTTTGTAAATAGAGTTGTGTAGAGTTCTCCATTGGCACTTTTTATGGAGACATCGAGATAGTCTACCTTAGTGTCGTCATAGTTGTGAGTGAACTTAAGGTCGGGTTGGACATTGTTGAGCCAAAGGCAAAATGCTTCTAGTTCAGTATTTGTGCCAGACCAGATCATAAAAACATCATCTATGTATCTGCGCCATGTACGGCAAAAAAAGAAAAGGCAATTCTTGAGCTAAATAGCCTAGCAGATGCAAAGGCTGCTCTAGAAAAATTGGAAAGAACCATTCTAGACTTTCAAAGTTTCGAGCACCACAAAAAATCAACAAAGGTGACTAAAGATATTAGAAACTACAATAAAGAAAAGACTTACCCGTACCTGCAGGAAGACTTCTTTACCACAAACAATCAAGAACAACAGAGAATCCCCGCAGGCACCTGGGGTAGATTCAGACACAACCAACCAGTTACTTTTTCTGACTCCTCCATAGACTCAGACAACTCCGACCCAGGCGCAGGCCCCAGCACCTCCACACATAACCCCAATTTTTTACGGAGAGGCCAGACCTTTACAGGAGAGAGAGGGAGAGGGAGAGGGAGGACAAGAGTCCATTTCCCACCGGGGGAACGCCAAACACGACGCAAGTTTTACCAATGGGGGTACCAATACTAGAAATTGGATCCCAGGCCCCTATCACTAACATGGAACAACTCCCCATATTCAACCTCTCGACGCATCAACTGGCTGCTACAGATATCACCCTCCTTAGCAGAGGCCTCTCCTTTGTGCTAACTGAAAAGCCTAACTGGTTTAACATACAGACCGAAATCCTACAGTTCTTCAGAAAGGTGAGGCTTAAAGCCTTCTTTCAGCATAAGGAAAACACAAGTAAGACAGACTTGACAGGTCTTCGCCCAAAGTCTATCTTTAACCCTCCCAGTGGCTCTATGCCGCCTGAAGTCATCACATTTGAACATCTTGTACTCAGAGATTTGAACAAAATGAAAGAAGACTACAGATTCACACCTTTTAACGTGAGTTTAGAGGAAAAACAAAGCCTTAACAAACTCAAAGAACTAGATGACATTGTGATCAAACCCTGTGACAAGGGAGGTGGGATAGTACTACAGGACAAGTGTGCATATGACAAAGAAATCTATCGTCAACTAGCCAACATAGCTCACTACGAGCCTTTGGCACGCGACCCTGTAAAAGAAATCTGTGACCTCATCCTAAAAACAACCCAAATTGGTCTAGAAGAAGGTTTCATTAGTAAAAATGAATTTGCATTCCTCAACAATAAGACCCCAAGGACACCTGTGCTGTACACCCTACCCAAAATGCATAAAAATCTGGAAGTCCCACCAGGGAGACCTATACTCTCCGGCTGTGGCTCAGTCCTAGAGCCCTTGGGTAAATACATCGATTTCTTTATCAAGGACATGGTAAAGACTACTATCTCATATGTGAAAGACACCACGCACCTAATTAATCTCATTGAATCACAACCTTTTGATTCCCAAACTGAACTCCTTGTCACTATGGACATTGAGTCTTTATATACGAATATACCCCAAAACAAAGGTATAGAAGTCATTAAGAAACATTTGAACCTCCGTCCAGCTCCACACCAGGTACCGACTGATTTCATCATTTCACTCCTGGAAATTGCCCTAACTAGAAACTACTTCCAATTTAACAACAAATACTACAGACAATGTAAGGGCACTTCGATGGGGGCAATTTTTGCTCCCAATTTTGCGATCCTGTTTGTGGACGATATAGAGACGAGTACCATTCTTAACTGTATGAATCCATTCCTCCCCAAAATACGTACATGGCGCAGATACATAGATGATGTTTTTATGATCTGGTCTGGCACAAATACTGAACTAGAAGCATTTTGCCTTTGGCTCAACAATGTCCAACCCGACCTTAAGTTCACTCACAACTATGACGACACTAAGGTAGACTATCTCGATGTCTCCATAAAAAGTGCCAATGGAGAACTCTACACAACTCTATTTACAAAACCCACCGAGCGCAATACTCTCCTTCAATACAACAGCGCACACCCAAGGGCACTGCGAGACGGCCTGCCCTATGGGCAATTCCTTAGAATCAGAAGGAACTGTAAGTTCAAAGAAGACTTTTTCCAAGAATCGGAGGTACTCTGCAAAAAACTGATTGACAGAGGATACCCTAGACGTTTAGTTAAACGCTCTATGAAACGCGCTTGGTATTCCCACCGTGAACACCTTCTTCAACCCAGAGAAAAAACGCCCTTGTCCAGAATCACGTGCGTAACTACTTTTTGCCCGGCCAGCAACAAAGTTACGAGAATGATAAAAAAACACTGGAAAGTCCTTGCCCCTCTAGACCTTGTCACAGACACACCTCTCTTCTCCTTTAAAAGAGGACGGAACATCAGGGATCATTTAGTGAGAGCCCAAAAACCGATCACTAAAGACCATTCTATACACTCCTTTCTCAACCTACCACCACTGAAAGGTCACTATAAATGTAATAACTGTATGGCATGTGAGTCCACCAGTAACACAAAACTGTTTGAATTTGAGAACTCTAAACACATATTGCAATGTTTCACCAATTGTAATTCACAAAATGTAATATATTGCATTGAATGTCCCTGTAAACTGAGGTATATTGGCCAGACTACACAAAAGATCAAATCCAGAATTGCCCAACATAGGAGCAGAATCAAATGCAAGATCACAACAGCGCCACTTGTGCAACATTTCATGGAAAAACGACACTCAGAAACAGACTTCACCTGGCAAGTGATTGACAGCCTGCTCCCAAGTCACAGAGGTGGAAATCAACAACAACTCCTGAACCGCCTCGAATGCAAATGGATTTTCAAATGTCGGACTATCGAAAATGGATTGAACTCTTTTGAGGAATGGGATGCCATTCTCTAAAAAACTCTTGTCTCTACAGACTACCCTCCACAGAATGACAGACATTCTTCAAGTTTTTGTTCTCAGCATACAGATTCTAGTATCACTTAGAATCCTTGCAAAACTGAATATATGTATTATGTTTTATTCATGTTTACATTCCCTTTTATACTACGCACATTCTAGTATCACTTAGAAATCCTTGCAAAACTGAATATATGTACTATTATGTTTCATTCATGTTTACATTCCCCCTTTTTATATTGTGTACATTTTTGGTCACTGTTTAACCCAGGCTGACTCAGATTAGTCCATATGGCCCTCCCTGCAGCCCAAAATTCATTAATTGTTACTATCCTTCGTTTACAAACCCCTAACATGCTTCTTGCATAAACTTTAAACTCTCCTATTTATTTACTTTCATTAATTCACAACCGATAAATCCACTAGAGGCAGAATTACAACACACCTATTTTGAATCACTCAGCTGCAGGTTCCTTTAAACAATTAACTTCACGCGCGCTATTCTTTCACTAATTAGCTTTGCCCCGAGGCTCCCTCCAGCTGAGCCCTACTATAAAACACACAGGCAAGCAACGCTATTTCCGCATTCATCAGCCAGCCCCAACAGCTGCAGGACGTCTCTGACTGCTCGGCCTCAGGCTCCCATTCACTGCCCTGTCGCCCCTCTAAAGAAGTAAGTTTTCTCCGGTCTCTTCCCCTGAGCTAATAATAACTTCGCAGAGCACATCACCTATGGAGCTCATATTTCACATCTCTCTACATTTCAGAATTACATTCTCCAGGCGGATCTATGTACTGCCAAGCTGCTTGTTTTCAAATAATTAAGTAAGTTTCTCACTTGTGTTTAAATCCCTCACACCCATCCCATTATTCATTTCCCAACTACAGTTAATTTTTCCACACTCTGGCTCTCATTCAATACAGCCTTTGAAGCCCCTGCCTCCCACTTTGGAGACTCTAGGAACTTTACGGGCAGTTTAACTTCAAAATAGTAAGTGTTTTCGCCCCTCATTTGACCTTAGACACTTCATGGTTCTTAGCCGGAATGCTTTCACATGTGCTCCCTGTTTCATCCAAGTTAGACAGATTAATTCAGCCCCTTTTTTCCCTCACTTATCCCTGTAACACTGACAGCTTTTTCGAATAGAATTAAGCAAGTCACCCCTGTGCCTTCATTTTTTATAGTGTGCTTGCTTCGGATTCACTGCCAGTAGTAAACCAAGTTTATTTAATTAGCTGCTTTTTGTGACTGCTCCCAGCACCGGACTTCATCTAATTAGCACCACCTGTTACTCTTTATGAAATGCCATGTCTTAGCTGGTAAAATCTAGCGCCATACGTTGTCATCCCTTAATTTAATTTAAACAAATACCTACTTTTGCAATTTTGCCCTCTCGCCTTTTGACTCAATTTTTTGTCATTTTTTATGGACTCCAAGCTCTAATTCTTGATAATTTGTTTCAAATGCATGATTATAATGCCTACCAAATGTAAGAATTATTTTCCTTTTTTTCCTTCTAGGGAGCTATTGTTGTATTTACTAGAATGTATGCAGTAATGTGTTTGTTTACATATACACAGGGTCTTAAACAAATGTGTTCCCATCCCCATTCCCCCTCTTTAATTTCAGCATGCTCACCACTGTCCTGAAGATGAACCCCAATAATTAGGTTCGAAACGCCGTCGACCACCCCACAACATGAATTCCTTATAACTTGTAAAGATCAATTATGGAATTCAACTACTATATTGTTGTCAATGCGATGTCTTTTTAAAACTACTATCACTATTTCACACCACGCTTTTCTTATTTTGTGAGCATTCTAAAATTGACTTTGTTTAAATAAATACCTGCTATCTTTTGACCTACATGACCCTTTACGTACTTTGTCTCCTGCTCCCTACGGAATTGATTTCACTTATCTTAAAAAACAAGTGACCCTGCCTGGGTCACCTTTTCTATTGGACCCTTTTGGGCCATTCTTGAACCATTGTTCTTAACTCTTCATTATCACCCCAGGTTCACATATCGGGGTACCCTTGTCTCCTAAAACCGTGTCATGGTTTAGGGCAGAGCAGTGCTGTTTGGGCAGAGTAGGGGTCGTTCTGGGACTGGTGTTTCATGGTTTAGGGCAGAGCAGTGGTGTTCCGGCAGCATAGGGGGTCGTGCTGGGGCTGGTGTTTCAGGGTTTAGGGCAGTGCAGTGGTGTTCGGGCAGTGTAGGGGGTCGTGCTCGGGCAGGTGTTTCAGGGTTTAGGGTAGTGCAGTGGTGTTCGGGCAGTGTAGGGGGTGGTGCTGGGGCTAGTGTTTCAGGGTTTAGGGCAGTGCAGCAGTGTTCGGGCAGTGTAGGGGGTCATGCTGGGGCTGCTGTTTCATGGTTTAGGGCAGAGCAGTGGTGTTTGGGCAGAGTAGGGGGTCGTTCTGGGGCTGGTGTTTCAGGGTTTAGGGCAGTGCAGTGGTGTTTGGGAGGTGTAGGTGGTCATGCTGGGGCTGGTGTTTCAGGGTTCAGGGCAGTGGTGTTTTGGCTGTGTAGGGGTTGGTGCTGGGGCTGGTGTTTCAGGGTATATGCAGTGCAGTTGTGTTCGGGCAGTGCAGGGGGTCTGTAGGGGGTGGTGTTTCAGGGTTTAGGGCAGTGCAGTGGTGTTCGGGCAGTGTAGGGGGGCATGCTGGGGCTAGTGTTTCAGGGTTTAGGGCAGTGCAGTGATGTTCGGGCAGTGTAGGGGCTGGTGCTGGTGCTGGTGTTTCAGGGTTTAGGGTAGTGCAGTGGTGTTCGGGCAGTTTAGGTGGTTGTGCTGGTGTAGTGTTTCAGGGTTTAGGGCATTGCAGTGGGGTTCGGACAGTGTAGGGTGTCGTGCTGGGGCTGGTGTTTCAGGGTATAGGGCAGAGCAGTGGTGTTCAAGCAGTGTAGGGGGTCGTGCTTGGGCTGCTGTTTCATGATTTAGCGTTACAACAAACAAATGATGGACGGAATGCTGACAATGCAGACATTCTCCCCCAGTCAAGAGATCTGGGTTAAATCCATCGTTCTTTTGCCCACTACGCCACCCCAGTTCAGACATGGCCATATGCAAATCAGTCTTGACCCTGTGCCTCATGGGAACAGTCCAGCCCGAACTGCCAAGCCATGTCTTCCCTGGACCGGAATCAAGCATCCTAGGACCGGTTTCTGGCTATCAGCCGTCATCAGCCAGGATAGCTTGACTCCAGTGGCGTAGTGAGCACGGGTCCCACGTCTGGGAATACCCATCCCACTTAGGGCGAAAAGCGTTACAACAAATAAATGATGGACGGAATGCTGACAATGCAGACATTCTCCCCCAGTCAAGAGATCTGGGTTAAATCCATCGTTCTTTTGCCCACTACGCCACCCCAGTTCAGACATGGCCATATGCAAATCAGTCTTGACCCTGTGCCTCATGGGAACAGTCCAGCCCGAACTGCCAAGCCATGTCTTCCCTGGACCGGAATCAAGCATCCTAGGACCGGTTTCTGGCTATCAGCCGTCATCAGCCAGGATAGCTTGACTCCAGTGGCGTAGTGAGCACGGGTCCCACGTCTGGGAATACCCATCCCACTTAGGGCGAAAAGCGTTACAACAAACAAATGATGGACGGAATGCTGACAATGCAGACATTCTCCCCCAGTCAAGAGATCTGGGTTAAATCCATCGTTCTTTTGCCCACTACGCCACCCCAGTTCAGACATGGCCATATGCAAATCAGTCTTGACCCTGTGCCTCATGGGAACATTCCAGCCCGAACTGCCAAGCCATGTCTTCCCTGGACTGGAATCAAGCATCCTAGGACCGGTTTCTGGCTATCAGCCGTCATCAGCCAGGATAGCTTGACTCCAGTGGCGTAGTGAGCACAGGTCCCACGTCTGGGAATACCCATCCCACTTAGGGCGAAAAGCGTTACAACAAACAAATGATGGACGGAATGCTGACAATGCAGACATTCTCCCCCAGTCAAGAGATCTGGGTTAAATCCATCGTTCTTTTGCCCACTACGCCACCCCAGTTCAGACATGGCCATATGCAAATCAGTCTTGACCCTGTGCCTCATGGGAACAGTCCAGCCCGAACTGCCAAGCCATGTCTTCCCTGGACCGGAATCAAGCATCCTAGGACCGGTTTCTGGCTATCAGCCGTCATCAGCCAGGATAGCTTGACTCCAGTGGCGTAGTGAGCACGGGTCCCACGTCTGGGAATACCCATCCCACTTAGGGCGAAAAGCGTTACAACAAACAAATGATGGACGGAATGCTGACAATGCAGACATTCTCCCCCAGTCAAGAGATCTGGGTTAAATCCATCGTTCTTTTGCCCACTACGCCACCCCAGTTCAGACATGGCCATATGCAAATCAGTCTTGACCCTGTGCCTCATGGGAACAGTCCAGCCCGAACTGCCAAGCCATGTCTTCCCTGGACCGGAATCAAGCATCCTAGGACCGGTTTCTGGCTATCAGCCGTCATCAGCCAGGATAGCTTGACTCCAGTGGCATAGTGAGCACGGGTCCCACGTCTGGGAATACCCATCCCACTTAGGGCGAAAAGCGTTACAACAAACAAATGATGGACGGAATGCTGACAATGCAGACATTCTCCCCCAGTCAAGAGATCTGGGTTAAATCCATCGTTCTTTTGCCCACTACGCCACCCCAGTTCAGACATGGCCATATGCAAATCAGTCTTGACCCTGTGCCTCATGGGAACAGTCCAGCCCAAACTGCCAAGCCATGTCTTCCCTGGACCGGAATCAAGCATCCTAGGACCGGTTTCTGGCTATCAGCCGTCATCAGCCAGGATAGCTTGACTCCAGTGGCGTAGTGAGCACGGGTACCACGTCTGGAAATACCCATCCCACTTAGGGCGAAAAGCGTTACAACAAACAAATGATGGACGGAATGCTGACAAGGATTTAACCCAGATCTCTTGACTGGGGTGAATGTTTTGATTTATTCTGCATTCCGTTCATCAATTGTGTGTCTTTTGCTTTCTCGCCCTAAGTGCGCCAGGTATGCTCAGACGTGAGTCCTGGGCTCACTGTGCCACTGGAATCAAGCTATCCTGGCTGAAGAGGGGTGAAACCCCGAAACCGGTCCTAGGATGCTTGAGTCCAGTCCAGGGAGGACCTGGCTTGGCAGTTCGGGCTGGACTGTTCCCATGAGGCACAGGATCAAGACTGATTTGCATATAGCCAGGTCTAGACTGGGGTGGCATGGTGAGCAAAAGAACGATGGATTTAACCCAGATCTCTTGACTGGGGTGAATGTTTTGATTTATTCTGCATTCCGTCCATCAATTGTGTGTCTTTTGCTTTCTCGCCCCAAGTGCGCCAGGTATGCTCAGACGTGAGTCCTGGGCTCACTGTGCCACTGGAATCAAGCTATCCTGGCTGAAGAGGGGTGAAACCCCGAAATCGGTCCTAGGATGCTTGAGTCCAGTCCAGGGAGGACCTGGCTTGGCAGTTCGGGCTGGACTGTTCCCATGAGGCACAGGATCAAGACTGATTTGCATATAGCCAGGTCTAGACTGGGGTGGCATGGTGAGCAAAAGAACGATGGATTTAACCCAGATCTCTTGACTGGGGTGAATGTTTTGATTTATTCTGCATTCCGTCCATCAATTGTGTGTCTTTTGGTTTCATGATTTAGGGCAGAGCAGTGGTGGTTGGGCAGAGTAGTAGGGGGTCGTTCTGGGGCTGGTGTTTCAGGGTTTAGGGCAGTGGAGTGGTGTTTGGGCAGTGTAGGGGGTCATGCTGGGGCTGGTATTTCAGGGTTCAGGGCAGTGCAGTGGTGTTTATGCAGTGTAGGGGGTTGTGCTGGGGCTGTTGTTTCATGGTTTAGGGATGGGGTGTTCGGGCAGTGTAGGGTGACTTGCTGGGTGTGGTGCTTCAGGGTTTAGGGCAGTGCAGTGGTGTTCGGGTAGTGTAGTGGGTCTTGCTTGAGCTGGTGTTTCAGGCTTTAGGGCAGTGCAGTACTGTTCGGGCAGTGTAGGGGGTCTTGCTGGGGCTGGTATTTCAGGGTTAAGGGCAGAGCAGTGCTGTTCGGGCAGTGTAGTGGGTCGTGCTGGGGCTGGTGTTTTTGGGTTGAGGGCAGTGCAGTGCTGTTCTGGCAGTGTAGGGTGTCGTACTGGGGCTGGTGTTTCAGGGTTTAGGGCAGAACAGTGGTGTTCAGGCAGTGTAGGGGTTCGTGCTGGGGTTGGTGTTTCAGGGTTTAGGGCAGTGCATTGGTGTTCGGGCAGTGTAGGGGGTCGTACTGGGGCTGGTGTTTCAGGGTTTAGGGCAGAGCAGTGGTCTTTGGGCAGTGTAGAGGGTATGCTGGGGGTGGTGTTTCAGAGTTTAGGGCAGAGCAGTGGTGTTCGGGCAGTGTATGGTGTCATGCAGTGTGCTGTTAAGTGTTTAGGGCAGTGCCGTGGTGTTTGGGCAGTGTAGGGGGTCGTACAGGGGCTGGTGTTTCTGGGTTTAGGTAGAGCAGTGGTGTTTGGGCAGTGTAGGGGGTCGTGCTAGGGGTGGTGTTTCAGGGTTTAGGGCAGAGCAGTGGTGTTCTGGCAGTGTAGAGGGTCATGCGGGGGTGGTGTTTAGGGTTTAGGGCAGTGCAGTGGTGTTCGGGCAGTGTAGGGTGTCGTGCAGGGGAGTGGTGGTTCAGGGTTTAGGGCAGTGCTGTGGTGTGGTGGGGAGTTCGGGCAGTGTAGAGGGCCGTGCAGGGGCTGGTGTTTCAGGGTATAGGGCAGTCCAGTGGTGTTTGGGCAGTGTAGGAGGTCGATCAGGGGGTTGTGTTTCAGAGTTTACGGCAGTGCAGTGGTGTTATGGCAGTGTAGGGTGTCGTGCAGGGGTTGGTGTTTCAGGCTTTAGGCAAGTGCTGTGGTGTTCGGGCAGTGTAGGGGGTCGAGCAGGGGGGGGTGTTTCAGGGTTTACGTCAGTGCAGTGGTGTTCGGGCAGTGTAGGGGGTGGTGCATGGGGTGGTGTTTCAGGGTTTAGGGAAGTGCAGTTGTGTTTGGGCAGTGTAGGGGGTCCTGCAGGGGGTGGTTTTTCAGGGTTTAGGGCAGTGCAGTGGTGTTCGGGTAGTGTAGGGGGTTGTGCTGGGGCTGGTGTTTCAGGGTTTAGGGCAGTGCAGTGGTGTTCCAGCAGCGTAGGGTGTTGTGCTGGGGCTGGTGTTTCAGGGTTCAGGGCAGTGCAGTGGTGTTTGGGCAGTGTAGGTGGTCCTGCTGGGGCTGGTGTTTCAGGGTTCAGGGCAGTGCAGTGGTGTTTTGGCAGTGTAGGGGGTGGTGCTGGGGCTGGTGTTTCAGGGTATAGGGCAGTGCAGTTGTGTTCGGGCAGTGCAGGGGATACTGTAGGGGGTGCTTTTTCAGGGTTTAGGGCAGTGCAGTGGTATTTTGGCAGTGTAGGGGGTGGTGCTGGGGCTGGTGTTTCAGGGTTTAGGGCAGAGCAGTGATGTTCAGGCAGTGTAGGGGCTAGTGCTGGGGCTTGTGTTTCAGGGTTTAGGGTAGTGCAGTGGTGTTCGGGCAGTGTAGGGGGTCATGCTGGGGTAGTGTTTCAGGGTTTAGGGCAGAGCAGTGGTGTTCGGGTAGTGTAGGGGGTCGAGCTGGAGCTGCTGTGTCATGGTTTAGGGCAGAGCAGTGCTGTTTGGGCAGAGTAGGGGTCGTTCTGGGACTGGTGTTTCATGGTTTAGGGCAGAGCAGTGGTGTTCGGGCAGTGTAGGAGGTCGATCAGGGGGTTGTGTTTCAGGGTTTAGGGCAGTGCAGTGGTGTTCAGGCAGTGTAGAGGGGGTGCTGGGGCTGGTGTTTCAGGGTATAGGGCAGTGCAGTGGTGTTCGGGCAGTGCAGGCAGTCCTCTAGGGGTGGTGTTTCAGGGTTTAGGGCAGTGCAGTGGTGTTCGGGCAGTGTAGGGGGTTGTGCTGGGGCTGGTTTTTCATGGTTTAAGGCAGTGGTGTTCGGGCAGTGTAGGGGGTCGAGCAGGGGGTGGTGTTTCAGGGTTTAGGGCAGTGCACTGGTGCTCGTACATTGTAGGGGGTCATGCTGTTGCTGGTGTTTCAGTGTGTAGGGCAGTGCAGCAGTGTTCGGGCAGTGTAGGGGGTCTCGCTGGGGCTGTTGTTTTAGGGCTTATAGCAGAGCAGTGCTGTTCGTGCAGTGTAGGGGGTCGTGATGGGGCTGGTGTTTCAGGGATTAGGGCAGTGCAGTGGTGTTCGGGCAGTGTAGGGGGTCATGCAGGGGCTGGTGTTTCAGGGTTTAGGGCAGAGCAGTGGTGTTTGGGCACTGTAGGGGGTCGTGCTGGGGGTGGTGTTTTGGGGTTTAGGGCAGAGGAGTTGTGTTCGGGCAGTGTAGGGGATCATGCAGGGGTGGTGTTTAGGGTTTAGGGCATTGCAGTGGTGTTCGGGCAGTGTAGGGGGTTGTGCAGGGGTGGTGTTCTAGGGTTTAGGGCAGTGCAGTGGTGTTCGGGCAGTGTAGGGGGTCGTGCTTGGGCTGGTGTTTCAGGGTTTAGGGCAGTGCAGTGGTGTTCGGGCAGTGTAGGGGGTCGTGCTGGGGCTGGTGTTTCAGGGTTCAGGGCAGTGCAGTGGTGTTTGGGCAGTGTAGGTGGTCCTGCTGGGGCTGGTGTTTCAGGGTTCAGGGCAGTGCAGTGGTGTTTTGGCAGTGTAGGGGGTGGTGCTGGGGCTGGTGTTTCAGGGTATAGGGCAGTGCAGTTGTGTTCGGGCAGTGCAGGGGATACTGTAGGGGGTGCTTTTTCAGGGTTTAGGGCAGTGCAGTGGTATTTTGGCAGTGTAGGGGGTGGTGCTGGGGCTGGTGTTTCAGGGTATAAGGCAGTGCAGTTGTGTTCGGGCAGTGCATGTGGTCCTTTAGGGGGTGGTGTTTCAGGGTTTAGGGCAGTGCAGTCGTGTTCAGGCAGTTTAGGGGGTCATGCTGGGGCTGGTGTTTCAGGGTTTAGGGCAGAGCAGTGATGTTCGGGCAGTGTAGGGGCTAGTGCTGGGGCTGGTGTTTCAGGGTTTAGGGTAGTGCAGTGGTGTTTGGGCAGTGTAGGGGGTCATGCTGGGGTAGTGTTTCAGGGTTTAGGGCAGAGCAGTGGTGTTCGGGTAGTGTAGGGGGTCGCTGGAGCTGCTGTGTCATGGTTTAGGGCAGAGCAGTGCTGTTTGGGCAGAGTAGGGGTCGTTCTGGGACTGGTGTTTCATGGTTTAGGGCAGAGCAGTGGTGTTCGGGCAGTGTAGGAGGTCGATCAGGGGGTTTTGTTTCAGGGTTTAGGGCAGTGCAGTGGTGTTCGGGCTGTGTAGAGGTGGTGCTTGGGCTGGTGTTTCAGGGTATAGGGCAGTGCAGTGGTGTTCGGGCAGTACAGGCAGTCCTCTAGGGGGTGGTGTTTCAGGGTTTAGGGCAGTGCAGTGGTGTTCGGGCAGTGTAGGGGGTCGTGCTGGGGCTGGTTTTTCATGGTTTAAGGCAGTGGTGTTCGGGCAGTGTAGGGGGTCGAGCAGGGGTTGGTGTTTCAGGGTTTAGGGCAGTGCACTGGTGCTCGTACATTGTAGGGGGTCATGCTGTTGCTGGTGTTTCAGTGTGTAGGGCAGTGCAGCGGTGTTCGGGCAGTGTAGGGGGTTTCGCTGGGGCTGTTGTTTTAGGGCTTATAGCAGAGCAGTGCTGTTCGTTCAGTGTAGGGGGTCATGATGGGGCTGGTGTTTCAGGGATTAGGGCAGTGCAGTGGTGTTCGGGCAGTGTAGGGGGTCATGCAGGGGCTGGTGTTTTAGGGTTTAAGGCAGAGCAGTGGTGTTTGGGCACTGTAGGGGGTCGTGCTGGGGGTGGTGTTTTGGGGTTTAGGGCAGAGGAGTTGTGTTCGGGCAGTGTAGGGGATCATGCAGGGGTGGTGTTTAGGGTTTAGGGCATTGCAGTGGTGTTCGGGCAGTGTAGGGGGTTGTGCAGGGGTGGTGTTCTAGGGTTTAGGGCAGTGCACTGGTGTTCGGGCAGTGTAGGGGGTCGTGCTTGGGCTGGTGTTTCAGGGTTTAGGGCAGTGCAGTGGTGTTTGGGCAGTGTAGAGGGTCATGCGGGGGTGGTGTTTAGGGTTTAGGGCAGTGCAGTGGTGTTCGGGCAGTGTAGGGTGTCGTGCAGGGGAGTGGTGGTTCAGGGTTTAGGGCAGTGCTGTGGTGTGGTGGGGAGTTCGGGCAGTGTAGAGGGCCGTGCAGGGGCTGGTGTTTCAGGGTATAGGGCAGTCCAGTGGTGTTTGGGCAGTGTAGGAGGTCGATCAGGGGGTTGTGTTTCAGAGTTTACGGCAGTGCAGTGGTGTTATGGCAGTGTAGGGTGTCGTGCAGGGGTTGGTGTTTCAGGCTTTAGGCAAGTGCTGTGGTGTTCGGGCAGTGTAGGGGGTCGAGCAGGGGGGGGTGTTTCAGGGTTTACGGCAGTGCAGTGGTGTTCGGGCAGTGTAGGGGGTGGTGCATGGGGTGGTGTTTCAGGGTTTAGGGAAGTGCAGTTGTGTTTGGGCAGTGTAGGGGGTCCTGCAGGGGGTGGTTTTTCAGGGTTTAGGGCAGTGCAGTGGTGTTCGGGTAGTGTAGGGGGTTGTGCTGGGGCTGGTGTTTCAGGGTTTAGGGCAGTGCAGTGGTGTTCCAGCAGCGTAGGGGGTTGTGCTGGGGCTGGTGTTTCAGGGTTCAGGGCAGTGCAGTGGTGTTTGGGCAGTGTAGGTGGTCCTGCTGGGGCTGGTGTTTCAGGGTTCAGGGCAGTGCAGTGGTGTTTTGGCAGTGTAGGGGGTGGTGCTGGGGCTGGTGTTTCAGGGTATAGGGCAGTGCAGTTGTGTTCGGGCAGTGCAGGGGATACTGTAGGGGGTGCTTTTTCAGGGTTTAGGGCAGTGCAGTGGTATTTTGGCAGTGTAGGGGGTGGTGCTGGGGCTGGTGTTTCAGGGTTTAGGGCAGAGCAGTGATGTTCGGGCAGTGTAGGGGCTAGTGCTGGGGCTTGTGTTTCAGGGTTTAGGGTAGTGCAGTGGTGTTCGGGCAGTGTAGGGGGTCATGCTGGGGTAGTGTTTCAGGGTTTAGGGCAGAGCAGTGGTGTTCGGGTAGTGTAGGGGGTCGAGCTGGAGCTGCTGTGCCATGGTTTAGGGCAGAGCAGTGCTGTTTGGGCAGAGTAGGGGTCGTTCTGGGACTGGTGTTTCATGGTTTAGGGCAGAGCAGTGGTGTTCGGGCAGTGTAGGAGGTCGATCAGGGGGTTGTGTTTCAGGGTTTAGGGCAGTGCAGTGGTGTTCAGGCAGTGTAGAGGTGGTGCTGGGGCTGGTGTTTCAGGGTATAGGGCAGTGCAGTGGTGTTCGGGCAGTGCAGGCAGTCCTCTAGGGGTGGTGTTTCAGGGTTTAGGGCAGTGCAGTGGTGTTCGGGCAGTGTAGGGGGTTGTGCTGGGGCTGGTTTTTCATGGTTTAAGGCAGTGGTGTTCGGGCAGTGTAGGGGGTCGAGCAGGGGGTGGTGTTTCAGGGTTTAGGGCAGTGCACTGGTGCTCGTACATTGTAGGGGGTCATGCTGTTGCTGGTGTTTCAGTGTGTAGGGCAGTGCAGCAGTGTTCGGGCAGTGTAGGGGGTCTCGCTGGGGCTGTTGTTTTAGGGCTTATAGCAGAGCAGTGCTGTTCGTGCAGTGTAGGGGGTCGTGATGGGGCTGGTGTTTCAGGGATTAGGGCAGTGCAGTGGTGTTCGGGCAGTGTAGGGGGTCATGCAGGGGCTGGTGTTTCAGGGTTTAGGGCAGAGCAGTGGTGTTTGGGCACTGTAGGGGGTCGTGCTGGGGGTGGTGTTTTGGGGTTTAGGGCAGAGGAGTTGTGTTCGGGCAGTGTAGGGGATCATGCAGGGGTGGTGTTTAGGGTTTAGGGCATTGCAGTGGTGTTCGGGCAGTGTAGGGGGTTGTGCAGGGGTGGTGTTCTAGGGTTTAGGGCAGTGCAGTGGTGTTCAGGCAGTGTAGGGGGTCGTGCTTGGGCTGGTGTTTCAGGGTTTAGGGCAGTGCAGTGGTGTTCGGGCAGTGTAGGGGGTCGTGCTGGGGCTGGTGTTTCAGGGTTCAGGGCAGTGCAGTGGTGTTTGGGCAGTGTAGGTGGTCCTGCTGGGGCTGGTGTTTCAGGGTTCAGGGCAGTGCAGTGGTGTTTTGGCAGTGTAGGGGGTGGTGCTGGGGCTGGTGTTTCAGGGTATAGGGCAGTGCAGTTGTGTTCGGGCAGTGCAGGGGATACTGTAGGGGGTGCTTTTTCAGGGTTTAGGGCAGTGCAGTGGTATTTTGGCAGTGTAGGGGGTGGTGCTGGGGCTGGTGTTTCAGGGTATAAGGCAGTGCAGTTGTGTTCGGGCAGTGCATGTGGTCCTTTAGGGGGTGGTGTTTCAGGGTTTAGGGCAGTGCAGTCGTGTTCAGGCAGTTTAGGGGGTCATGCTGGGGCTGGTGTTTCAGGGTTTAGGGCAGAGCAGTGATGTTCGGGCAGTGTAGGGGCTAGTGCTGGGGCTGGTGTTTCAGGGTTTAGGGTAGTGCAGTGGTGTTCGGGCAGTGTAGGGGGTCATGCTGGGGTAGTGTTTCAGGGTTTAGGGCAGAGCAGTGGTGTTCGGGTAGTGTAGGGGGTCGCTGGAGCTGCTGTGTCATGGTTTAGGGCAGAGCAGTGCTGTTTGGGCAGAGTAGGGGTCGTTCTGGGACTGGTGTTTCATGGTTTAGGGCAGAGCAGTGGTGTTCGGGCAGTGTAGGAGGTCGATCAGGGGGTTTTGTTTCAGGGTTTAGGGCAGTGCAGTGGTGTTCGGGCTGTGTAGAGGTGGTGCTTGGGCTGGTGTTTCAGGGTATAGGGCAGTGCAGTGGTGTTCGGGCAGTACAGGCAGTCCTCTAGGGGGTGGTGTTTCAGGGTTTAGGGCAGTGCAGTGGTGTTCGGGCAGTGTAGGGGGTCGTGCTGGGGCTGGTTTTTCATGGTTTAAGGCAGTGGTGTTCGGGCAGTGTAGGGGGTCGAGCAGGGGTTGGTGTTTCAGGGTTTAGGGCAGTGCACTGGTGCTCGTACATTGTAGGGGGTCATGCTGTTGCTGGTGTTTCAGTGTGTAGGGCAGTGCAGCGGTGTTCGGGCAGTGTAGGGGGTTTCGCTGGGGCTGTTGTTTTAGGGCTTATAGCAGAGCAGTGCTGTTCGTTCAGTGTAGGGGGTCATGATGGGGCTGGTGTTTCAGGGATTAGGGCAGTGCAGTGGTGTTCGGGCAGTGTAGGGGGTCATGCAGGGGCTGGTGTTTTAGGGTTTAAGGCAGAGCAGTGGTGTTTGGGCACTGTAGGGGGTCGTGCTGGGGGTGGTGTTTTGGGGTTTAGGGCAGAGGAGTTGTGTTCGGGCAGTGTAGGGGATCATGCAGGGGTGGTGTTTAGGGTTTAGGGCATTGCAGTGGTGTTCGGGCAGTGTAGGGGGTTGTGCAGGGGTGGTGTTCTAGGGTTTAGGGCAGTGCACTGGTGTTCGGGCAGTGTAGGGGGTCGTGCTTGGGCTGGTGTTTCAGGGTTTAGGGCAGTGCAGTGGTGTTTGGGCAGTGTAGAGGGTCATGCGGGGGTGGTGTTTAGGGTTTAGGGCAGTGCAGTGGTGTTCGGGCAGTGTAGGGTGTCGTGCAGGGGAGTGGTGGTTCAGGGTTTAGGGCAGTGCTGTGGTGTGGTGGGGAGTTCGGGCAGTGTAGAGGGCCGTGCAGGGGCTGGTGTTTCAGGGTATAGGGCAGTCCAGTGGTGTTTGGGCAGTGTAGGAGGTCGATCAGGGGGTTGTGTTTCAGAGTTTACGGCAGTGCAGTGGTGTTATGGCAGTGTAGGGTGTCGTGCAGGGGTTGGTGTTTCAGGCTTTAGGCAAGTGCTGTGGTGTTCGGGCAGTGTAGGGGGTCGAGCAGGGGGGGGTGTTTCAGGGTTTACGGCAGTGCAGTGGTGTTCGGGCAGTGTAGGGGGTGGTGCATGGGGTGGTGTTTCAGGGTTTAGGGAAGTGCAGTTGTGTTTGGGCAGTGTAGGGGGTCCTGCAGGGGGTGGTTTTTCAGGGTTTAGGGCAGTGCAGTGGTGTTCGGGTAGTGTAGGGGGTTGTGCTGGGGCTGGTGTTTCAGGGTTTAGGGCAGTGCAGTGGTGTTCCAGCAGCGTAGGGGGTTGTGCTGGGGCTGGTGTTTCAGGGTTCAGGGCAGTGCAGTGGTGTTTGGGCAGTGTAGGTGGTCCTGCTGGGGCTGGTGTTTCAGGGTTCAGGGCAGTGCAGTGGTGTTTTGGCAGTGTAGGGGGTGGTGCTGGGTCTGGTGTTTCAGGGTATAGGGCAGTGCAGTTGTGTTCGGGCAGTGCAGGGGATACTGTAGGGGGTGCTTTTTCAGGGTTTAGGGCAGTGCAGTGGTATTTTGGCAGTGTAGGGGGTGGTGCTGGGGCTGGTGTTTCAGGGTTTAGGGCAGAGCAGTGATGTTCGGGCAGTGTAGGGGCTAGTGCTGGGGCTTGTGTTTCAGGGTTTAGGGTAGTGCAGTGGTGTTCGGACAGTGTAGGGGGTCATGCTGGGGTAGTGTTTCAGGGTTTAGGGCAGAGCAGTGGTGTTCGGGTAGTGTAGGGGGTCGAGCTGGAGCTGCTGTGCCATGGTTTAGGGCAGAGCAGTGCTGTTTGGGCAGAGTAGGGGTCGTTCTGGGACTGGTGTTTCATGGTTTAGGGCAGAGCAGTGGTGTTCGGGCAGTGTAGGAGGTCGATCAGGGGGTTGTGTTTCAGGGTTTAGGGCAGTGCAGTGGTGTTCAGGCAGTGTAGAGGTGGTGCTGGGGCTGGTGTTTCAGGGTATAGGGCAGTGCAGTGGTGTTCGGGCAGTGCAGGCAGTCCTCTAGGGGTGGTGTTTCAGGGTTTAGGGCAGTGCAGTGGTGTTCGGGCAGTGTAGGGGGTTGTGCTGGGGCTGGTTTTTCATGGTTTAAGGCAGTGGTGTTCGGGCAGTGTAGGGGGTCGAGCAGGGGGTGGTGTTTCAGGGTTTAGGGCAGTGCACTGGTGCTCGTACATTGTAGGGGGTCATGCTGTTGCTGGTGTTTCAGTGTGTAGGGCAGTGCAGCAGTGTTCGGGCAGTGTAGGGGGTCTCGCTGGGGCTGTTGTTTTAGGGCTTATAGCAGAGCAGTGCTGTTCGTGCAGTGTAGGGGGTCGTGATGGGGCTGGTGTTTCAGGGATTAGGGCAGTGCAGTGGTGTTCGGGCAGTGTAGGGGGTCATGCAGGGGCTGGTGTTTCAGGGTTTAGGGCAGAGCAGTGGTGTTTGGGCACTGTAGGGGGTCGTGCTGGGGGTGGTGTTTTGGGGTTTAGGGCAGAGGAGTTGTGTTCGGGCAGTGTAGGGGATCATGCAGGGGTGGTGTTTAGGGTTTAGGGCATTGCAGTGGTGTTCGGGCAGTGTAGGGGGTTGTGCAGGGGTGGTGTTCTAGGGTTTAGGGCAGTGCAGTGGTGTTCGGGCAGTGTAGGGGGTCGTGCTTGGGCTGGTGTTTCAGGGTTTAGGGCAGTGCAGTGGTGTTCGGGCAGTGTAGGGGGTCGTGCTGGGGCTGGTGTTTCAGGGTTCAGGGCAGTGCAGTGGTGTTTGGGCAGTGTAGGTGGTCCTGCTGGGGCTGGTGTTTCAGGGTTCAGGGCAGTGCAGTGGTGTTTTGGCAGTGTAGGGGGTGGTGCTGGGGCTGGTGTTTCAGGGTATAGGGCAGTGCAGTTGTGTTCGGGCAGTGCAGGGGATACTGTAGGGGGTGCTTTTTCAGGGTTTAGGTCAGTGCAGTGGTATTTTGGCAGTGTAGGGGGTGGTGCTGGGGCTGGTGTTTCAGGGTATAAGGCAGTGCAGTTGTGTTCGGGCAGTGCATGTGGTCCTTTAGGGGGTGGTGTTTCAGGGTTTAGGGCAGTGCAGTCGTGTTCAGGCAGTTTAGGGGGTCATGCTGGGGCTGGTGTTTCAGGGTTTAGGGCAGAGCAGTGATGTTCGGGCAGTGTAGGGGCTAGTGCTGGGGCTGGTGTTTCAGGGTTTAGGGTAGTGCAGTGGTGTTCGGGCAGTGTAGGGGGTCATGCTGGGGTAGTGTTTCAGGGTTTAGGGCAGAGCAGTGGTGTTCGGGTAGTGTAGGGGGTCGCTGGAGCTGCTGTGTCATGGTTTAGGGCAGAGCAGTGCTGGCAGAGTAGGGGTCGTTCTGGGACTGGTGTTTCATGGTTTAGGGCAGAGCAGTGGTGTTCGGGCAGTGTAGGAGGTCGATCAGGGGGTTTTGTTTCAGGGTTTAGGGCAGTGCAGTGGTGTTCGGGCTGTGTAGAGGTGGTGCTTGGGCTGGTGTTTCAGGGTATAGGGCAGTGCAGTGGTGTTCGGGCAGTACAGGCAGTCCTCTAGGGGGTGGTGTTTCAGGGTTTAGGGCAGTGCAGTGGTGTTCGGGCAGTGTAGGGGGTCGTGCTGGGGCTGGTTTTTCATGGTTTAAGGCAGTGGTGTTCGGGCAGTGTAGGGGGTCGAGCAGGGGTTGGTGTTTCAGGGTTTAGGGCAGTGCACTGGTGCTCGTACATTGTAGGGGGTCATGCTGTTGCTGGTGTTTCAGTGTGTAGGGCAGTGCAGCGGTGTTCGGGCAGTGTAGGGGGTCTCGCTGGGGCTGTTGTTTTAGGGCTTATAGCAGAGCAGTGCTGTTCGTTCAGTGTAGGGGGTCATGATGGGGCTGGTGTTTCAGGGATTAGGGCAGTGCAGTGGTGTTCGGGCAGTGTAGGGGGTCATGCAGGGGCTGGTGTTTTAGGGTTTAAGGCAGAGCAGTGGTGTTTGGGCACTGTAGGGGGTCGTGCTGGGGGTGGTGTTTTGGGGTTTAGGGCAGAGGAGTTGTGTTCGGGCAGTGTAGGGGATCATGCAGGGGTGGTGTTTAGGGTTTAGGGCATTGCAGTGGTGTTCAGGCAGTGTAGGGGGTTGTGCAGGGGTGGTGTTCTAGGGTTTAGGGCAGTGCACTGGTGTTCGGGCAGTGTAGGGGGTCGTGCTTGGGCTGGTGTTTCAGGGTTTAGGGCAGTGCAGTGGTGTTTGGGCAGTGTAGGGGGTCGTGCTGGGGCTGGTGTTTCAGGGTTTAGGGCAGTGGTGTTCGGGCAATGTAGGGGGTCTTGCTGGGGCTGGTGTTTCAGGGTTTTGGACAGTGCAGTGGTGTTCGGGCAGTGTAGGGGGTCTTGCTGGGGCTGGTGCTTCAGGGTTTAGGGCAGTGCAGTGGTGTTCAGGCAGTGTAGGGGGTCGTGCAGTGGGTGGTGATTCAGAGTTTAGGGAAGTGTATAGGTGTTCAGGCAGTGTAGGGGGTCCTGCTGGGGCTGGTGTTTCAGGGTTTAGGGCAGTGCAGTGGTGTTCGGGCAGTGTAGGGGGTTGTGCTGGGGGTGGTGTTTCAGGGTTTAGGGCAGTGCAGCGGTGTTCTGGCTTTGTAGGGGGTCGTGCTGGGGATGGTGTTTCAGGGTATAGGGCAGAGCAGCGGTGTTCGGGCAGAGTAGGAAGTCGTGCTGGTGCAGGTGTTTCAGGGTTTAGGGCAGTGCAGCGGTGTTCGGGCAGTGTAGGGGGTGGTGCTGGGGCTAGTGTTTCAGGGTTTAGGGCAGTGCAGCAGTGTTCGGGCAGTGTAGGGGGTCATGCTGTGGCTGCTGTTTCAGGGTTTAGGGCAGTGCAGTGGTGTTTGGGCAGTATAGGGGGTGGTGCTGGGCTGGTGTTTCAGGGTATAGGGCAGTGTAGTGGTGTTTGGGCAGTGCAGGGGGTCTTGCAGGTGGTGGTGTTTCAAGGTTTAGGGCAGTGCAGTGGTGTTTGGGCAGTGTAGGGGGTGGTGCTAGGGCTGGTGTTTCAGGGTTTAGGGTAGTGGTGTTCAGGCAGTGTAGGGGGTCCTGTAGGGGGTGGTATTTCAGGGTCTACGGCAGTGCAGTGGTGTTCAGGCAGTGTAGGGGGTCATGCTGGGGCTGGTGTTTCAGGGTTTAGGGCAGAGCAGTGATGTTCGGGCAGTGTAGGGGCTCATGCTGGGGCTGGTGTTTCAGGGTTTAGGGTAGTGCAGTGGTGTTCCGGCAGTGTAGGGGGTCGTGCTGGGGTAGTGTTTCAGGGTTTAGGGCAGAGCAGTGGTGTTTGGGCAGTGTAGGGGGTCGTGCTGGGGCTGCTGTGTCATGGTTTAGGGCAGAGCAGTGGTGTTTGGGCAGTGTAGGAGGTCATGCTGGGGCTGTTGTTTCAGGGTTTAGGGCAGTGCAGTGGTGTTTGGACAGTGTAGGGGGTCATGCTGGGGCTGGTGTTTCAGGGTTCAGGGCAGTTCAGTGGTGTTTGGCAGTGTAGGGGGTTGTGCTCGGGCTGGTGTTTCAGGGTTTAGGGATGGGGTGTTCGGGCAGTGTAGGGTGTCTTGCTGGGGGTGGTGCTTCAGGGTTTAGGGCAGTGCAGTGGTGTTCGGGTAGTGTAGGGGGTCTTGCATGGGGTGGTGTTTCAGGGTTTAGGGAAGTGCAGTGGTGTTCGGGCAGTATAGGGGGTCCTGCAGGGGGTGGTGTTTCAGGATTTAGGGCAGTGCAGTGGTGTTCGGGCAGTGTAAGGGGTTGGGCTGGGGCTGGTGTTTCAGGGTTTAGCGCAGTGCAGTGGTGTTCCGGCAGTGTAGGAGGTCGATCAGGGGGTTGTGTTTCAGGGTTTAGGGCAGTGCAGTGGTGTTCAGGCAGTGTAGGGTGTCGTACTGGGGCTGGTGTTTCAGGGTTTAGGGTAGTGCAGTGGTGTTCGGGCAGTGTAGGGGGTCATGCTGGGGTAGTGTTTCAGGGTTGAGGGCAGAGTAGTGGTGTTAGGGTAGTGTAGGGGGTCGAGCTGGAGCTGCTGTGTCATGGTTTAGGGCAGAGCAGTGCTGTTTGGGCAGAGTAGGGGTCGTTCTGGGACTGGTGTTTCATGGTTTAGGGCAGAGCAGTGGTGTTCCGGCAGCATAGGGGGTCGTGCTGGGGCTGGTGTTTCAGGGTTTAGGGCAGTGCAGTGGTGTTCGGGCAGTGTAGGGGGTCGTGCTCGGGCAGGTGTTTCAGGGTTTAGGGTAGTGCAGTGGTGTTCGGGCAGTGTAGGGGGTCGTGCTGGGGCTGGTGTTTCAGGATTTAGGGCAGAGCAGGGGTGTTAGTGTAGAGTAGGGGGTCATGCTGGGGCTGCTGTTTCATGGTTTACGGCAGAGCAGTGGTGTTTGGGCAGAGTAGGGGGTCGTTCTGGGGCTGGTGTTTCAGGGTTTAGGGCAGTGCAGTGGTGTTTGGGAGGTGTAGGTGGTCATGCTGGGGCTGGTGTTTCAGGGTTCAGGGCAGTGGTGTTTTGGCTGTGTAGGGGTTGGTGCTGGGGCTGGTGTTTCAGGGTATATGCAGTGCAGTTGTGTTCGGGCAGTGCAGGGGGTCTGAAGGGGGTGGTGTTTCAGGGTTTAGGGCAGTGCAGTGGTGTTCGGGCAGTGTAGGGGGGCATGCTGGGGCTAGTGTTTCAGGGTTTAGGGCAGTGCAGTGATGTTCGGGCAGTGTAGGGGCTCGTGCTGGTGCTGGTGTTTCAGGGTTTAGGGTAGTGCAGTGGTGTTCGGGCAGTTTAGGTGGTTGTGCTGGTGTAGTGTTTTAGGGTTTAGGGCATTGCAGTGGGGTTCGGACAGTGTAGGGTGTCGTGCTGGGGCTGGTGTTTCAGGGTATAGGGCAGAGCAGTGGTGTTCAAGCAGTGTAGGGGGTCGTGCTTGGGCTGCTGTTTCATGATTTAGGGCAGAGCAGTGGTGGTTGGGCAGAGTAGTAGGGGGTCGTTCTGGGGCTGGTGTTTCAGGGTTTAGGGCAGTGGAGTGGTGTTTGGGCAGTGTAGGGGGTCATGCTGGGGCTGGTATTTCAGGTTTCAGGGCAGTGCAGTCGTGTTTATGCAGTGTAGGGGGTTGTGCTGGGGCTGGTGTTTCATGGTTTAGGGATGGGGTGTTCGGGCAGTGTAGGGTGACTTGCTGGGTGTGGTGCTTCAGGGTTTAGGGCAGTGCAGTGGTGTTCGGGTAGTGTAGTGGGTCTTGCTTGAGCTGGTGTTTCAGGGTTTAGGGCAGTGCAGTACTGTTCGGGCAGTGTAGGGGGTCTTGCTGGGGCTGGTATTTCAGGGTTAAGGGCAGAGCAGTGCTGTTCGGGCAGTGTAGTGGGTCGGGCTGGGGCTGGTGTTTTTGGGTTGAGGGCAGTGCAGTGCTGTTCTGGCAGTGTAGGGTGTCGTACTGGGGCTGGTGTTTCAGGGTTTAGGGCAGAACAGTGGTGTTCAGGCAGTGTAGGGGTTCGTGCTGGGGTTGGTGTTTCAGGGTTTGGGGCAGTGCATTGGTGTTCGGGCAGTGTAGGGGGTCGTACTGGGGCTGGTGTTTCAGGGTTTAGGGCAGAGCAGTGGTCTTTGGGCAGTGTAGAGGGTATGCTGGGGGTGGTGTTTCAGAGTTTAGGGCAGAGCAGTGGTGTTCGGGCAGTGTATGGTGTCATGCAGTGTGCTGTTTAGGGTTTAGAGCAGTGCCGTGGTGTTTGGGCAGTGTAGGGGGTCGTACAGGGGCTGGTGTTTCTGGGTTTAGGTAGAGCAGTGGTGTTTGGGCAGTGTAGGGGGTCGTGCTAGGGGTGGTGTTTCAGGGTTTAGGGCAGAGCAGTGGTGTTCTGGCAGTGTAGAGGGTCATGCGGGGGTGGTGTTTAGGGTTTAGGGCTGTGCAGTGGTGTTCGGGCACTGTAGGGTGTCGTGCAGGTGAGTGGTGGTTCAGGGTTTAGGGCAGTGCTGTGGTGTGGTGGGGAGTTCGGGCAGTGTAGGGGGCCGTGCAGGGGCTGGTGTTTCAGGGTATAGGGCAGTCCAGTGGTGTTTGGGCAGTGTAGGAGGTCGATCAGGGGGTTGTGTTTCAGAGTTTACGGCAGTGCAGTGGTGTTATGGCAGTGTAGGGTGTCGTGCAGGGGTTGGTGTTTCAGGCTTTAGGCGAGTGCTGTGGTGTTCGGGCAGTGTAGGGGGTCGAGCAGGGGGGGTGTTTCAGGGTTTACGGCAGTGCAGTGGTGTTCGGGCAGTGTAGGGGGTGGTGCATGGGGTGGTGTTTCAGGGTTTAGGGAAGTGCAGTGGTGTTTGGGCAGTGTAGGGGGTCCAGCAGGGGGTGGTGTTTCAGGGTTTAGGGCAGTGCAGTGGTGTTCGGGTAGTGTAGGGGGTTGTGCTGGGGCTGGTGTTTCAGGGTTTAGGGCAGTGCAGTGTTGTTCCAGCAGCGTAGGGGGTCGTGCTGGGGCTGGTGTTTCAGGGTTCAGGGCAGTGCAGTGGTGTTTGGGCAGTGTAGGTGGTCCTGCTGGGGCTGGTGTTTCAGGGTTCAGGGCAGTGCAGTGGTGTTTTGGCAGTGTAGGGGGTGGTGCTGGGGCTGGTGTTTCAGGGTATAGGGCAGTGCAGTTGTGTTCGGGCAGTGCAGGGGATACTGTAGGGGGTGCTTTTTCAGGGTTTAGGGCAGTGCAGTGGTATTTTGGCAGTGTAGGGGGTGGTGCTGGGGCTGGTGTTTCAGGGTATAAGGCAGTGCAGTTGTGTTCGGGCAGTGCATGGGGTCCTTTAGGGGGTGGTGTTTCAGGGTTTAGGGCAGTGCAGTGGTGTTCAGGCAGTTTAGGGGTCATGCTGGGGCTGGTGTTTCAGGGTTTAGGGCAGAGCAGTGATGTTCGGGCAGTGTAGGGGCTAGTGCTGGGGCTTGTGTTTCAGGGTTTAGGGTAGGGCAGTGGTGTTCGGGCAGTGTAGGGGGTCATGCTGGGGTAGTGTTTCAGGGTTTAGGGCAGAGCAGTGGTGTTCGGGTAGTGTAGGGGGTCGAGCTGGAGCTGCTGTGTCATGGTTTAGGGCAGAGCAGTGCTGTTTGGGCAGAGTAGGGGTCGTTCTGGGACTGGTGTTTCATGGTTTAGGGCAGAGCAGTGGTGTTCGGGCAGTGTAGGAGGTCGATCAGGGGGTTGTGTTTCAGGGTTTAGGGCAGTGCAGTGGTGTTCGGGCTGTGTAGAGGTGGTGCTGGGGCTGGTGTTTCAGGGTATAGGGCAGTGCAGTGGTGTTCGGGCAGTGCAGGCAGTCCTCTAGGGGTGGTGTTTCAGGGTTTAGGGCAGTGCAGTGGTGTTCGGGCAGTGTAGGGGGTCGTGCTGGGGCTGGTTTTTCATGGTTTAAGGCAGTGGTGTTCGGGCAGTGTAGGGGGTCGAGCAGGGGGTGGTGTTTCAGGGTTTAGGGCAGTGCACTGGTGCTCGTACATTGTAGGGGGTCATGCTGTTGCTGGTGTTTCAGTGTGTAGGGCAGTGCAGCAGTGTTCGGGCAGTGTAGGGGGTCTCGCTGGGGCTGTTGTTTTAGGGCTTATAGCAGAGCAGTGCTGTTCGTGCAGTGTAGGGGGTAGTGATGGGGCTGGTGTTTCAGGGATTAGGGCAGTGCAGTGGTGTTCGGGCAGTGTAGGGGGTCATGCAGGGGCTGGTGTTTCAGGGTTTAAGGCAGAGCAGTGGTGTTTGGGCACTGTAGGGGGTCGTGCTGGGGGTGGTGTTTCGGGGTTTAGGGCAGAGGAGTTGTGTTCGGGCAGTGTAGGGGATCATGCAGGGGTGGTGTTTAGAGTTTAGGGCATTGCAGTGGTGTTCGGGCAGTGTAGGGGGTTGTGCAGGGGTGGTGTTCTAGGGTTTAGGGCAGTGCAGTGGTATTCGGGCAGTGTAGGGGGTCGTGCTTGGGCTGGTGTTTCAGGGTTTAGGGCAGTGCAGTGGTGTTCGGGCAGTGTAGGGGGTCGTGTTGGGGCTGGTGTTTCAGGGTTCAGGGCAGTGCAGTGGTGTTTGGGCAGTGTAGGTGGTCCTGCTGGGGCTGGTGTTTCAGGGTTCAGAGCAGTGCAGTGGTGTTTTGGCAGTGTAGGGGGTGGTGCTGGGGCTGGTGTTTCAGGGTATAGGGCAGTGCAGTTGTGTTCGGGCAGTGCAGGGGATACTGTAGGGGGTGCTTTTTCAGGGTTTAGGGCAGTGCAGTGGTATTTTGGCAGTGTAGGGGGTGGTGCTGGGGCTGGTGTTTCAGGGTATAAGGCAGTGCAGTTGTGTTTGGGCAGTGCATGGGGTCCTTTAGGGGGTGGTGTTTCAGGGTTTAGGGCAGTGCAGTGGTGTTCGGGCAGTGCAGGCAGTCCTCTAGGGGGTGGTGTTTCAGGGTTTAGGGCAGTGCAGTGGTGTTCGGGCAGTGTAGGGGGTCGTGCTGGGGCTGGTTTTTCATGGTTTAAGGCAGTGGTGTTCGGGCAGTGTAGGGGGTCGAGCAGGGGGTGGTGTTTCAGGGTTTAGGGCAGTGCACTGGTGCTCGTACATTGTAGGGGGTCATGCTGTTGCTGGTGTTTCAGTGTGTAGGGCAGTGCAGCGGTGTTCGGGCAGTGTAGGGGGTCTCGCTGGGGCTGTTGTTTCAGGGCTTATAGCAGAGCAGTGCTGTTCGTTCAGTGTAGGGGGTCGTGATGGGGCTGGTGTTTCAGGGATTAGGGCAGTGCAGTGGTGTTCGGGCAGTGTAGGGGGTCATGCAGGGGCTGGTGTTTCAGGGTTTAAGGCAGAGCAGTGGTGTTTGGGCACTGTAGGGGGTCGTGCTGGGGGTGGTGTTTCGGGGTTTAGGGCAGAGGAGTTGTGTTCGGGCAGTGTAGGTGATCATGCAGGGGTGGTGTTTAGGGTTTAGGGCATTGCAGTGGTGTTCGGGCAGTGTAGGGGGTTGTGCAGGGGTGGTGTTCTAGGGTTTAGGGCAGTGCACTGGTGTTCGGGCAGTGTAGGGGGTCGTGCTTGGGCTGGTGTTTCAGGGTTTAGGGCAGTGCAGTGGTGTTTGGGCAGTGTAGGGGGTCGTGCTGGGGCTGGTGTTTCAGGGTTTAGGGCAGTGGTGTTCGGGCAATGTAGGGGGTCTTGCTGGGGGTGGTGTTTCAGGGTTTTGGACAGTGCAGTGGTGTTCGGGCAGTGTAGGGGGTCTTGCTGGGGCTGGTGCTTCAGGGTTTAGGGCAGTGCAGTGGTGTTCAGGCAGTGTAGGGGGTCGTGCAGTGGGTGGTGATTCAGAGTTTAGGGAAGTGTATAGGTGTTCAGGCAGTGTAGGGGGTCCTGCTGGGGCTGGTGTTTCAGGGTTTAGGGCAGTGCAGTGGTGTTCGGGCAGTGTAGGGGGTTGTGCTGGGGGAGGTGTTTCAGGGTTTAGGGCAGTGCAGCGGTGTTCTGGCTTTGTAGGGGGTCGTGCTGGGGATGGTGTTTCAGGGTATAGGGCAGAGCAGCGGTGTTCAGGCAGAGTAGGAAGTCGTGCTGGTGCAGGTGTTTCAGGGTTTAGGGCAGTGCAGCGGTGTTCGGGCAGTGTAGGGGGTGGTGCTGGGGCTAGTGTTTCAGGGTTTAGGGCAGTGCAGCAGTGTTCGGGAAGTGTAGGGGGTCATGCTGTGGCTGCTGTTTCAGGGTTTTGGGCAGTGCAGTGGTGTTCGGGCAGTATAGGGGGTGGTGCTGGGGCTGGTGTTTCAGGGTACAGGGCAGTGTAGTGGTGTTTGGGCAGTGCAGGGGGTCTTGCAGGTGGTGGTGTTTCAAGGTTTAGGGCAGTGCAGTGGTGTTTGGGCAGTGTAGGGGGTGGTGCTAGGGCTGGTGTTTCAGGGTTTAGGGTAGTGGTGTTCAGGCAGTGTAGGGGGTCCTGTAGGGGGTGGTATTTCAGGGTCTACGGCAGTGCAGTGGCGTTCAGGCAGTGTAGGGGGTCATGCTGGGGCTGGTGTTTCAGGGTTTAGGGCAGAGCAGTGATGTTCGGGCAGTGTAGGGGCTCATGCTGGGGCTGGTGTTTCAGGGTTTAGGGTAGTGCAGTGGTGTGTTCGGGCAGTGTAGGGGGTCGTGCTGGGATAGTGTTTCAGGGTTTAGGGCAGAGCAGTGGTGTTTGGGCAGTGTAGGGGGTCGTGCTGGGGCTGCTGTGTCATGGTTTAGGGCAGAGCAGTGGTGTTTGGGCAGTGTAGGAGGTCATGCTGGGGCTGTTGTTTCAGGGTTTAAGGCAGTGCAGTGGTGTTTTGACAGTGTAGGGGGTCATGCTGGGGCTGGTGTTTCAGGGTTCAGGGCAGTTCAGTGGTGTTTGGCAGTGTAGGGGGTTGTGCTGGGGCTGGTGTTTCAGGGTTTAGGGATGGGGTGTTTGGGCAGTGTAGGGTGTCTTGCTGGGGGTGGTGCTTCAGGGTTTAGGGCAGTGCAGTGGTGTTCGGGTAGTGTAGGGGATCTTGCATGGGGTGGTGTTTCAGGGTTTAGGGAAGTGCAGTGGTGTTCGGGCAGTATAGGGGGTCCTGCAGGGGGGGGTGTTTCAGGATTTAGGGCAGTGCAGTGGTGTTCGGGCAGTGTAAGGGGTTGTGCTGGGGCTGGTATTTCAGGGTTTAGCGCAGTGCAGTGGTGTTCCGGCAGTGTAGGAGGTCGATCAGGGGGTTGTGTTTCAGGGTTTAGGGCAGTGCAGTGGTGTTCAGGCAGTGTAGGGTGTCGTACTGGGGCTGGTGTTTCAGGGCTTAGGGCAGTGCAGTGGTGTTCGGGCGGTGTAGGGGTTGTCCTGGGGCTGGTGTTTCAGGGTTTAGGGCAATGCAGTGGTGTTCAGGCAGTGTAGGGGTTCATGCTGGGGCTGGTGTTTCAGGGTTTAGGGCAGTGCAGTGGTGTTCAGGCACTTTAGAGGTTCGTGCTGGGGCTGGTGTTTCAGGGTTTAGGGCAGTGCAGTGGTGTTCGGGCAGTGTAGGGGGTCGTGCTGGGGCTGGTGTTTCAGGGTTTAGGGCAGAGCAGTGGTGTTCGGGCAGTGTAGAGGGTTGTGCTGGGGGTGGTGTTTCAGGGTTTAGGGCAGAGCAGTGGTGTTCGGGCAGTGTATGGTGTCGTGCAGGGTGCTGTTTCGGGTTTAGGGCAGTGCCGTGGTGTTTGGGCAGTGTAGGGTGTCGTACAGAGGGTGGTGTTTCAGGGTTTAGGCAGAGCAGTGGTGTTTGGACAGTGTAGGGGGTCATGCTAGGGGTGGTGTTTCAGGGTTTAGGGCAGAGCAGTGATGTTCTGGCAATGTAGAGGGTCATGCAGGGTGGTGTTTAGGGTTAAGGGCAGTGCAGAGGTGTTCGGGCAAAGTAGGGTGACGTGCAGGAGAGTAGTGGTTCAGGGTTTAGGGCAGTGCTTCTTGTGGAGTTCGGGCAGTGTAGGGGATCGTGCAGGGGCTGGAGTTTTAGGGTATAGGGCAGTCCAGTGATGTTCGGGCAGTGTAGGAGGTCGATCAGGGGGTTGTGTTTCAGAGTTTAGGGCAGTGCAGTGGTGTTCAGGCAGTGTAGGGTGTCGTGCAGGAGTTGGTGTTTCAGGCTTTAAGCGAGTGCTGTGGTGTTCGGGCAGTGTAGGGGGTCGAGCAGGGGGGTGTTTCAGGGTTTAGGGCAGTGCAGTGGTGTTCGGGCAGTGTAGGGGGTGGTGCATGGGGTGGTGTTTCAGGGTTTAGGGAAGTGCAGTGGTGTTCGGGCAGTGTAGGGGGTCCTGCAGGGGGTGGTGTTCCAGGGTTTAGGGCAGTGCAGTGGTGTTCGGGCAGTGTAGGGGTCGTGCATGGGGTGGTGTTTCAGGGTTTAGGGAAGTGCAGTGGTGTTCGGGCAGTGTAGGGGGTCCTGCTGGGACTGGTGTTTCAGGGTTTAGGGCAGTGCAGTGGTGTTCGGGCAGTGTAGGGGTCGTGCTGGGGGTGGCGCTTCAGGGTTTAGGGCAGTGCAGTGGTGTTCGGGTAGTGTAGGGGGTCTTGCATGGGGTGGTGTTTCAGGGTTTAGGGCAGTGCAGTGGTGTTCGGGCAGTGTAGGGGGTCCTGCAGGGGGTGGTGTTTCAGGGTTTAGGGCAGTGCAGTGGTGTTCGGGCAGTGTAGGGGGTTGTGCTGGGGCTGGTGTTTCAGGGTTTAGGGCAGTCCAGTGGTGTATTTCGGCAGTGTAGGAGGCCGATCAGGGGGTTGTGTTTCAGGGTTTAGGGCAGTGCAGTGGTGTTCGGGCAGTGTAGGGGGTGGTGCATGGGGTGGTGTTTCAGGGTTTAGGGAAGTGCAGTGGTGTTCGGGCAGTGTAGGGGGTCCTGCAGGGGGTGGTGTTCCAGGGTTTAGGGCAGTGCAGTGGTGTTCGGGCAGTGTAGGGGTCGTGCATGGGGTGGTGTTTCAGGGTTTAGGGAAGTGCAGTGGTGTTCGGGCAGTGTAGGGGGTCCTGCTGGGACTGGTGTTTCAGGGTTTAGGGCAGTGCAGTGGTGTTCGGGCAGTGTAGGGGTCGTGCTGGGGGTGGCGCTTCAGGGTTTAGGGCAGTGCAGTGGTGTTCGGGTAGTGTAGGGGGTCTTGCATGGGGTGGTGTTTCAGGGTTTAGGGCAGTGCAGTGGTGTTCGGGCAGTGTAGGGGGTCCTGCAGGGGGTGGTGTTTCAGGGTTTAGGGCAGTGCAGTGGTGTTCGGGCAGTGTAGGGGGTTGTGCTGGGGCTGGTGTTTCAGGGTTTAGGGCAGTCCAGTGGTGTATTTCGGCAGTGTAGGAGGCCGATCAGGGGGTTGTGTTTCAGGGTTTAGGGCAGTGCAGTGGTGTTCAGGCAGTTTAGGGTGTCGTGCAGGGGTTGGTGTTTCAGGCTTTAGGTGAGTGCTGTGGTGTTCGGGCAGTGTAGGAGGTCAAACAGGGGGTTATGTTTCACGGTTTAGGGCAGTGCAGTGGTGTTTGGGCTGTGTAGAGGTGGTGCTGGGGCTGGTGTTTCAGCGTATAGGGCAGTGCAGTGGTGTTCGGGCAGTGCAAGCGGTCCTGTAGGGGGTGGTGTTTCAGGGTTTGGGGCAGTGCAGTTGTGTTCGTGCTGTGTAGGGGGTTGTGCTGGGGCTGGTGTTTCAGGCTTTAGGGCAGTGCAGTGGTGTTCCGGCAGCGTAGGGGGTCGTGCTGGGGCTGATGTTTCAGGGTTTAGGGCAGTGCAGTGGTGTTCAGGCAGTGTAGGGGGTCGTGCTGGGGCAGGTGTTTCAGGGTTTAGGGTAGTGCACTTGTGTTTGGGCAGTGTAGGTGGTCATTCTGGGGCTGGTGTTTCAGTGTTCAGGGCAGTGCAGTGGTGTTTGGGCAGTGTAGGTGGTCATGCTGGGGCTGGTGTTTCAGGGTTCCGGGCAGTGCAGTTGTGTTTTGGCAGTGTAGGGGGTGGTGCTGGGGCTGGTGTTTCAGGGTATAGGGCAGTGCAGTTGTGTTCGGGCAGTGCAGGGGGTCCTGTAGGGGGTGGTTTTTCAGGGTTTAGGGCAGTGCATTGGTGTTCGGGTAGTGTAGAGGGTCGTCCTGGGGGTGGTGTTTCAGGGTTTAGGGCAGAGCAGTGGTGTTCGGGCAGTGTAGGATGTCGTGCAGGGTGCTGTTTAGGGTTTAGGGCAGTGCAGTGGTGTTTGGGCCGTGTAGGGGGTCCTGCAGGGGGTGGTGTTTCAGGGTTTAGGGCAGTGCAGTAGTGTTCGGGCAGTGTAGGGGATTGTGCTGGGGCTGGTGTTTCCGGGTTTAGGGCAGTGCAGTGGTGTTCTGGCAGCGTAGGGGGTCGTGCTGGGGCTGGTGTTTCAGGGTTTAGGCCAGTGCAGTGGTGTTCGGGCAGTGTATAGGGTCGTGCTGGTGCAGGTGTTTCAGGGTTTAGGGTAGTACAGTGGTGTTCGGGCAGTGAAGGTGGTCATGCTGGGGCTGGTGTTTCAGAATCTAAGGCAGAGCAGGGGTGTTCGTGCAGAGTAAGGGGGCGAGCTGGGGCTGCTGTTTTATGGTTTAGGGCAGAGCAGTGGTGTTTGGGCAGAGTAGGGGGTCGTTCTGGGGCTGGTGTTTCAGGGTTTAGGGCTGTGCAGTGGTGTTTGGGCAGTGTAGGTGGTCATGCTGGGGCTGGTGTTTCAGAGTTCAGGGGAGTGCAGTGGTGTTTTGGCAGTGTAGGGGGTGGTGCTGGGGCTGGTGTTTCAGGGTATAGGGCAGTGCAGTTGTGTTCGGGCAGTGCAGGGGGTCCTGTAGGGGGTGGTGTTTCAGGGTTTAGGGCAGTGCAGTGGTGGTCAGGCAGTGTAGGGGGTCATGCTGGGGCTGGTGTTTCAGGGTTTAGGGCAGAGCAGTGATGTTCGGGCAGTGTAGAGGCTCGTGCTGGGGCTGCTGTGTCATGGTTTAGGGCAGAGCAGTGCTGTTTGGGAAGAGTAGGGGGTCGTTCTGGGGCTGATATTTCAGGGTTTAAGGCAGTGCAGTGGTGTTTGGATAGTGTAGGGGGTCATGCTGGGGCTGATGTTTCAGGGTTCAGGGCAGTGCAGTGGTGTTTTGGCAGTGTAGTGGGTTGTGCTGGGTCTGGTGTTTGAGGGTTTAGGGATGGGGTGTTCGGGCAGTGTAGGGTGTCTTGCTGGGTGTGGTGCTTCAGGGTTTAGGGCAGTGAAGTGGTGTTCGGGTAGTGTAGGGGGTCTTGCATGGGGTGGTATTTCAGGGTTTAGGGCAGTGCAGTGGTGTTTGGGCAGTGTAGGGGGTCCTGCAGGGGGTGTTGTTTCAGGGTTTAGGGCAGTGCAGTGGTGTTCGGGCAGTGTAGGGGGTTGTGCTGGGGCTGGTGTTTCAGGGTTTAGGGCAGTGCAGTGGTATTTCGGCAGTGTAGGAGGCCGATCAGGGGGTTGTGTTTCAGGGTTTAGGGCAGTGCAGTGGTGTTCAGGCAGTGTAGGGTGTCGTGCAGGGGTTGGTGTTTCAGGCTTTAGGTGAGTGCTGTGGTGTTTGGGCAGTGTAGGAGGTCAAGCGGGGGGGGGTGTTTCAGGGTTTAGGGCAGTGCAGTGGTGTTCGGGCAGTGTAGGAGGTTGATCAGGGGGTTGTGTTTCAGGGTTTAGGGCAGTGCAGTGGTGTTCGGGCTGTGTAGAGGTGGTGCTGGGGCTGGTGTTTCAGGGTATAGGGCAGTGCAGTGGTGTTCGGGCAGTGCAGGCGGTCCTGTAGGGGGTGGTGTTTCAGGGTTTAGGGCAGTGCAGTGGTGTTCGGGCAGTGTAGGGGGTGGTGCTGGGGCTGGTTTTTCGTGGTTTAAGGCAGTGGTGTTCGGGCAGTGTAGGGGGTCGAGCAGGGGGTGGTGTTTCAGGGTTTAGGGCAGTGCTCTGGTGCTCGTACATTGTAGGGGGTCATACTCTTGCTGGTGTTTCAGTGTTTAGGGCAGTGCAGCGGTGTTCGGGCAGTGTAGGAGGTCTCGCTGGGGCTGTTGTTTCAGGGCTTATAGCAGAGCAGTGCTGTTCGGGCAGTGTAGGCGGTCGTGCTGGGGGTGGTGTTTCGGGGTTTAGGGCAGAGGAGTTGTGTTCGGGCAGTGTAGGGGATCATGCGGGGGTGGTGTTTAGGGTTTAGGGCATTGCAGTGGTGTTCGGGCAGTTTAGGGGGTTGTGCGGGGGTGGTGTTCTAGGGTTTAGGGCAGTGCACTGGTATTCGGGCAGTGTAGGGGGTCGTGCTTGGACTGGTGTTTCAGGGTTTAGGGCTGTGCAGTTGTGTTCGGGCAGTGTAGGGGGTCGTGCAGGGGCTGGTGTTTCAGGATTTTGGACAGTGCAGTGATGTTCAGGCTGTGTAGGGGGTCTTGCTGGGGCTGGTGCTTCAGGGTTTAGGGCAGTGCAGTGGTGTTCAGGCAGTGTAGGGGGTCATGCAGTGGGTAGTGATTCAGAGTTTAGGGAAGTGTAGAGGTGTTCAGGCAGTGTAGGGGGTCCTGCTGGGGCTGGTGTTTCAGGGTTTAGGGCAGTGCAGTGGTGTTCAGGCAGTGTAGGCGGTTGTGCTGGGGGTGGTGTTTCAGGGTTTAGGGCAGTGCAGCGGTGTTCTGGCTTTGGTGGGGGGTCGTGCTGGGGATGGTGTTTCAGGGTATAGGGCAGAGCAGCGGTGTTCGTGCAGAGTAGGAAGTCGTGCTGGTGCAGGTGTTTCAGGGTTTAGGGCAGTGCAGCGGTATTCGGGTAGTGTAGGGGGTGGTGCTGGGGCTGGTGTTTCAGGGTTTAGGGCAGTGCAGCAGTGTTCGGGCAGTGTAGGGGTTCATGCTGGGGCTGCTGTTTCAGGGTTTAGGGCAGTGCAGTGGTGTTCGGGCAGTGTAGGGGCTCGTGCTGGGGCTGGTGTTTCAGGATTTAGGGTAGTGCAGTGGTGTTCGGGCAGTGTAGGGGGTCGTGCTGGGGTAGTGTTTCAGGGTTTAGGGAAGAGCAGTGGTGTTCGGGCAGTGTAGGGGGTCGTGTTGGGGCTGCTGTGTCATGGTTGAGGACAGAGCAGTGGTGTTTGGGCAGAGTAGGGGGTCGTTCTGGGGCTGGTGTTTCAGGGTTTAAGGCAGTGCAGTAGTGTTTGGGCAGTGTAGGGGGTCATGCTGGGGCTGGTGTTTCAGGGTTCAGGGCAGTGCAGTGGTGTTTTGGCAGTGTAGGGGGTTTTCCTGAGGCTGGTGTTTCAGGGTTTAGGGATGGGGTGTTCGGGCAGTGTAGGGTGTCTTGCTGGGGGTGGTGCTTCAGGGTTTAGGGCAGTGCAGTGGTATATTTCTGCAGTGTAGGAGGCCGATCAGGGGGTTGTGTTTCAGGGTTTAGGGCAGTGCAGTGGTGTTCAGGCAGTGTAGGGTGTCGTGCAGGGGTTGGTGTTTCAGGCTTTAGGTGAGTGCTGTGGTGTTCGGGCAGTGTAGGAGGTCAAACAGGGGGTTGTGTTTCAGGGTTTAGGGCAGTGCAGTGGTGTTTGGGCTGTGTAGAGGTGGTGCTGGGGCTGGTGTTTCAGGATATAGGGCAGTGCAGTGGTGTTCGGGCAGTGCAAGCGGTCCTGTAGGGGGTGGTGTTTCAGGGTTTAGGGCAGTGCAGTGGTGTTCGGGCTGTGTAGGGGGTTGTGCTGGGGCTGGTGTTTCAGGGTTTAGGGCAGTGCAGTGGTGTTCCGGCAGCGTAGGGGGTCGTGCTGGGGCAGGTGTTTCAGGGTTTAGGGTAGTGCACCTGTGTTTGGGCAGTGTAGGTGGTCATTCTGGGGCTGGTGTTTCAGTGTTCAGGGCAGTGCAGTGGTGTTTGGGCAGTGTAGGTGGTCATGCTGGGGCTGGTGTTTCAGGGTTCCGGGCAGTGCAGTGGTGTTTTGGCAGTGTAAGGGGTGGTGCTGGGGCTGGTGTTTCAGGGTATAGGGCAGTGCAGTTGTGTTCGGGCAGTGCAGGGGGTCCTGTAGGGGGTGGTTTTTCAGGGTTTAGGGCAGTGCAGTGGTGTTTTGGCAGTGTAGGGGTGGTGCTGGGGCTGGTGTTTCAGGGTATAGGGCAGTGCTGTTGTGTTCGGGCAGTGCAGGGGGTACTGTAGGGGGTGGTGTTTCAGGGTTTAGGGCAGTGCAGTGGTGGTCAGGCAGTGTAGGGGGTCATGCTGGGGCTGGTGTTTCAGGGTTTAGGGCAGAGCAGTGATGTTCGGGCAGTGTAGAGGCTCGTGCTGGGGCTGCTGTGTCATGGTTTAGGGCAGAGCAGTGCTGTTTGGGAAGAGTAGGGGGTCGTTCTGGGGCTGATATTTCAGGGTTTAAGGCAGTGCAGTGGTGTTTGGGCAGTGTAGGGGGTCATGCTGGGGCTGATGTTTCAGGGTTCAGGGCAGTGCAGTGGTGTTTTGGCAGTGTAGGGGGTTGTGCTGGGTCTGGTGTTTGAGGGTTTAGGGATGGGGTGTTCGGGCAGTGTAGGGTGTCTTGCTGGGGGTGGTGCTTCAGGGTTTAGGGCAGTGCAGTGGTGTTCGGGTAGTGTAGGGGGTCTTGCATGGGGTGGTATTTCAGGGTTTAGGGCAGTGCAGTGGTGTTTGGGCAGTGTAGGGGGTCCTGCAGGGGGTGGTGTTTCAGGGTTTAGGGCAGTGCAGTGGTGTTCGGGCAGTGTAGGGAGTTGTGCTGGGGCTGGTGTTTCAGGGTTTAGGGCAGTGCAGTGGTGTTCAGGCAGCGTAGGGTGTCGTGCAGGGGTTGGTGTTTCAGGCTTTAGGTGAGTGCTGTGGTGTTCGGGCAGTGTAGGGGGTCAAGCAGGGGGGGTGTTTCAGGGTTTAGGGCAGTGCAGTGGTGTTCGGGCAGTGTAGGAGGTCGATCAGGGGGTTGTGTTTCAGGGTTTAGGGCAGTGCAGTGGTGTTCGGGCAGTGTAGAGGTGGTGCTGGGGCTGGTGTTTCAGGGTATAGGGCAGTGCAGTGGTGTTCGGGCAGTGCAGGCGGTCCTGTAGGGGGTGGTGTTTCAGGGTTTAGGGCAGTGCAGTGGTGTTCTGGCAGTGTAGGGGGTCGTGCTGGGGCTGGTTTTTCGTGGTTTAAGGCAGTGGTTTTCGGGCAGTGTAGGGGGTCGAGCAGGGGGTGGTGTTTCAGGGTTTAGGGCAGTGCAGCGGTGTTCGGGCAGTGTAGGGGGTCTCGCTAGGGCTGTTGTTTCAGGGCTTATAGCAGAGCAGTGCTGTTCGGGCAGTGTAGGCGGTCGTGCTGGGGGTGGTGTTTCGGGGTTTAGGGCAGAGGAGTTGTGTTCGGGCAGTGTAGGGGATCATGCGGGGGTGGTGTTTAGGGTTTAGGGCATTGCAGTGGTGTTCGGGCAGTGTAGGGGGTTGTGTGGGGGTGGTGTTCTTGGGTTTAGGGCAGTGCACTGGTGTTCGGGCAGTGTAGGGGGTCGTGCTTGGGCTGGTGTTTCAGGGTTTAGGGCAGTGCAGTTGTGTTCGGGCAGTGTAGGGGGTCGTGCAGGGGCTGGTGTTTCAGGGTTTAGGGCAGTGGTGTACGGGCAGTGTAGGGGGTCATGCTGGGGGTGTTGTTTCAGGGTTTTGGACAGTGCAGTGATGTTCAGGCAGTGTAGGGGGTCTTGCTGGGGCTGGTGCTTCAGGGTTTAGGGCAGTGCAGTGGTGTTCAGGCAGTGCAGGGGGTCATGCAGTGGGTGGTGATTCAGAGTTTAGGGAAGTGTAGAGGTGTTCAGGCAGTGTAGGGGGTCCTGCTGGGGCTGGTGCTTCAGGGTTTAGGGCAGTGCAGTGGTGTTCAGGCCGTGTAGGCGGTTGTGCTGGGGGTGGTGTTTCAGGGTTTAGGGCAGTGCAGCGGTGTTCTGGCTTTGTAGGGGGTCGTGCTGGGGATGGTGTTTCAGGGTATAGGGCAGAGCAGCGGTGTTCGTGCAGAGTAGGAAGTCGTGCTGGTGCAGGTGTTTCAGGGTTTAGGGCAGTGCAGCGGTATTCGGGTAGTGTAGGGGGTGGTGCTGGGGCTGGTGTTTCAGGGTTTAGGGCAGTGCAGCAGTGTTCGGGCAGTGTAGGGGTTTATGCTGGGGCTGCTGTTTCAGGGTTTAGGGCAGTGCAGTGGTGTTCGGGCAGTGTAGGGGGTCCTGTAGGGGCTGGTGTTTCAGGGTTCAGGGCAGAGCAGTGATGTTCGGGCAGTATAGGGGCTTGTGCTGGGGCTGGTGTTTCAGGATTTAGGGTAGTGCAGTGGTGTTCGGGCAGTGTAGGGGGTCGTGCTGGGGTAGTGTTTCAGGGTTTAGGGAAGAGCAGTGGTGTTCGGGCAGTGTAGGGGGTCGTGCTGGGGCTGCTGTGTCATGGTTGAGGACAGAGCAGTGGTGTTTGGGCAGAGTAGGGGGTCGTTCTGGGGCTGGTGTTTCAGGGTTTAAGGCAGTGCAGTAGTGTTTGGGCAGTGTAGGGGGTCATGCTGGGGCTGGTGTTTTAGGGTTCAGGGCAGTGCAGTGGTGTTTTGGCAGTGTAGGGGGTTTTCCTGAGGCTGGTGTTTCAGGGTTTAGGGATGGGGTGTTCGGGCAGTGTAGGGTGTCTTGCTGGGGGTGGTGCTTCAGGGTTTAGGGCAGTGCAGTGGTGTTCAGGTAGTGTAGGGGGTCTTGCATGGGGTGGTGTTTCAGGATTTAGGGAAGTGCAGTGGTGTTCGGGCAGTGTAGGGGGTCCTGCAGGGGGTGGTGTTTCAGGGTTTAGGGCAGTGCAGTGGTGTTCGGGCAGTGTAGGGGGTTGTGCTGGGGCTGGTGTTTCAGGGTTTAGGGCAGTGCAGTGGTGTTCCGGCAGTGTAGGAGGTCGATCAGGGGGTTGTGTTTCAGGGTTTAGGGCAGTGCAGTGGTGTTCAGGCAGTGTAGGGTGTCGTGCAGGGGTTGGTGTTTCAGGCTTTAGGCGAGTGCTGTGGTGTTTGGGCAGTGTAGGGGTCGAGCAGGGGGGGGTGTTTCAGGGTTTAGGGCAGTGCAGTGGTGTTCGGGCAGTGTAGGAGGTCGATCAGGGGGTTGTGTTTCAGGGTTTAGGGCAGTGCAGTGGTGTTCGGGCTGTGTAGAGGTGGTGCTGGGGCAGGTGTTTCAGGGTTTAGGGCAGTGCAGTGCTGTTCGGGCAGTGTAGGTGGTCGTACTGGGGCTGGTGTTTCAGGGTTTAGGGCAGAGCAGTGGTGTTTGGTCAGAGTAGGAGGTTGTTCTGCGACTGGTGTTTAGGGTTTAGGGCAATGCAGTGGTGTTCAGGCAGTGTAGGGGTCGTACTGGCGGGTGTTTCAGGGTTTAGGGCAGTGCAGTGCTGTTCTGGCAGTGTAGGGGGTCGTGCTGGGTCTGGTGATTCAGGGTTTAGGGCAGAGCAGTGGTGTTTGGTCAGAGAAGGGTGTCGTTCTGGGACAGGTGTTTAGGGTTAGGACAGTGCAATGATGTGTAGGGGGTTGTACAGGGGCTTTTGTTTCAGAGTTAGGGCAGTGCAGTGGTGTTCGGGCAGTGTAGGAGGTCGAGCAGGGGGGTTGTATTTAAGGGTTTAGGGCAGTGCAGTGGTGTACGGGCAGTGTAGGGGGTTGAGCTGGGGCTGGTGTTTCAGGGTTTAGGGCACTGCAGTTGTGTTCGGGCAGTGTAGGGGTCGTGCTGGGGTGGTGTGTCAGGGCTTAGGGCAGTGCAGTGGTGTTCGGGAGTGTAGGGGGTCATGCAGGGGCTGCTGTTTCAGGGTTTAGGGCAGAGAAGTGGTGTTTGGTCAGTATAGGGGGTTGTGCTGGGGCTGGTGTTTCAGGGTTTAGGGCAGTGCAGTGGTGTTCGGGTAGTAAAGGGGGTTGTGTGGGGGTGGTATTTAGGGTTTAGGGCAGTGCAGTGTTGTTCGGGCGGTGTAGGGTTTTGTGCGGGTGGTGGTGTTCAAGGGTTTAGAGCAGTGCACTGGTTTTCGGGCAGTGTAGAGCGTCGTGCAGGGGAGTGGTGTTTCAGGGTTTAAGGCAGTGCAGTGGTGTTCGGGCAGTGTAGGGGGTAATGAAAGGGCTGGTGTTTCAGGGTTTAGGGCAGAGCAGTTGTGTTCGTGCAGTGTAGGAGGTCGTGCTGGGGATGGTGTTTCATGGTTTAGGGCAGTGCAGCGGTGTACGGGCAGTGTAGGTGTCGTGCTGGGGCTGGTGTTTCAGGGTTTAGGGCAGTGCAGTGGTGTTCGGGCAGTGTAGGAGGTCGAGCGGGGGTTGTTTCAGGGTTTAGGGCAGTGCAGTGCAGTGGTGTTCAGGTAGTGTAGGAACTACTGCAGGGGGTGGTGTTTCAGGGTTTAGGGCAGAGTAGTGGTGTTCTGGCAGTGTAGGGGGTTGTGCTGGGGATGGTGTTTCAGGTTTTAGGTCAGTGCAGCGGTGTTCGGGCAGTGTAGGGGATGGTGCTGGGGCTGATGTTTCAGGGTTTAGGGCAGTGCAGCGGTGTTCGGGAAGTGTAGGGGGTCGTGCTGGGTCTGGTGTTTCAGAGTTTAGAGCAGTGCAGTGGTGTTCGGGCAGTGCAGGGGGTCTTGTAGGGGGTGGTGTTTCGGGGTTTAGGGCAGTGCAGTGGTGTTCGGGAAGTGTAGGGGGTCACGCTGGGTCTAGTGTTTCAGAGTTTAGGGCAGTGCAGTGGTGTTCGGGCAGTGCAGGGGGATGTGCTGGGCCTGGTGTTTCAGGGTATAGGGCAGTGCAGTTGTGTTCAGGCAGTGCAGGGGGTCCTGTAGGGGGTGGTGTTTCAGGGTTTAGGGCAGTGCAGTGGTGTTCGGGAAGTGGAGGGGGTCATGCTGGGGCTGGTGCTACAGGGTTTATGGCAGTGTAGTGGTGTTTGGGCAGTGTAGGGGGTTGTGCTGTGGCTGGTGTTTCAGGGTTTTAGGGCAGAGCAGTGGTGTTTGGGCAGTGTATAGGGTTGTGCTGGGGGTGGTGTTTCAGGGTTTAGGGCAGAGCTGTGGTGTTCGGGCAGAGTAGGGGGTCCTGCGGGGTGGTGTTTAGGGATTAGGGCAGTGTAGTGGTGTTCGGGCAGTGTAGGGGGTCGTGCGGGGTTGGAGTTCCAGGGTTTAGGGCTGTGCACTGGTGTTTAGGCAGTGTAGGGGGCCATGCTGGGGCTGGTGTTTCAGTGTTTAGGGCAGTGCAGCAGTGTTCGGGCAGTGTAGGGGGTCATGTTGGGGCTGGTGTTTCAGGGTTTAGGGTAGAGCAGTGGTGTTAGTGCAGTGTAGGAGGTCGTGCTGGGGATGGTGTTTCAGTGTTTAGGGCAGTGCAGCGGTGTTCGGGAAGTGTAGGGGTCGTGCTGGGGCTGGTGTTTCAGGGTATAGGGCAGTGCAATGGTGTTCGGGCAGTGCAGGGGGTCCTGCAGGGTGTGGTGTTGCAGGGTTTAGCGCAGTGCAGTGGTGTTCGGGCATTGTAGGGGGTCGTAACGGGGCTGGTGTTTCAGGGTTTAGGGCAGTGGTGTTCGGACAGTGTAGGGGGTCTTCCTGGGGGTGGTGTTTCAGGGTTTTGGGCAGTGTAGTGGTGTTTGGGCAGTGCAGGGGGTCTTGCTGGGGCTGGTGTTTCAGGGTTTAGGGCAGTGCAGTGGTGTTCTGGCAGTGTAGGGGGTCTTGCTGGGGCTGGTGTTTCAGGGTTTAAGGCAGTGCAGTGCTGTTCGTGCAGTGTAGGTGGTCGTGCTGGGGCTGGTGTTTCAGGGTTTAGGGCAGAGCAGTGGTGTTTGGTCAGAGTAGGAGGTCGTTCTGCGACTGGTGTTTAGGGCTTAGGGCAGTGCAGTGGTGTTTAGGCAGTGTAGGGGATCCTGCTGGGGGTGGTGTTTCAGGGTTTAGAGCAGTGCAGTGCTGTTCTTGCAGTGTAGGGGGTCGTGCTGGGTCTGGTGATTCAGGGTTTAGGGCAGAGCAGTGGTGTTTGGTCAGAGTAGGGTGTCGTTCTGGGACTGATGTTTAGGGTTTAGGACAGTGCAGTGGTGTTCAGGCAGTGTAGGGGGTTGTACCGGGGCTTTTGTTTCAGGGTTAGGGCACTGCAGATGTGTTTGGGCAGTGTAGGAGGTCGAGCAGGGGGGTTGTATTTAAGGGTTTAGGGCAGTGCAGTGGTGTACGGGCAGTGTAGGGGGTTGTGCTGGGGCCGGTGTTTCAGGGTTTAGGGCAGAGTATTGCTGTTCGGGCAGTGTAGGGGGTCGTGCTTCGGCTGCTGTTTCAGTGTTTAGGGCAGAGCAGTGGTGTTCGTGTAGAGTAGGCGGTCGTGCTGGGGCTGGTGTTTCAGGGTTTAGGGCAGTGCAGTGGTGTTCGGGCAGTGTAGGGGGTCATGTTGGGGCTGGTGTTTCAGGGTTTAGGGTAGAGCAGTGGTGTTAGTGCAGTGTAGGAGGTCGTGCTGGGGATGGTGTTTCAGTGGATAGGGCAGTGCAGTAGTGTTCGGGCAGTGCAGGGGGATTCCTGCAGGGTGTGGTGTTTCAGGGTTTAGCGCAGTGCAGTGGTGTTCGGGCATTGTAGGGGGTCGTAACGGGGCTGGTGTTTCAAGGTTTAGGGCAGTGGTGTTCGGACAGTGTAGGGGGTCTTCCTGGGGGTGGTGTTTCAGGGTTATGGGCAGTGTAGTGGTGTTTGGGCAGTGTAGGGGGTCTTGCTGGGGCTAGTGTTTCAGGGTTTAGGGCAGTGCAGTGGTGTTCTGGCAGTGTAGGGGGTCTTGCTGGGGCTGGTGTTTCAGGGTTTAAGCAAGTGCAGTGCTGTTCGTGCAGTGTAGGTGGTCGTGCTGGGGCTGGTGTTTCAGGGTTTAGGGCAGAGCAGTGGTGTTTGGTCAGAGTAGGAGGTCGTTCTGCAACTGGTGTTTAGGGCTTAGGGCAGTGCAGTGGTGTTCAGGCATGTAGGGGGTCATGCTGGGGGTGGTGTTTCAGGGTTTAGAGCAGTGCAGTGGTGTTTGGTCAGAGTAGGGTTTCGTTCTGGGACTAATGTTTAGGGTTTAGGACAGTACAGTGGTGTTCAGGCAGTGTAGAGGGTTGTACCGGGGATTTTGTTTCAGGGTTAGGGCACTGCAGAGGTGTTCGGGCAGTGTAGGAGGTCGAGCAGGGGGGTTGTATTTAAGGGTTTAGGGCAGTGCAGTGGTGTACGGGCAGTGTAGGGGGTTGTGCTGGGGCCGGTGTTTCAGGGTTTAGGGCAGTGCAGTGGTGTACGGGCAGTGTAGGTGGTCGTGCTGGGGCAGGTGTTTCAGGGTTTTGGGCAGAGCAGTGGTGTTCGGGTAGTGTAGAGGGTCATGCTGGGGGTTGTGTTTCAGGGTTTAGGGCAGAGTATTGCTGTTCGGGCAGTGTAGGGGGTCGTGCTTCGGCTGCTGTTTCAGTGTTTAGGGCAGAGCAGTGGTGTTCGTGTAGAGTAGGCGGTCGTGCTGGGGCTGGTGTTTCAGGGTTTAGGGCAGTGCAGTGGTGTTCGGGCAGTGTAGGGGGTCGTGCTGGGGCTGTTGTTTCAGGGTTTAGGGCAGTTGTTTTCGGACAGTGTAGGGGGTCTTGCTGGGGCTGGTGTTTCAGGGTTTTGGGTAGTGCAGTGGTGTTCGGGCAGTATAGGGGGTCTTGCTGGGGCTGGTGTTTCAGGGTTTAGGGCAGTGCAGTGGTGTTCTGGCAGTGCAGGGGGTCCTGCAGGGTGTGGTGTTTCAGTGTTTAGGGCAGTGCAGTGGTGTTCGGGCATTGTAGGGGGTCGTACTGGGGCTGTTGTTTCATGGTTTAGGGCAGTGGTTTTCGGACAGTGTAGGGGGTCTTGCTGGGGCTAGGTGTTTCAGGGTTTTGGGCAGTGCAGTGGTGTTCGGGCAGTGTAGGGGGTCGTGCTGGGGGTGGTGTTTCAGGGTTTAGGGCAGTGCAGTGCTGTTCTGGCAGTGTAGGGGGTCGTGCTGGGTCTGGTGATTCAGGGTTTAGGGCAGAGCAGTGGTGTTTGGTCAGAGTAGGGTGTCGTTCTGGGACTGATGTTTAGGGTTTAGGACAGTGCAGTGGTGTTCAGGCAGTGTAGGGGGTTGTACAGGGGCTTTTGTTTCAGGGCTAGGGCACAGCAGAGGTGTTCGGGCAGTGTAGGAGGTCGAGCAGGGGAGTTGTATTTAAGGGTTTAGGGCAGTGCAGTGGTGTACGGGCAGTGTAGGGGATTGTGCTGGGGCTGGTGTTTCATGGTTTAGGGCAGTGCAGTGGTGTTCGTTCAGTGTAGGAGGTCATGCTGGGGCCGGTGTTTCAGGGTTTAGGGCAGTGCAGTGGTGTACGGGCAGTGTAGGTGGTCGTGCTGGGGCCGGTGTTTCAGGGTTTTGGGCAGAGCAGTGGTGTTCGGGCAGTGTAGAGGGTCATGCTGGGGGTTGTGTTTCAGGGTTTAGGGCAGAGTATTACTGTTCGGGCAGTGTAGGGGGTCGTGCTTCGGCTGCTGTTTCAGTGTTTAGGGCAGAGCAGTGGTGTTCGTGTAGAGTAGGCGGTCGTGCTGGGGCTGGTGTTTCAGGGTTTAGGGCAGTGCAGTGGTGTTCGGGCAGTGTAGGGGGTCATGTTGGGGCTGGTGTTTCAGGGTTTAGGGTAGAGCAGTGGTGTTAGTGCAGTGTAGGAGGTCGTGCTGGGGATGGTGTTTCAGTGGATAGGGCAGTGCAGTAGTGTTCGGGCAGTGCAGGGGGATTCCTGCAGGGTGTGGTGTTTCAGGGTTTAGCGCAGTGCAGTGGTGTTCGGGCATTGTAGGGGGTCGTAACGGGGCTGGTGTTTCAAGGTTTAGGGCAGTGGTGTTCGGACAGTGTAGGGGGTCTTCCTGGGGGTGGTGTTTCAGGGTTATGGGCAGTGTAGTGGTGTTTGGGCAGTGTAGGGGGTCTTGCTGGGGCTAGTGTTTCAGGGTTTAGGGCAGTGCAGTGGTGTTCTGGCAGTGTAGGGGGTCTTGCTGGGGCTGGTGTTTCAGGGTTTAAGCAAGTGCAGTGCTGTTCGTGCAGTGTAGGTGGTCGTGCTGGGGCTGGTGTTTCAGGGTTTAGGGCAGAGCAGTGGTGTTTGGTCAGAGTAGGAGGTCGTTCTGCAACTGGTGTTTAGGGCTTAGGGCAGTGCAGTGGTGTTCAGGCATGTAGGGGGTCATGCTGGGGGTGGTGTTTCAGGGTTTAGAGCAGTGCAGTGGTGTTTGGTCAGAGTAGGGTGTCGTTCTGGGACTAATGTTTAGGGTTTAGGACAGTACAGTGGTGTTCAGGCAGTGTAGAGGGTTGTACCGGGGATTTTGTTTCAGGGTTAGGGCACTGCAGAGGTGTTCGGGCAGTGTAGGAGGTCGAGCAGGGGGGTTGTATTTAAGGGTTTAGGGCAGTGCAGTGGTGTACGGGCAGTGTAGGGGGTTGTGCTGGGGCCGGTGTTTCAGGGTTTAGGGCAGTGCAGTGGTGTACGGGCAGTGTAGGTGGTCGTGCTGGGGCAGGTGTTTCAGGGTTTTGGGCAGAGCAGTGGTGTTCGGGTAGTGTAGAGGGTCATGCTGGGGGTTGTGTTTCAGGGTTTAGGGCAGAGTATTGCTGTTCGGGCAGTGTAGGGGGTCGTGCTTCGGCTGCTGTTTCAGTGTTTAGGGCAGAGCAGTGGTGTTCGTGTAGAGTAGGCGGTCGTGCTGGGGCTGGTGTTTCAGGGTTTAGGGCAGTGCAGTGGTGTTCGGGCAGTGTAGGGGGTCGTGCTGGGGCTGTTGTTTCAGGGTTTAGGGCAGTTGTTTTCGGACAGTGTAGGGGGTCTTGCTGGGGCTGGTGTTTCAGGGTTTTGGGTAGTGCAGTGGTGTTCGGGCAGTATAGGGGGTCTTGCTGGGGCTGGTGTTTCAGGGTTTAGGGCAGTGCAGTGGTGTTCTGGCAGTGCAGGGGGTCCTGCAGGGTGTGGTGTTTCAGTGTTTAGGGCAGTGCAGTGGTGTTCGGGCATTGTAGGGGGTCGTACTGGGGCTGTTGTTTCATGGTTTAGGGCAGTGGTTTTCGGACAGTGTAGGGGGTCTTGCTGGGGCTAGGTGTTTCAGGGTTTTGGGCAGTGCAGTGGTGTTCGGGCAGTGTAGGGGGTCGTGCTGGGGGTGGTGTTTCAGGGTTTAGGGCAGTGCAGTGCTGTTCTGGCAGTGTAGGGGGTCGTGCTGGGTCTGGTGATTCAGGGTTTAGGGCAGAGCAGTGGTGTTTGGTCAGAGTAGGGTGTCGTTCTGGGACTGATGTTTAGGGTTTAGGACAGTGCAGTGGTGTTCAGGCAGTGTAGGGGGTTGTACAGGGGCTTTTGTTTCAGGGCTAGGGCACAGCAGAGGTGTTCGGGCAGTGTAGGAGGTCGAGCAGGGGAGTTGTATTTAAGGGTTTAGGGCAGTGCAGTGGTGTACGGGCAGTGTAGGGGATTGTGCTGGGGCTGGTGTTTCATGGTTTAGGGCAGTGCAGTGGTGTTCGTTCAGTGTAGGAGGTCATGCTGGGGCCGGTGTTTCAGGGTTTAGGGCAGTGCAGTGGTGTACGGGCAGTGTAGGTGGTCGTGCTGGGGCCGGTGTTTCAGGGTTTTGGGCAGAGCAGTGGTGTTCGGGCAGTGTAGAGGGTCATGCTGGGGGTTGTGTTTCAGGGTTTAGGGCAGAGTATTGCTGTTCGGGCAGTGTAGGGGGTCGTGCTTCGGCTGCTGTTTCAGTGTTTAGGGCAGAGCAGTGGTGTTCGTGCAGATTAGGCGGTCGTGCTGGGGCTGGTGTTTCAGGGTTTAGGACAGTGCAGTGGTGTTCGGGCAGTGTAGGGGTCGTGCTGGGGCTGGTGTTTCAGGGTTTTGTGCAGAGCAGTGGTGTTCAGGCAGTGTAGAGGGTCGTGCTGGGGAAGGTGTTTCAGGGTTAAGGGCTGAGTAGTGGTGTTATGGCAGTGTAGGGGGTCGTGCTGGGGCTGGTGTTTCAGCGTTTAGGGCAGATCAGTGGTGTTCGTGCAGAGTAGGCAGTGGTGCTGGGGATGGTGTTTCAGGGTTTAGGGCAGTGCAGCGGTGTTCGGGTAGTGTAGGGGGTGGTGCTGGGGCTGATGTTTCAGGGTTTAGGGCAGTGCAGCGGTGTTCGGGCAGTGTAGGGTGATGTGCTGGGCCTTTTGTTTCAGGATATAGGGCAGTGCAGTAGTGTTCGGGCAGTGCAGGGGGTCCTGCAGGGGGTGGTGTTTCAGGGTTTAGGGCAGTGCAGTGGTGTTCGGGCAGTGTAGGGGGTCTTGCTGGGGCTGATATTTCAGGGTTTAGGGCAGTGCAGTGGTGTTCGAGCAGTGTAGGGAGTCGTGTGGTGTGTGGTGTTTCAGGGTTTAGGGCAGTGCAGCAGTGTTCGGGAAGCTTAGTGGTCGTGCTGGGGCTTTTGTTTCAGGGTATAGGGCAGTGCAGTGGTGTTCGGGCAGTGCAGAGGGTCCTGCAGGGTGTGGTTTTTCAGTGTTTAGGGCAGTGCAGTGGTGTTCGGGCATTGTAGGGGGTCGTACTGGGGCTGTTGTTTCAGGGTTTAGGGCAATTGTTTTCGGACAGTGTAGGGGGTCTTGCTGGGGCTGGTGTTTCGGGGTTTTAGGCAGTGCCGTGGTGTGCGTGCAGTGTAGGGGGTCTTGCTGGGCTGGTGTTTCAGGGTTTAGGGCAATGCAGTGGTGTTCTGGCAGTGCAGGGGGTCCTGCAGGTTGTGGTTTTTCAGTGTTTAGGGCAGTGCAGTGGTGTTCGGGCATTGTAGGGGGTCGTACTGGGGCTATTGTTTCAGGGTTTAGGGCAGTGGTTTTCGGACAGTGTAGGGGGTCTTGCTGGGGCTAGGTGTTTCAGGGTTTTGGGCAGTGCAGTGGTGTTCGGGCAGTGTAGGGGGTCTTGCTGGGGCTGGTGTTTCACGGTTTAGGGCAGTGCAGTGGTGTTCTGGCAGTGTAGGGGGTCTTGCTGGGGCTGGTGTTTCAGGGTTTAGTGCAGTGCAGTGCTGTTCGGGCAGTGTAGGTGGTCGTGCTGGGGCTGGCGTTTCAGTGTTTAGGGCAGAGCAGTGGTGTTCGGGCATTGTAGGGGGTCGTACTGGGGCTGTTGTTTCAGGGTTTAGGGCAGTGGTTTTCGGACAGTGTAGGGGTCGTGCTGGGGCTGGTGTTTCAGGGTTTTGTGCAGAGCAGTGGTGTTCAGGCAGTGTAGAGGGTCGTGCTGGGGAAGGTGTTTCAGGGTTAAGGGCTGAGTAGTGGTGTTATGGCAGTGTAGGGGGTCGTGCTGGGGCTGGTGTTTCAGCGTTTAGGGCAGATCAGTGGTGTTCGTGCAGAGTAGGCAGTGGTGCTGGGGATGGTGTTTCAGGGTTTAGGGCAGTGCAGCGGTGTTCGGGTAGTGTAGGGGGTGGTGCTGGGGCTGATGTTTCAGGGTTTAGGGCAGTGCAGCGGTGTTCGGGCAGTGTAGGGTGATGTGCTGGGCCTTTTGTTTCAGGATATAGGGCAGTGCAGTAGTGTTCGGGCAGTGCAGGGGGTCCTGCAGGGGGTGGTGTTTCAGGGTTTAGGGCAGTGCAGTGGTGTTCGGGCAGTGTAGGGGGTCTTGCTGGGGCTGATATTTCAGGGTTTAGGGCAGTGCAGTGGTGTTCGAGCAGTGTAGGGAGTCGTGTGGTGTGTGGTGTTTCAGGGTTTAGGGCAGTGCAGCAGTGTTCGGGAAGCTTAGTGGTCGTGCTGGGGCTTTTGTTTCAGGGTATAGGGCAGTGCAGTGGTGTTCGGGCAGTGCAGAGGGTCCTGCAGGGTGTGGTTTTTCAGTGTTTAGGGCAGTGCAGTGGTGTTCGGGCATTGTAGGGGGTCGTACTGGGGCTGTTGTTTCAGGGTTTAGGGCAATTGTTTTCGGACAGTGTAGGGGGTCTTGCTGGGGCTGGTGTTTCGGGGTTTTAGGCAGTGCCGTGGTGTGCGTGCAGTGTAGGGGGTCTTGCTGGGCTGGTGTTTCAGGGTTTAGGGCAATGCAGTGGTGTTCTGGCAGTGCAGGGGGTCCTGCAGGTTGTGGTTTTTCAGTGTTTAGGGCAGTGCAGTGGTGTTCGGGCATTGTAGGGGGTCGTACTGGGGCTATTGTTTCAGGGTTTAGGGCAGTGGTTTTCGGACAGTGTAGGGGGTCTTGCTGGGGCTAGGTGTTTCAGGGTTTTGGGCAGTGCAGTGGTGTTCGGGCAGTGTAGGGGGTCTTGCTGGGGCTGGTGTTTCACGGTTTAGGGCAGTGCAGTGGTGTTCTGGCAGTGTAGGGGGTCTTGCTGGGGCTGGTGTTTCAGGGTTTAGTGCAGTGCAGTGCTGTTCGGGCAGTGTAGGTGGTCGTGCTGGGGCTGGCGTTTCAGTGTTTAGGGCAGAGCAGTGGTGTTCGGGCATTGTAGGGGGTCGTACTGGGGCTGTTGTTTCAGGGTTTAGGGCAGTGGTTTTCGGACAGTGTAGGGGGTCTTGCTGGGGCTAGGTGTTTCAGGGTTTTGGGCAGTGCAGTGGTGTTCGGGCAGTGTAGGGGGTCTTGCTGGGGCTGGTGTTTCACGGTTTAGGGCAGTGCAGTGGTGTTCTGGCAGTGTAGGGGGTCTTGCTGGGGCTGGTGTTTCAGGGTTTAGTGCAGTGCAGTGCTGTTCGGGCAGTGTAGGTGGTCGTGCTGGGGCTGGCGTTTCAGTGTTTAGGGCAGAGCAGTGGTGTTTGGTCAGAGTAGGGGGTCGTTCAGGGACTGGTGTTTAGGGTTTAGGGCAGTGCAGTAGTGTTCGGGGAGTGTAGGGGGTCGTACAGGGGATGGTGTTTCAGGGTATAGGGCAGTGCAGTGGTGTTCGCACAGTGCAGGGGGTCCTATAGGTTGTGGTGTTTCAGTGTTTAGGGCAGTGCAGTGGTGTTCGGGCATTGTAGGGGGTCGTACTGGGGCTGTTGTTTCAGGTTTTAGGGCAGTGGTTTTCGGACAGTGTAGGGGGTCTTACTGGGACTGGTGTTTCAGGGTTTAGGGCAGTGCAGTGGTGTTCTGGCAGTGTAGGGGGTCTTGCTGGGGCTGGTGTTTCAGGGTTTATGGCAGAGCAGTGGTGTTTGGTCAGAGTAGGGGGTCGTTCTGGGACTGGTGTTTAGGGTTTAGGGCAGAGCAGTGGTGTTCGGGCAGTGTAGGGGGTCGTACAGGGGCTGGTGTTTCAGAGTTTAGGTCATAGCAGTGGTGTTCGGGCAGCATAGGGGGTCATGCTGGGGCTGGTGTTTCAGGGTTTTGGGCAGTGCAGTGGTGTTCGGGCAGTGTAGGGGGTCTTGCTGGGGCTGGTGTTTCAGGGTTTAGGGCAGTGCAGTGGTGTTCTGGCAGTGTAGGGGGTCTTGCTGGGGCTGGTGTCTCAGGGTTTATGGCAGAGCAGTGGTGTTTGGTCAGAGTAGGGGGTCGTTCTGGGACTGGTGTTTAGGGTTTAGGGCAGTGCAGTGGTGTTCGGGCAGTGTAGGGGGTTGTACAGGGGCTGGTGTTTCAGAGTTTAGGTCAGAGCAGTGGTGTTCGTGCAGTGTAGGGGGTCATGCTGGGGGTGGTGTTTCAGGGTTTAGGGCAGTGCAGTGCTGTTCGGGCAGTGTAGGGGGTAGTACTGGGGCTGGTGATTCAGGGTTTATGGCAGAGCAGTGGTGTTTGGTCAGAGTAGGGGGTTGTTCTGGGACTGGTGTTTAGGGTTTAGGGCAGTGCAGTGGTGTTCGGGCAGTGTAGGGGGTCGTACAGGGGCTGGTGTTTCAGGGTTTAGGGCAGTGCAGTGGTGTTTGGGCAGTGTAGGAGGTCGAGCAGGGGGGTTGTGTTTCAGGGTTTAGGGCAGTGCAGTGGTGTTCAGGCAGTGTAGGGGTTTGTACTGCGGCTGGTGTTTTAGGGTTTAGGGCAGTGCAGTGGTGTTCGGGCAGTGTAGGAGGTCATGCTGGGGCTGGTGTTTCAGGGTTTATGGCAGAGCAGTGGTATTTGGTCAGAGTAGGGGGTCGTTCTGGGACTGGTGTTTAGGGTTTAGGGCAGTGCAGTGGTGTTCGGGCAGTGTAGGGGTCGTACAGGGGCTGGTGTTTCAGAGTTTAGGTCAGAGCAGTGGTGTTCGGGCAGCGTAGGGGGTCATGCTGGGGCTGGTGTTTCAGCGTTTTGGGCAGTGCAGTGGTGTTCGGGCAGTGTAGGGGTCTTGCTGGGGCTGGTGTTTCAGGGTTTAGGGCAGTGCAGTGGTGTTCTGGCAGTGTAGGGGGTCTTGCTGGGGCTGGTGTTTCAGGGTTTATGGCAGATCAGTGGTGTTTGGTCAGAGTAGGGGGTCGTTCTGGGACTGGTGTTTAGGGTTTAGGGCAGTGCAGTGGTGTACGGGCAGTGTAGGTGGTCGTGCTGGGGCAGGTGTTTCAGGGTTTTGGGCAGAGCAGTGGTGTTCGGGCAGTGTAGAGGGTCATGCTGGGGGTTGTGTTTCAGGGTTTAGGGCAGAGTATTGCTGTTCGGGCAGTGTAGGGGGTCGTGCTTCGGCTGCCCTTTCAGTGTTTAGGGCAGAGCAGTGGTGTTCGTGCAGAGTAGGCGGTCGTGCTGGGGCTGGTGTTTCAGGGTTTAGAGCAGTGCAGTGGTGTTCGGGCAGTGTAGGGGGTCGTGCTGGTGTTTCAGGGTTTTGTGCAGAGCAAAGGTGTTCAGGCAGTGTAGAGAGTCGTGCTGGGGGAGGTGTTTCAGGGTTAAGGGCAGAGTAGTGGTGTTCGGGCAGTGTAGGGGGTCGTGCTGGGGCTGGTGTTTCAGTGTTTAGGGCAGAGCAGTGGTGTTCGTGCAGAGTAGGCAGTGGTGCTGGGGATGGTGCTTCAGGGTTTAGGGCAGTGCAGCGGTGTTCGGGTAGTGTAGGGGGTGGTGCTGGGGCTGATGTTTCAGGGATTAGCGCAGCGGTGTTTGGGCAGTGTAAGGGGTCGTGCTGGGTCTGGTGTTTCAGGGTTTAGGGCAGTGCAGTGGTGTTCGGGCAGTGCAGGGTGATGTGCTGGGCCTTTTGTTTCAGGATATAGGGCAGTGCAGTGGTGTTCGGGCAGTGCAGGGGGTCCTGCAGGGGGTGGTGTTTCAGGGTTTAGGGCAGTGCAGTGGTGTTCGGGCAGTGTAGGGATATCGTGCTGGGGCTGGTGTTTCAGGGTTTAGGGCAGTGGTGTTTGAGCAGTGTAGGGGGTCTTGCTGGGGCTGAAATTTCAGGGTTTAGGGCAGTGCAGTGGTGTTCGAGCAGTGTAGGGAGTCGTGTGGGGTGTGGTGTTTCAGGGTTTAGAGCAGTGCAGCAGTGTTCGGGAAGTGTAGGTGTCGTGCTGGGGCTGGTGTTTCAGGGTATAGGGCAGTGCAGTGGTGTTCGGGCAGTGCAGGGGGTCCTGCAGGGTGTGGTTTTTCAGTGTTTAGGGCAGTGCAGTGGTGTTCGGGCATTGTAGGGGGTCGTACTGGGGCTGTTGTTTCAGGGTTTAGGGCAGTTGTTTTCGGACAGTGTAGGGGGTCTTGCTGGGGCTGGTGTTTCAGGGTTTTGGGCAGTGCAGTGGTGTTCGGGCAGTGTAGGGGGTCTTGCTGGGGCTGGTGTTTCAGGGTTTAGGGCAGTGCAGTGGTGTTCTGGCAGTGCAGGGGGTCCTGCAGGGTGTGATGTTTCAGTGTTTAGGGCAGTGCAGTGGGGTTCGGGCATTTTAGGGGGTCGTACTGGGGCTGTTGTTTCAGGGTTTAGGGCAGTTGTTTTCGGACAGTGTAGGGGGTCTTGCTGGGGCTAGGTGTTTCAGGGTTTTGGGCAGTGCAGTGGTGTTAGGGCAGTGTAGGGGGTCTTGCTGGGGCTGGTGTTTCAGGGTTTAGGGCAGTGCAGTGGTGTTCTGGCAGTATAGGGTGTCTTGCTGGGGCTGGTGTTTCAGGGTTTAGGGCAGAGCAGTGGAGTTCGGGCAGTGTAGGTGGTCGTGAGGGGTGTGGTGTTTCAGGGTTTAGGGCAGTGCAGCGGTGTTCGTGAAGTGTAGGGGTCATGCGGGGGCTGGTGTTTCAGGGTATAAGGCAGTGCAGTGGTGTTCGCACAGTGCAGGGTTTCCTGTAGGGTGTGGTGTTTCAGTGTTTAGGGCAGTGCAGTGGTGTTCGGGCATTGTAGGGGGTCGTACTGGGGCTGTTGTTTCAGGGTTTAGGGCAGTGGTTTTCGGACAGTGTAGGGGGTCTTGCTGGGGCTGGTGTTTCAGGGTTTTGGGCAGTGCAGTGGTGTTCGGGCAGTGTAGGGGGTCTTGATGGGGCTGGTGTTTCAGGGTTTAGGGCAGTGCAGTGGTGTTCTGGCAGTGTAGGGGGTCTTGCTGGGGCTGGTGTTTCAGGGTTTATGGCAGAGCAGTGGTGTTTGGTCAGAGTAGGGGGTCGTACTGGGGCTGGTGATTCAGGGTTTATGGCAGAGCAGTGGTGTTCGGGCAGTGTAGGGGGTCATGCTGGGGGTGGTGTTTCAGGGTTTAGGGCAGTGCAGTGCTGTTCGGGCAGTGTAGGGGGTCGTACTGGGGCTGGTGATTCAGGGTTTATGGCAGAGCAGTGGTGTTTGGTCAGAGTAGGGGGTCGTACAGTGGCTGGTGTTTCAGGGTTTAGGGCAGTGCAGTGGCTTTCGGGCAGTGTAGGAGGTCGAGCAGGGGGGTTGTGTTTCAGGGTTTAGGGCAGTGCAGTGGTGTTCAGCCAGTGTAGGGGGTTGTGCTGGGGCTGGTGTTTTAGGGTTTAGGGCAGTGCAGTGGTGTTTGGGCAGTGTAGGGGGTTGTGCTGGGGCTGGTGTTTCATGGTTTTGGGCAGAGCAGTGGTGTTCGGGAAGTGTAAGGGTCATGCTTGGGCTGGTGTTTCAGGGTATAGGGCAGTGCAGTGGTGTTCGCACAGTGCAGGGGGTCCTGTAGGTTGTGGTGTTTCAGTGTTTAGGGCAGTGCAGTGGTGTTCGGGCATTGTAAGGGGTCGTACTGGGGCTGTTGTTTCAGGGTTTAGGGCAGTGGTTTTCGGACAGTGTAGGGGGTCTTGCTGGGGCTGGTGTTTCAGGGTTTGGGAGGTGCAGTGGTGTTCTGGCAGTGTAGGGGGTCTTGCTGGTGCTGGTGTTTCAGGGTTTATGGCAGAGCAGTGTTGTTTGGTCAGAGTAGGGGGTCGTTCTGGGACTGGTGTTTAGAGTTTAGGGCAGTGCAGTGGTGTTCGGGCAGTGTAGGGGGTGGTACAGGGGCTGGTGTTTCAGAGTTTAGGTCAGAGCAGTGGTGTTCGGGCAGTGTAGGGGGTCATGCTGGGGCTGGTGTTTCAGGGTTTTGGGCAGTGCAGTGGTGTTCGGGCAGTGTAGGGGGTCTTGCTGGGGCTGGTGTTTCAGGGTTTAGGGCAGTGCAGTTGTGTTCTGGCAGTGTAGGGGGTCTTGCTGGGGCTGGTGTTTCAGGGTTTATGGCAGAGCAGTGGTGTTTGGTAAGAGTAGGGGGTCGTTCTGGGACTGGTGTTTAGGGTTTAGGGCAGTGCAGTGGTGTTCGGGCAGTGTAGGGGGTCGTACAGGGGCTGGTGTTTCAGGGTTTAGGGCAGTGAAGTGGTGTTTGGGCAGTGTAGGAGGTCGAGCAGGGGGGTTGTGTTTCAGGGTTTAGGGCAGTGCAGTGGTGTTCAGGCAGTGTAGGGGGTTGTGCTGGGGCTGGTGTTTTCGGGTTTAGGGCAGTGCAGTGATGTTCGGGCAGTGTAGGAGGTCATGCTGGGGCTGGTGTTTCAGGGTTTAGGGCAGTACAGTTGTGTTTGGGCAGTGTAGGGGGTTGTGCTGGGGCTGGTGTTTCATGGTTTTGGGCAGAGCAGTGGTGTCCGGGCAGTGTAGAGAGTCGTGCTGGGGGTGGTGTTTCAGGGTTTAGGGCAGTGCAGTGGTGTTCTGGCAGTGTAGGGGGTCTTGCTGGGGCTGGTGTTTCAGGGTTTATGGCAGAGCAGTGGTGTTTGGTCAGAGTAGGTGGTCGTTCTGGGACTGGTGTTTAGGGTTTAGGGCAGTGCAGTGGTGTACGGGCAGTGTAGGTGGTCGTGCTGGGGCAGGTGTTTCAGGGTTTTGGGCAGAGCAGTGGTGTTCGGGCAGTGTAGGGGGTCGTGCTGTGGTAAATAATTTAATTACCGGAACTTAATTTGATGCGGAAAATCTATAATAATAGCTCAGTAAAATAAGAGGCAGAATCCGTGGTATTAGAGGTTCGGAACGGGCTTTATTCCAAAATCAATTCGAATTGAGGACTCCATATTCCATCACCACGAAGGTTCAGGAAGTGAAGGACCCCACTTTATTGACAAGTAATCATTTTTATACAATAGGCATTACAGTGAAACAGATGCAGGAGGCGTAATAATTGATAACTAAGATAAAACATCCATGCGTAACTAAAGTGGGTGTAACTGGGCGTAACTAAAGAACGTCATCAGATATGATGTCATAAATGGGTGGTTCCATGAAAGAATTTCGCAATGTCAGCAGAAATACTTGGCAGAGATGCGCGCGCAGCGGCATGACGTGTGATTGACGTGCAACTAGGGGGTGAAGAGGACTTGACATTTAGCTCTACATGTGGAGACAGAAGTCTGGGGTTATGTCAACCTAATCCCAAATCATATCTAATATCCTATGTTTAAAGAACTGTGTTATCCAGAAAGAAAGGACTCTTAGGATAGAATCTTATTCTATACTGACTATACTGACCGTTAGTGCGTGTACAAGCGTCTAAGTGTCTACACTAGATGCGAGGGCAGAAATCTTCCATAGTAATAGGGCTATGAGTTACTTGCATGAAGACAGAGAAGCCGGGCCCTTTGCTCGGTAGCTGGGAGAATGTTTACTTAAACTACTAGACAGGAATGTATTGGATAGGGAGCGGAGCAAAACAGATAATCTTGAAGGTGAAATACAGTTTTTGGCAGGCAACAGGCTGGAGTCAGGCACCGTTAGCCGCGCAGGGAGTAGGACAAAGTTCATGGGTACAGATGCGAGCTCAGACTGGGGCTTTCAGAGGCAGAAGGCAGAAAAGGCTTGATGGCAGAATCAGGGCCTACTCGCCTGAACTGTAAAATGGGATAAGTGAACCATATAAAGCCGGTGGCCTTTCATACTTAGGAATAGAATATCCGGCCCATTCATGGCGGATCTGAAAGAGGACATGTTGACGGTGGACGCACATGTGTTTGCGTCTTCATAACTGGAACTGGAGAAAACATACATGTACTCATGGTTTATACATGAAACCGTTGGGGTCCAAGATAGGGGACATAACTGACCATAAAAATCCATATTTCCACATTCCCTCCTTGTCCCCTACTTGCCCTTAAGAGATATCAATCTTCATCAATCCGTTGATCTGATCATATAGCATCATTTGCTCTTCTTTCTTCTTCCAGGATGAATGAAATCTTGGTGGTGGAATACACGATGTGGCACACAGACCACAGATCGCTGGTCCACATTGTAGGCATAAACAGCAACTGAATAGTATGAGAAAGCCAATACCTAGGAAGGATAGGACCCTCCATCCAAAGGTAGATAATACACTCCAAAACCAACTGGACCAAGTCCAGGTGCCTGGATTCTGGTGTATCTGTCTTACAATCTTATGAAGGCGAGTTATGGCTCTATATACAGATGGCGAATTTTCTGGTATGAAAATGCAACAGCTTGATCCGATGACCCTACAAGCTCCGCCCCTATCGGCCAGGATGACGTCAAGGACAAGACGATTTTGAAGCTCAACAATCCGCATAGCAGACTGCTCTTCTGTTAAATTGCCTAAGGCGGAAATAGTTTCGTTCACTACTGCTTCAAGGGTTCTGGTTAATCTACGTATCAGCTTACTATTGGTAACTGTACCTATATAGGGAAAGAGACCTTTATTGAAATCTGTGTATTTTTCCCATGCTGTCTCAGTGTAATCGACTATTGGGAGATCTCTCCGTTCTCTATTGTGTACTAAATGAGTATTTCTATGATAATCAGGAGGAGCTAGGAAAACAGGTGGCAAAAGGAATCCAATGTAGCAGGTACCATCCCAATCTAGAGGCAGACGTATATATGCAGTCGGACCACATATGAAGTAGGAATGGCGAGAAGCTCTAAATGTAGACTTGCCTTGATCACTGAATTCTATTACAGTGGTGCATTTACTGTGGCCCATGTGTGTGGAGCCATTCTTTTTTATACACAATTCACCTTTAACTGGAAACACTGACATAGCGGGCAAAATTGGTGCAGCTTCAGATTCAACATTCAGGATCATGAGATTAAGCGTGAAATTACCTAATCCATATACTTCATTTTCTAGATCAGTTCCTGTTCCTTTGGGAAGTCCCTTCTTGTCAGGGTAGCAGATTTTGAGTAAAACTAAGTTCAGGTTTCCCCATACCCAGTTGTCTTGATAAACTGCGGAATTCGAATCTTGGGAATTAATTAGACTAAACCATGCTCCACAGGAGCCATTGTGTGTGAACGGGTATGGGAAGAGAGGCAGAATTCCTTTATAGTTCTGATAGGGAGGGAGTCGGCCACATATCCAACAATTTGTAGCATTGCTAACCTGATGGGAATGATGTAACATACTAATAAAAGTGTTATTGCGCAGCGCAAATCTATATGACAACTCATGCGGGGGAAATTCACTAAAAGAATGTTCAGCAGTAACATTATAAACATGTTTAGAAATAGGATAATATATGTGCAACAATATACTTGCAGCTATTATTAAAAGACATAAGAAAAACAAAATTAATAACGTCACTGTGCAATGACTACGCAGTGATTTATAGTACGCATGTTGTTTCATTCGCTTCCTTCGGTGTCTCTCTCTATTCAGGTCTAGGGGATTCATGTCAGGGACAAATTCGACCGATTCACCTTGGAGAGGACTTAAACAATCAAATTGTCTGACTTGGTAGACCTTAATTTTAGTCTGTATTGTTCTTTGTCATTCAGTTCAACCAAAGGAAGCTTTGAGTCAATCGGTGAAGACACGCAAGGTGTGTCATTTACATCGGACGGTAGTCCATGAAATTTCTTGATATGACTTGAATGTATCCAGCCTTTTCGACCTTCGATCTTCACGGCTGTCCTCGTGGTTAACAGTACGAGTTGAGGCGATCTCCACCTAGGATCCAGCTGAGACTTCCGGTCAAAGTTCCTCACTAACACCAAATCCCCTGGAATTACGTCATGGGGTTTCACCTCGGTGTTGTCGGGAAAGGCTGCAGCTACCTGTGAACGACAAGATTGTAGTGCAGACATCAAGGAAGCCAAGTAATCTGTCAGCATGTTACAGTCAACATCAGTTATTTTTCGTGGTATAGGCGTCCCCCACATATTTGGTGGTCTACCAAAGACCACCTCATAAGGGGATAGCCCTGTTCGAGAGTGCGCTACCATTCTCATGTAAAAGAGTGCAACTGGTAAGGCTACTACCCAGTCGACACCTTTCTCTCTACATATTTTGGACAATCTAATTTTCAGAGTTTGATTATGTCGTTCCACGAGACCTGCTGCCTCGGGGTGTCGGACACAGTGAAATCTCCACTGATAGCCTAACAAAAGTGAAACGTGTTTCATTAGTTCGGAGGAGAACGGCTGGCCGTTATCTGAGTAGACAACACGTGGTAAACCGTATCGTGGGAAGAATTCTCGAACCAACTGTTTGGCAGTAGTCGAGGCAGTGTAATCTGAAACCGGGTATGCCTCTGTCCAACGGGAAAGAGCACAGACAACTACGAGAACATATTTGAATCCTCGACATCGTTCCATCTGGATATAATCCATCTGGAGGACTTCAAAAGAGTGATCAGGAGGCTGAAATCCACCCTGTTCTACGGGAATGCTTTTACCTGGGTTAAACTGACAACAGATCATACAGGTACGGACTTTTTGTTTAGCTGCTGCTCGTAAATGTTTGTTGAACCAAATGTGTTGAATGCTGTCTAGCATAGCTTTTTCTCCTAGGTGCGCTGGACTATGTACAGTGTTAATGATAACTTGGACCATTGAATCAGGAAGGAACCACACAGATTTTTCCTTCGTCATCGATCCTTGATCCGTTTGGGTCCCTCCTAATTCAGTCCATTTCTTTATTTCATCTGGTGTAGCATGTGTCTGTATGTCACTTACGTCAAGAGCGGGATCCTTAACCGTCATGCAATGTGTTGGTGTCGGAACTATTGTCTTTGTCATGTCAGATGTGTGGGTTTGAGCAGTCTGTTTAGCTGTTCTGTCAGCTAAATCATTGCCTTGGGAAATGATATCAGTAACTTTCGTATGAGCTTTACATTTCATAATTGATATTGCAGTGGGTAGATGTATTGCATCTAGTAAAGCATGAATGAGGGGTCCGTGCTGAATGTGGGTACCGTGAGAAGTTAAATAACCTCTCTCTCGCCACAGCACGCCGAAGTCATGTACAACTCCGAATGCATAACGTGAATCAGTATATATGTTGACTTTTTTATTCGTAGCTTGAATACAGGCTTTTGTCAGAGCGACGAGCTCTGCTACTTGAGCGGACAAGGTATTTATGCGATTTGTTTCAATAACTTCAGTATCTGTTGTGACTGCATACGCGGCCACTAACTCTCCTGTACTTGTTCTCATACATGACCCATCTACATACAACGTCAGGTCTGGATCTGACAATGGGACGTCTGTCAAGTCTTGTCTAGGTTTCGTCGTGATAGTGATAACTTCAATACAATCATGTGCAAGTGGGTCTGTTCCGTTTACTGGTAACAGTGTGGCAGGATTCAATGTACTACAACGTCTGATTTCTATATGTGGCTGAAACAATGTTAATTCGTAACCAGTGAGTCGTGCTATAGTCAAGTGTTGTGTCTGTGTGCGGTTCAAGAGAACCTCTACTGCATGTGGTACTTGTACTGTCAATTGGTGTCCTAACACTATGGCATCGCTTTGTCTGATTGCTAAAGCTGTTGCTGCCACTGATTTCAGGCACGCAGGCAGAGCCTGAGCTACGGGATCTAATGTACTAGAAAAATAAGCACACGATTTGTGTGATCCTGCTTGTTCCTGTGTGAGTACTGACAAAGCAGTACCTTCGCGTTCTGTAACAAAGAGTGTAAAATGTTTATAGTAACATGGTGTTGCTAAAACGGGTGCTTGACATAAAGCTTTCTTTAGGCTTTCAAAAGCTTGTGTATGTTCCTGAGTCCAAGGGAGGACAGTCGATGTGGCTGCCTCCTGTGTTGTCAACTGAATGAGTGGTTTTGCTAGAAATGCATACTGAGGGATCCACTGCCTACAATATGAAGTGAGGCCTATAAAAGCCCGCACCTCCTTTTGTGTCTTGGGTATTGGCATGTTAGCAATTAACTGGATGCGATCTGGTGTAAGCTGCCTTCCCTCCTTGGACAGCGAGTGACCAAGGTAAACAACTCGCTGGACACAGAATTGCAGCTTAGAAGGGGACACCTTGTGCCCCTTTTCGGCCAAAAATTGTAAAACCGTCAGTGAGGCTTTTTCACATTCAGGTTCGCTTCTAGCGGTGATCAGCAGATCATCGACATATTGAAGCAGGGCAGTGTTGACTGGCATGTGTATACTGTCAAGTTCTCGTTTCAGTGCTTGGCTATAGATGCTGGGGCTTTCTGTGAATCCTTGGGGTGCGCGTGTGAATTTAAAGCTTCGTCCATTTAAACTAAATCCGAACAAGTATTGGCTTTCCGGATCTATTGGGACGCTGAAAAAGGCATTCTTGAGATCAATTACAGTAAAGAATGTTGCTTCGGAATCAATAGCTGTCAGTAATGAAGAAATGTCTGGAACTACGGGGTATTGTGGTACAATACATTTATTTAATTCGCGCAGATCAATAACCAATCGATATACTGGCGGGGCCTTTGGATCAGTTCGTTTAAGAATCGGAATTATCGGTGAATTACATACATTGGAGTCTGTTTCCACAACCACTCCTTGGGTAATAAGTTCGTCAATGATTTGCAGTAAAGCCACTACAGCATCTGGTGGTAACTTGTATTGTCGCATTCGTGGTAGTACCACTCCTGCCTTTAGTGTGACTCGATATGGTGTAATGTTCATGCAACCAACATCTGTAGGGCCTTGCGCCCATAAATGTGTGGGTAAAGTCTGCAGTCGGTGATCCATGTCTCGGGACACATAGTGCCCTTTGAAATCACGTAAAAACAATCTTACTCCTTCCGGAGAACAACATATTATAGCTCCTAGAGCTTTCAAAGTTTTTATACCTAACAGGTTTTCTGGGCATGATTTAGTAAGCAATAAATCTGTAGTTCGTGTCAAGGGACCAATCGTAAGGGGAAGAGGCTGTGATACTTCGTTAACGATAGGTTTTCCTGAAAAGCCAAGGGAAATATTCTGTGAGCCTGAGAGGGGTGCCCCTGGAACTTCACTACGTTTTATTGTTGTTCGGCTTGCCCCTGTATCAAGTAAAAATTTTCTATCTTGGCCTAATAGTTCACTGTGTACATAAGGTCCTTCTTGATCTACAGGGACCTCAATAAGGGGTAAGCCAACTTCCCTCTCTAGGCTGTTTCATGAGTATCGTTGATAATCAGGATAGTCATACTGTGCGGTCTGGTACATCTGTCGTGTCGTTGTTTGTGTGGCAGCAATAGGCTGTGGTGGTGGAGCTGGCATAGACTGTTGCGGAGCTGGCATGGACTGTGCATGCTGCGGAGCTCCTTGTTGGTTCTGATCCTGTCTAAGTGGCCGTGGTCTTTCTTTTGTATTACCTGTGGCGATATTATGTTTTAAAACTGGACAATCGTGTACATAATGGCCTGGCTGTTTACAATAGTTGCATGTCCCTTTTACAGGACCTGTTGAAACACTGGACTGTGTCATACCCTTTTTATGACCGTCAGCTGGAACTGTCTGGGAAACTAGCATTTTCATTTTCGTGTCTTTCATGCGTCTTTGTTCATGTTCTTGTTCCTCTCTAATTCTATTGTGATGGTACTGTAGCATTTGTAACATTTGTGACGGAGTGTTTCCTTGCCAGGTACTCTCGAATTTCAATACTCTATTCTTAACTTGGGGCAAAGAATTTTCAACTAACTTTGTCACAAACAGATGTGGATACGATTCGCTACTTGCTTTTATTCCACTATTTATACCAAAACATTTTTCGAATCGGGCATAGAAATCACTAGTGTCCTCGTCTGGTTTTTGTTTACAGGCTGATATTGCACCCCAGTCTTCCTTTTTCGTAGTTAATAAACGTGGCAGTACCTGTACTAGTAAACCTGGTAGTGTTTTGGTCTTCTCCCCAAGCCCTGCACCTGGACCTCGAGCTTTTTCTTAGTTTTCTAATGCTGTCCAATCTATCTTTTGGTCTCCCACCTCCCAATCCTTTTCCTTGAGTTTTTCATAAATGCCCGCAGGCATTAATACCTTCAATATTGTCATAATGTCGGGGTAGGTATATTCTCCCATGAGTAACATGTCTTTAATTTCTCGGTGGAAACCCGCTGGGTCTTTGTCATGACTGGGTACCACCTTCTTCATTTCCAATAGTTCTATTTTAGATATGGGTGTGTATACAAACACACGTTTAAACTGATTGTCATCACCTTTTATCGGATGCACTTCGCGTAAGGGATTCTGTCTATCCATATAATACGTCGTTCTTTCCTTGATGGGCAGTGAGACATGTTCGGGACATACAAAAAGAATGTACTGCTTTCTGGATTCTAGTATTTCTCTAATTAGCTCAGTACCTGAACCTCTCCATTTATTCGTGAGTAATTTAGTCAATATATCAGGTAAGGGACCAGGGTCGGAGTGTTGGCTTTTATATAATATAAGGAGTTGTTGAATCATATAGATACCAGCTAAACGCTGTTCATCTGGGGCGAGGTTCAAAAACGTGTGTGCTAATGTATCATCACTATATTTTCCGGGACTATCAACCCAATGAACGGCTGACCTGGCTAATTCTTGTTCGTCCATAGAATCGAGTATATGATAACCCCTTCGTTCTCGGAGTAGTTTGTCAGCGGCTTGGAACGAATGTTCGGGGGACCTTATATTTATTATAGGAGTTTGGAAATTTCTGCTATTAGCTGGACGTACCGGACGTATCGGATCAGTGAAGCATCTAGTATTATTGCAAGATCTTCCTCTACCTATATAGGCCATGGTTTCTAACTGTCCTGTGGGCAGTTCTAATTCTTCCTCCTCCTCGGTTTGTTCAGGTTCGTCTACTGTTAATCTTTCTTCGTGTATTCGTTCTATTTCTTTGCGGATCTTTCGGCACATAGCTACTATACATGATCGTTTATCATGTCTCCCCTCTGATATATTCTGACTCCATGTGGTAAGAATTTGCATTTCTTTCGGATTTACCCCTGGTTGGTCTTGATTTCTGATCACACAATTTATGAGGAAACGTAACAGTTCCCCCTGTATTTCCACTTTTTGGTACTCCATGGCTCTGTTAATACTCTCAGAATCTCGCCCTGACTGAACAAAGTGATATATATTTTCTAAGTGTGTAGTCATTCCTGGTAGCTTCCCTAAATATATTGCAGCTCGTCGGATACGTAATGATGCTAGCATCATTTCGTCCCCTTTTCCGGGCACAGGGTCATATCTACAATCTATTAGAAGTTCCTTGAGCGTGTTGGGAGTTACTAGTTTGGGCGTACGTTGGTGGGCTAATTCTTGAAAGGAAAGTTTATTTACTCTGGGTGGCGTGGAAAAAATGTTTGATGTACCTCCGGTAGCCCCACCTGGGGTGCTGGATGTGAAAGGATTCGTCGAACGTGATATAGCAACTATAGGTGTGGATACAGATGTCGAAGCAGATGTGCTTGCCTGAACTTGTGTCGGAGTTTGCTGTTGCGGAGGTACAGACGGAAGAGGGTCTTGGCGTTGAACCCCCTCTGCAGGCGGTCTATGTGGCGCAGCATTAGCATACTCGGGAGCTGCGTCGTCTAAATAAGAGGAAAATAAAACATCTTCTGCGGTTCTGGGATGCCCTTTGGGATGTACTTTTATCGGAAACAATGGGGGTGGCAAGTCTTTTGGTATCTCCGGAGTAGCCTTAGGTAATCCTTCGGCCAGAAGAGGATACATACCATTCATAAGGGCATTTCGTTGTCTGTCTACTTGTTCTGATTTTACTCGAGTACCTTCTTCAATTAATATATTTTCTCGAACTTTATTTGAATTCTCCTTACTCTTCTCTTCCTGTCTACGTGCTTTTTCTGTACGTCTATACGATTCTTTACGCCATAATTCAATGGCATCTTTCTGTGATTGTCTAGCTTTCTTTTTCCATAATTCTTCCTCTACTTTCATGATGCAATCTGCATCCCAGGTCCCAGCTGCGGGCCACCTCTGACTTTCTGGTAATTCCTTGGTGTAGTCTACCCATAAATCAAGAAATAATATGGCGTCTAGGCCATGTTTATGATACATGAAGTACCCTGGAGTGTCCCTAGGGGGAATGGGAACAGCTTCTTCGAGTACCCCTTTTCTGGTTTTTATCTGTCTTAATTTCGAAAAGAGCGGCATATTGAAAACTGATCTGATACCTAATTTTGAACACGTTTAATACAACAAAAACACAATAATGAACAGTCATTCACACCACAATATGCAGAAACGTGTTTAAAACATTTTTAACATTTACCATTAAATGAACAACAATGATGGCCATCTAGGGAATTAGTTACTAAGCATAATACTCGGCACTAACTAGGTAATTCTGAATTATATACTACAAATACTTGATATACTGCTAAACAGTACAGATGCACTGCTGAAACAGCGCAGACCGGATTTGTGTACCCAAACCCGTCTTGACCGGCACAACCTATGTGCACGTCAGAACGCCTCCCCGACAATGGTACTCACCGGGTAGCTCGGAACGGAAGGCCTCGGAACTGAACTGAACTGGACTCGGACCGGACTGGACTCGACTCGATACTTCGGAACTTCGGAACTTCGGAACTGGTGGGCCTCTGTATACCTCGGATCTTGCTCTCTCAGCTAGGCTCTGGTCGGGATACTTCGCACTTCTCACCGCCTCGTCTGGGTGTTGATCGCAGCCTCAGTTACCCCCGCTCGGCAGGAGGGAGATACAGGAAATCCTGTGGGTACGCGTTGCTGTCCGTCCAGCTGTGACAGGAGACCGGGCCTGCAACGCACCTCCGGCGCGTGAGATGAGAAAGTGTCCCTATTCGGGCGCCATATATGTGGTAAATAATTTAATTACCGGAACTTAATTTGATGCGGAAAATCTATAATAATAGCTCAGTAAAATAAGAGGCAGAATCCGTGGTATTAGAGGTTCGGAACGGGCTTTATTCCAAAATCAATTCGAATTGAGGACTCCATATTCCATCACCACGAAGGTTCAGGAAGTGAAGGACCCCACTTTATTGACAAGTAATCATTTTTATACAATAGGCATTACAGTGAAACAGATGCAGGAGGCGTAATAATTGATAACTAAGATAAAACATCCATGCGTAACTAAAGTGGGTGTAACTGGGCGTAACTAAAGAACGTCATCAGATATGATGTCATAAATGGGTGGTTCCATGAAAGAATTTCGCAATGTCAGCAGAAATACTTGGCAGAGATGCGCGCGCAGCGGCATGACGTGTGATTGACGTGCAACTAGGGGGTGAAGGGGACTTGACATTTAGCTCTACATGTGGAGACAGAAGTCTGGGGTTATGTCAACCTAATCCCAAATCATATCTAATATCCTATGTTTAAAGAACTGTGTTATCCAGAAAGAAAGGACTCTTAGGATAGAATCTTATTCTATACTGACTATACTGACCGTTAGTGCGTGTACAAGCGTCTAAGTGTCTACACTAGATGCGAGGGCAGAAATCTTCCATAGTAATAGGGCTATGAGTTACTTGCATGAAGACAGAGAAGCCGGGCCCTTTGCTCGGTAGCTGGGAGAATGTTTACTTAAACTACTAGACAGGAATGTATTGGATAGGGAGCGGAGCAAAACAGATAATCTTGAAGGTGAAATACAGTTTTTGGCAGGCAACAGGCTGGAGTCAGGCACCGTTAGCCGCGCAGGGAGTAGGACAAAGTTCATGGGTACAGATGCGAGCTCAGACTGGGGCTTTCAGAGGCAGAAGGCAGAAAAGGCTTGATGGCAGAATCAGGGCCTACTCGCCTGAACTGTAAAATGGGATAAGTGAACCATATAAAGCCGGTGGCCTTTCATACTTAGGAATAGAATATCCGGCCCATTCATGGCGGATCTGAAAGAGGACATGTTGACGGTGGACGCACATGTGTTTGCGTCTTCATAACTGGAACTGGAGAAAACATACATGTACTCATGGTTTATACATGAAACCGTTGGGGTCCAAGATAGGGGACATAACTGACCATAAAAATCCATATTTCCACAGTGCTTCGGCTGCTTTTTCAGTGTTTAGGGCAGAGCAGTGGTGTTCGTGCAGAGTAGGTAGTGGTGCTGGGGATGGTGCTTCAGGGTTTAGGGCAGTGCAGCGGTGTTCGGGTAGTGTAGGGGGTGGTGTTGGGGCTGATGTTTCAGGGTTTAGCGCAGTGGTGTTCGGGCAGTGAAGGGGGTCTTGCTGGGTCTGGTGTTTCAGGGTTTAGGGCAGTGCAGTGGTGTTCGAGCAGTGTAGGGAGTCGTGTGGGGTGTGGTGTTTCAGGGTTTAGAGCAGTGCAGCAGTGTTTGGGAAGTGTAGGTGTCGTGCTGGGGCTGGTGTTTCAGGGTATAGGGCAGTGCAGTGGTGTTCGGGCAGTGCAGGGTGATGTGCTGGGCCTTTTGTTTCAGGATATAGGGCAGTGCAGGGGGTCCTGCAGGGGGTGGTGTTTCAGGGTTTAGGGCAGTGCAGTGGTGTTCGGGCAGTGTAGGGGATCGTGCTGGGGCTGGTGTTTCAGGGTTTAGGGCAGTGGTGTTCGGGCAATGTAGGGGGTCTTGCTGGGGCTGATATTTCAGGGTTTAGGGCAGTGCAGTGGTGTTCGAGCAGTGTAGGGAGTCGTGTGGGGTGTGGTGTTTCAAGGTTTAGAGCAGTGCAGCAGTGTTTGGGAAGTGTAGGTGTCGTGCTGGGGCTGGTGTTTCAGGGTATAGGGCAGTGCAGTGGTGTTCGGGCAGTGCAGGGGGTCCTGCAGGGTGTGGTTTTTCAGTGTTTAGGGCAGTGCAGTGGTGTTCGGGCATTGTAGGGGGTCGTACTGGGGCTGTTGTTTCAGGGTTTAGGGCAGTTGTTTTCGGACAGTGTAGGGGGTCTTGCTGGGGCTGGTGTTTCATGGTTTTGGGCAGTGCAGTGGTGTTCGGGCAGTGTAGGGGGTCTTGCTGGGGCTGGTGTTTCAGGGTTTAGGGCAGTGCAGAGGTGTTCTGGCAGTGCAGGGGGTCCTGCAGGGTGTGGTGTTTCAGTGTTTAGGGCAGTGCAGTAGGGTTCAGGCATTGTAGGGGGTCGTACTGGGGCTGTTGTTTCAGGGTTTAGGGCAGTTGTTTTCGGAGAGTGTAGGGGGTCTTGCTGGGGCTAGGTGTTTCAGGGTTTTGGGCAGTGCAGTGGTGTTCGGGCAGTGTAGGGGGTCTTGCTGGGGCTGGTGTTTCAGGGTTTAGGGCAGTGCAGTGGTGTTCTGGCAGTGTAGGGGGTCTTGCTGGGGCTGGTGTTTCAGGGTTTAGTGCAGTGCAGTGCTGTTCGGGCAGTGTAGGTGGTCGTGCTGGGGCTGGTGTTTCAGGGTTTAGGGCAGAGCAGTGGTGTTTGGTCAGAGTAGGGTGTCGTTCTGGGACTGGTGTTTAGGGTTTAGGACAGTGCAGTAGTGTTCGGGGAGTGTAGGGGGTCGTACAGGGGCTGGTGTTTCAGGGTTTAGGGCAGAGCAGTGGTGTTCGGGCAGTGTAGGGGGTCGTGAGGGGTGTGGTGTTTCAGGGTTTAGGGCAGTGCAGCGGTGTTCGGGAAGTGTAGGTGTCATGCTGGGGCTGGTGTTTCAGTGTTTAGGGCAGTGCAGTGGTGTTCGGGCATTGTAGGGGGTCATACTGGGGCTGTTGTTTCAGGGTTTAGGGCAGTGGTTTTCGGACGGTGTAGGGGGTCTTGCTGGGGCTGGTGTTTCAGGGTTTAGGGCAGTGCAGTGGTGTTCGGGCAGTTTAGGGGTCTTGCTGGGGCTGGTGTTTCAGGGTTTAGGGCAGTGCAGTGGTGTTCTGGCAGTGTAGGGGGTCTTGCTGGGGCTGGTGTTTCAGGGTTTATGGCAGAGCAGTGGTGTTTGGTCAGAGTAGGGGGTCGTTCTGGGACTGGTGTTTGGGGTTTAGGGCAGTGCAGGGGTGTTTGGGCAGTGTAGGGGGTCGTACAGGGGCTGGTGTTTCAGAGTTTAGGGCAGAGCAGTGGTGTTCGGGCAGTGTAGGGTGTCATGCTGGGGGTGGTGCTTCAGGGTTTAGGGCAGTGCAGTGCTGTTCGGGCAGTGTAGTGGGTCGTACTGGGGCTGGTGATTCAGGGTTTATGGCAGAACAGTGGTGTTTGGTCAGAGTAGGGGGTTGTTCTGGGACTGGTGTTTAGGGTTTAGGGCAGTGCAGTGGTGTTCGGCCAGTGTAGGGGGTCGTACAGGGGCTGGTGTTTCAGGGTTTAGGGCAGTGCAGTGGTGTTCGGGCAGTGTAGGAGGTCGAGCAGGGGGTTGTGTTTCAGGGTTTAGGGCAGTGCAGTGGTGTTCAGGCAGTGTAGGGGGTTGTGCTGGGGCTGGTGTTTTAGGGTTTAGGGCAGTGCAGTGGTGTTCGGGCAGTGTAGGAGGTCATGCTGGGGCTGGTGTTTCAGGGTTTAGGGCAGTGCAGTGGTGTTTGGGCCGTGTAGGGGGTCGTGCTGGGGCTGGTGTTTCATGGTTTTGGGCAGAGCAGTGGTGTCCGGGCAGTGTAGAGGGTCGTGCTGGGGGTGGTGTTTCAGGGTTTTGGGCAGTGCAGTGGTGTTCGGGCAGTGTAGGGGGTCTTGCTGGGGCTGGTGTTTCAGAGTTCAGGGCAGTGCAGTGGTGTTCTGGCAGTGTAGGGGGTCGTACTGGGGCTGGTGTTTCAGGGTTTATGGCAGAGCAGTGGTGTTTGGTCAGAGTAGGGGGTCGTTCTGGGACTGGTGTTTAGGGTTTAGGGCAGTGCAGTGGTGTTCGGGCAGTGTAGGGGGTCGTACAGGGGCCTGTGTTTCAGGGTTTAGGGCAGTGCAGTGGTGTTCGGGCAGTGTAGGAGGTCTAGCAGGGGGGTTGTGTTTCAGGGTTTAGGGCAGTGCAGTGGTGTTCAGGCAGTGTACGGGGTTGTGCTGGGGCTGGTGTTTTAGGGTTTAGGGCAGTGCAGTGGTGTTCGGGCAGTGTAGGAGGTCATGTTGGGGCTGGTGTTTCAGGGTTTAGGGCAGTGCAGTGGTGTTTGGGCTGTGTAGGGGTTCGTGCTGGGGCTGCTTTTTCATGGTTTTGGGCAGAGCAGTGGTGTCCGGGCAGTGTAGAGGGTCGTGCTGGGGGTGGTGTTTCAGGGTTTAGGACAGAGTAGTGGTGTTCGGGCAGTGTAGGGGGTCGTGCTGGGGCTGGTGTTTCAGTGTTTAGGGCCGAGCAGTGGTGTTCGTGCCGAGTAGGCGGTCGTTCTGGGGGTGGTGTTTCAGGGTTTAGGGTAGTGCAGTTGTGTTCGGGCAGTGTCGGAGGTCATGCTGTGGCTGGTGTTTCAGGGTTTTGGGCAGAGCAGTGGAGTTCGGGCAGTGTAGAGGGTCATGCTGGGGGTTGTGTTTCAGGGTTTAGGACAGAGTAGTGGTGTTCGGGCAGTGCAGGGGGTCGTGCTGGGGCTGGTGTTTCAGTGTTTAGGACAGAGCAGTGGTGTTCGGGCAGTGTAGGGGGTCGTGCTGGGTACGGTGTTTCAGGGTTTTAGGGCAGTGCAGTGGTGTTCGGGCAGTGCAGGGGGATGTGCTGGGCCTGGTGTTTCATGGTATAGGGCAGTGCAGTGGTGTTCGGGCAGTGCAGGGGGTCCTGTAGGGGGTGGTGTTTCAGGGTTTAGGGCAGTGCAGTGGTGTTCGGGAAGTGTAGGGGATCGTGCTGGGGCTGTTGTTTCAGGGTTTAGGGCAGTGCAGTGGTGTTTGGGCAGTGTAGGGGGTTGTGCTGGGGCTGGTGTTTCATGGTTTTGGGCAGAGCAGTGGTGTCCGGGCAGTGTAGAGGGTCGTGCTGGGGGTGGTGTTTCAGGGTTTAGGGCAGTGCAGTGGTGTTCGGGCAGTGTAGGGGGTCTTGCTGGGGCTGGTGTTTCAGGGTTTAGGGCAGTGCAGTGGTGTTCTGGCAGTGTAGGGGGTCTTGCTGGGGCTGGTGTTTCAGGGTTTATGGCAGAGCAGTGGTGTTTGGTCAGACTAGTGGGTAGTTCTGGGACTGGTGTTTAGGGTTTAGGGCAGTGCAGTGGTCTACGGGCAGTGTAGGTGGTCGTGCTGGGGCAGGTGTTTCAGGGTTTTGGGCAGAGCAGTGGTGTTTGGGCAGTGTAGAGGGTCATGCTGGGGGTTGTGTTTCAGGGTTTAGGGCAGAGTATTGCTGTTCGGGCAGTGTAGGGGGTCGTGCTTCGGCTGGTGTTTCAGTGTTTAGGGCAGAGCAGTGGTGTTCGTGCAGAGTAGGCGGTCGTGCTGGGGCTGGTGTTTCAGGGTTTAGGGCAGTGCATTGGTGTTCGGGCAGTGTAGGGGGTCATGCTGGGGCTGGTGTTTCAGCGTTTTGTGCAGAGCAGTGGTGTTCAGGCAGTGTAGAGGGTCGTGCTGGGGGAGGTGTTTCAGGGTTAAGGGCAGAGTAGTTGTGTTCGGGCAGTGTAGGGGGTCGTGCTGGGGCTGGTGTTTCAGTGTTTAGGGCAGAGCAGTGGTGTTCGTGCAGAGTAGGCAGTGGTGCTGGGGATGGTGTTTCAGGGTTTAGGGCAGCGCAGCGGTGTTCGGGTAGTGTAGGGGGTGGTGCTGGGGCTGATGTTTCAGGGTTCAGGGCAGCGCAGCGGTGTTCGGGCAGTGTAGGGGGTCGTGCTGGGTCTGGTATTTCAGGGTTTAGGGCAGTGCAGTGGTGTTCAGGCAGTGCAGGGTGATGTGCTGGACCTTTTGTTTCAGGATATAGGGCAGTGCAGTGGTGTTCGGGCAGTGCAGGGGATCCTGCACGGGGTGGTGTTTCAGGGTTTAGGGCAGTGCAGTGGTGTTCGGGCAGTGTAGGGGATCCTGCTGGGGCTGGTGTTTCAGGGTTTAGGGCAGTGGTGTTCGGGCAGTGTAGGGGGTCTTTCTGGGGCTGATATTTCAGGGTTTAGGGCAGTGCAGTGGTGTTCGAGCAGTGTAGGGAGTCGTGTGGGGTGTGGTGTTTCAGGGTTTAGAGCAGTGCAGCAGTGTTCGGGAAGTGTAGGTGTCGTGCTGTGGCTGGTGTTTCAGGGTATAGGGCAGTGCAGTGGTGTTCGGGCAGTGCAGGGGGTCCTGCAGGGTGTGGTTTTTCAGTGTTTAGGGCAGTGCAGTGGTGTTCGGGCATTGCAGGGGGTCGTACTGGGGCTGTTGTTTCAGGGTTTAGGGCAGTTGTTTTCGGACAGTGTAGGGGGTCTTGCTGGGGCTGGTGTTTCAGGGTTTTGGGCAGTGCAGTGGTGTTCGGGCAGTGTAGGGGGTCTTGCAGGGGCTGGTGTTTCAGGGTTTAGGGCAGTGCAGTGGTGTTCTGGCAGTGCAGGGGGTCCTGCAGGTGTGGTGTTTCAGTGTTTAGGGCAGTGCAGTGGGGTTCGGGCATTGTAGGGGGTCGTACTGGGGCTGTTGTTTCAGGGTTTAGGGCAGTGGTTTTCGGACAGTGTAGGGGGTCTTGCTGGGGCTAGGTGTTTCAGGGTTTTGGGAAGTGCAGTGGTGTTTGGGCAGTGGAAGGGGTCTTGCTGGGGCTGGTGTTTCAGGGTTTAGGGCAGTGCAGTGGTGTTCTGGCAGTGTAGGGGGTCTTGCTGGGGCTGGTGTTTCAGGGTTTAGTGCAGTGCAGTGCTGTTCGGGCAGTGTAGGTGGTCGTGCTGGGGCTGGTGTTTCAGGGTTTAGGGCAGACCAGTGGTGTTTGGTCAGAGTAGGGTGTCATTCTGGGACTGGTGTTTAGGGTTTAGGGCAGTGCAGTAGTGTTCGGTGAGTGTAGGGGGTCGTACAGGGGCTGGTGTTTCAGGGTTTAGGGCAGAGCAGTGGTGTTCGGGCAGTGTAGGGGGTCGTGAGGGGTGTGGTGTTTCAGGGTTTAGGGCAGTGCAGCGGTGTTCGGGAAGTGTAGGGGTCATGCTGGGGCTGGTGTTTCAGGGTATAGGGCAGTGCAGTGGTGTTCGCACATTGCAGGGGGTCCTGTAGGGTGTGGTGTTTCAGTGTTTAGGGCAGTGCAGTGGTGTTCGGGCATTGTAGGGGGTCCTACTGGGGCTGTTGTTTCAGGGTTTAGGGCAGTGGTTTTCGGACAGTGTAGGGGGTCTTGCTGGGGCTGGTGTTTCAGGGTTTTGGGCAGTGCAGTGGTGTTCGGGCAGTGTAGGGAGTCTTGCTGGGGCTGGTGTTTCAGGGTTTAGGGCAGTGCAGTGGTGTTCTGGCAGTGTAGGGGGTCTTGCTGGGGCTGGTGTTTCGGGGTTTATGGCAGAGCAGTGATGTTTGGTCAGAGTAGGGGATTGCTCTGGGACTGGTGTTTAGGGTTTAGGGCAGTGCAGGGGTGTTCGGGCAGTGTAAGGGGTCGTACGGGGGCTGGTGTTTCAGAGTTTAGGGCAGAGCAGTGGTGTTCGGGCAGTGTAAGGGGTCATGCTGGGGGTGGTGTTTCAGGGTTTAGGGCAGTGCAGTGCTGTTCGGGCAGTGTAGGGGGTCGTACTGGGGCTGGTGATTCAGGGTTTATGGCAGAGCAGTGGTGTTTGGTCAGAGTAGGGGGTTGTTCTGGGACTGCTGTTTAGGGTTTAGGGCAGTGCAGTGGTGTTCGGCCAGTGTAGGGGGTCGTACAGGGGCTGGTGTTTCAGGGTTTAGGGCAGTGCAGTGGTGTTCGGGCAGTGTAGGAGGTCGAGCAGGGGGGTTGTGTTTCAGGGTTTAGGGCAGTGCAGTGGTGTTCAGGCAGTGTAGGGAGTTGTGCTGGGGCTGGTGTTTTAGGGTTTAGGGCAGTGCAGTGGTGTTCGGGCCGTGTAGGAGGTCATGCTGGGGCTGGTGTTTCAGGGTTTAGGGCAGTGCAGTGGTGTTTGGGCAGTGTAGGGGGTCGTGCTGGGGCTGGTGTTTCATGGTTTTGGGCAGAGCAGTGGTGTCCGGGCAGTGTAGAGGGTCGTGCTGGGGGTGGTGTTTCAGGGTTTAGGGCAGTGCAGTGGTGTTCGGGCAGTGTAGGGGGTCTTGCTTGGGCTGGTGTTTCAGAGTTTAGGGGAGTGCAGTGGTGTTCTGGCAGTGTAGGGGGTCTTTGCGGGGCTGGTGTTTCAGGGTTTATGGCAGAGCAGTGGTGGTTGGTCAAAGTAGGGGGTCGTTCTGGGACTGGTGTTTAGGGTTTAGGGCAGTGCAATGGTGTTCGGGCAGTGTAGGGGGTCTTGCTGGGGCTGGTGTTTAAGGGTTTAGTGCAGTGCAGTGGTGTTCGGGCATTGTAGGGGGTCGTACTGGGGCTGTTGTTTCAGGGTTTAGGGCAGTGGTTTTCGGACAGTGTAGGGGGTCTTCCTGGGGCTGGTGTTTCAGGGTTTTGGGCAGTGCAGTGGTGTTCGGGCAGTGTAGGGGGTCTTGCTGGGGCTGGTGTTTCAGGGTTTAGGGCAGTGCAGTGGTGTTCTGGCAGTGTAGGGGGTCTTGCTGGGGCTGGTGTTTCAGGGTTTATGGCAGAGCAGTGGTGTTTGGTCAGAGTAGGGGGTCGTTCTGGGACTGGTGTTTAAGGTTTAGGGCAGTGCAGGGGTGTTCGGGCATTATAGGGGGTCGTACAGGGGCTGGTGTTTCAGAGTTTAGGGCAGAGCAGTGGTGTTCGGGCAGTGTAGGGGGTCATGCAGGGGGTGGTGTTTCAGGGTTTAGGGCAGTGCAGTGCTGTTCGGGCAGTGTAGGGGGTCTTGCTGGGGCTGGTGATTCAGGGTTTATGGCAGAGCAGTGGTGTTTGGTCAGAGTAGGGGGTTGTTCTGGGACTGGTGTTTAGGGTTTAGGGTTTAGGGCAGTGCAGTGGTGTTCGGACAGTGTAGGGGGTCGTACAGGGGTTGGTGTTTCAGGGTTTAGGGCAGTGCAGTGGTGTTCGGGCAGTGTAGGAGGTCGAGCAGGGGGGTTGTGTTTCAGGGTTTAGGGCAGTGCAGTGGTGTTCAGGCAGTGTAGGGAGTTGTGCTGGGGCTGGTGTTTTAGGGTTTAGGGCAGTGCAGTGGTGTTCGGGCCGTGTAGGAGGTCATGCTGGGGCTGGTGTTTCAGGGTTTAGGGCAGTGCAGTGGTGTCTGGGCAGTGTAGGGGGTCGTGCTGGGGCTGGTGTTTCATGGTTTTGGGCAGAGCAGTGGTGTCCGGGCAGTGTAGAGGTTCATGCTGGGGGTGGTGTTTCAGGGTTTAGGGCAGTGCAGTGGTGTTCGGGCAGTGTAGGGGGTCTTGCTTGGGCTGGTGTTTCAGAGTTTAGGGCAGTGCAGTGGTGTTCTGGCAGTGTAGGGGGTCTTGCTGGGGCTGGTGTTTCAGGGTTTATGGCAGAGCAGTGGTGTTTGGTCAGAGTAGGGGGTCGTTCTGGGACTGGTGTTTAGGGTTTAGGGCAGTGCAGTGGTGTTCGGGCAGTGTAGGGGGTCGTACAGGGGCTGGTGTTTCAGAGTTTAGGTCAGAGCAGTGGTGTTCGTGCAGTGTAGGGGGTCATGCTGGGGGTGGTATTTCAGGGTTTAGGGCAGTGCAGTGCTGTTCGGGCAGTGTAGGGGGTAGTACTGGGGCTGGTGATTCAGGGTTTATGGCAGAGCAGTGGTGTTTGGTCAGAGTAGGGGGTTGTTCTGGGACTGGTGTTTAGGGTTTAGGGCAGTGCAGTGGTGTTCGGGCAGTGTAGGGGGTCGTACAGGGGCTGGTGTTTCAGGGTTTAGGGCAGTGCAGTGGTGTTTGGGCAGTGTAGGAGGTCGAGCAGGGGGGTTGTGTTTCAGGGTTTAGGGCAGTGCAGTGGTGTTCAGGCAGTGTAGGGGGTTGTACTGGGGCTGGTGTTTTAGGGTTTAGGGCAGTGCAGTGGTGTTCGGGCAGTGTAGGAGGTCATGCTGGGGCTGGTGTTTCAGGGTTTATGGCAGAGCAGTGGTATTTCGTCAGAGTAGGGGGTCGTTCTGGGACTGGTGTTTAGGGTTTAGGGCAGTGCAGTGGTGTTCGGGCAGTGTAGGGGTCGTACAGGGGCTGGTGTTTCAGAGTTTAGGTCAGAGCAGTGGTGTTCGGGCAGCGTAGGGGGTCATGCTGGGGCTGGTGTTTCAGCGTTTTTGGCAGTGCAGTGGTGTTCGGGCAGTGTAGGGGGTCTTGCTGGGGCTGGTGTTTCAGGGTTTAGGGCAGTGCAGTGGTGTTCTGGCAGTGTAGGGGGTCTTGCTGGGGCTGGTGTTTCAGGGTTTATGGCAGATCAGTGGTGTTTGGTCAGAGTAGGGGGTCGTTCTGGGACTGGTGTTTAGGGTTTAGGGCAGTGCAGTGGTGTACGGGCAGTGTAGGTGGTCGTGCTGGGGCAGGTGTTTCAGGGTTTTGGGCAGAGCAGTGGTGTTCGGGCAGTGTAGAGGGTCATGCTGGGGGTTGTGTTTCAGGGTTTAGGGCAGAGTATTGCTGTTCGGGCAGTGTAGGGGGTCGTGCTTCGGCTGCCCTTTCAGTGTTTAGGGCAGAGCAGTGGTGTTCGTGCAGAGTAGGCGGTCGTGCTGGGGCTGGTGTTTCAGGGTTTAGAGCAGTGCAGTGGTGTTCGGGCAGTGTAGGGGGTCGTGCTGGGGCTGGTGTTTCAGGGTTTTGTGCAGAGCAAAGGTGTTCAGGCAGTGTAGAGGGTCGTGCTGGGGGAGGTGTTTCAGGGTTAAGGGCAGAGTAGTGGTGTTCGGGCAGTGTAGGGGGTCGTGCTGGGGCTGGTGTTTCAGTGTTTAGGGCAGAGCAGTGGTGTTCGTGCAGAGTAGGCAGTGGTGCTGGGGATGGTGCTTCAGGGTTTAGGGCAGTGCAGCGGTGTTCGGGTAGTGTAGGGGGTCGTGCTGGGGCTGATGTTTCAGGGATTAGCGCAGCGGTGTTCGGGCAGTGTAGGGGGTCGTGCTGGGTCTGGTGTTTCAGGGTTTAGGGCAGTGCAGTGGTGTTCGGGCAGTGCAGGGTGATGTGCTGGGCCTTTTGTTTCAGGATATAGGGCAGTGCAGTGGTGTTCGGGCAGTGCAGGGGGTCCTGCAGGGGCTGGTGTTTCAGGGTTTAGGGCAGTGGTGTTTGAGCAGTGTAGGGGGTCTTGCTGGGGCTGAAATTTCAGGGTTTAGGGCAGTGCAGTGGTGTTCGAGCAGTGTAGGGAGTCGTGTGGGGTGTGGTGTTTCAGGGTTTACAGCAGTGCAGCAGTGTTCGGGAAGTGTAGGTGTCGTGCTGGGGCTGGTGTTTCAGGGTATAGGGCAGTGCAGTGGTGTTCGGGCAGTGCAGGGGGTCCTGCAGGGTGTGGTTTTTCAGTGTTTAGGGCAGTGCAGTGGTGTTCGGGCATTGTAGGGGGTCGTACTGGGGCTGTTGTTTCAGGGTTTAGGGCAGTTGTTTTCGGACAGTGTAGGGGGTCTTGCTGGGGCTGGTGTTTCAGGGTTTTGGGCAGTGCAGTGGTGTTCGGGCAGTGTAGGGGGTCTTGCTGGGGCTGGTGTTTCAGGGTTTAGGGCAGTGCAGTGGTGTTCTGGCAGTGCAGGGGGTCCTGCAGGGTGTGATGTTTCAGTGTTTAGGGCAGTGCAGTGGGGTTCGGGCATTTTAGGGGGTCGTACTGGGGCTGTTGTTTCAGGGTTTAGGGCAGTTGTTTTCGGACAGTGTAGGGGGTCTTCCTGGGGCTAGGTGTTTCAGGGTTTTGGGCAGTGCAGTGGTGTTAGGGCAGTGTAGGGGGTCTTGCTGGGGCTGGTGTTTCAGGGTTTAGGGCAGTGCAGTGGTGTTCTGGCAGTATAGGGTGTCTTGCTGGGGCTGGTGTTTCAGGGTTTAGGGCAGAGCAGTGGAGTTCGGGCAGTGTAGGTGGTCGTGAGGGGTGTGGTGTTTCAGGGTTTAGGGCAGTGCAGCGGTGTTCGGGAAGTGTAGGGGTCATGCGGGGGCTGGTGTTTCAGGGTATAAGGCAGTGCAGTGGTGTTCGCACAGTGCAGGGTTTCCTGTAGGGTGTGGTGTTTCAGTGTTTAGGGCAGTGCAGTCGTGTTCGGGCATTGTAGGGGGTCGTACTGAGGCTGTTGTTTCAGGGTTTAGGGCAGTGGTTTTCGGACAGTGTAGGGGGTCTTGCTGGGGCTGGTGTTTCAGGGTTTTGGGCAGTGCAGTGGTGTTCGGGCAGTGTAGGGGGTCTTGATGGGGCTGGTGTTTCAGGGTTTAGGGCAGTGCAGTGGTGTTCTGGCAGTGTAGGGGGTCTTGCTGGGGCTGGTGTTTCAGGGTTTATGGCAGAGCAGTGGTGTTTGGTCAGAGTAGGGGGTCGTACTGGGGCTGGTGATTTAGGGTTTATGGCAGAGCAGTGGTGTTCGGGCAGTGTAGGGGGTCATGCTGGGGGTGGTGTTTCAGGGTTTAGGGCAGTGCAGTGCTGTTCGGGCAGTGTAGGGGGTCGTAATGGGGCTGGTGATTCAGGGTTTATGGCAGAGCAGTGGTGTTTGGTCAGAGTAGGGGGTTGTTCTGGGACTGGTGTTTAGGGTTTAGGGCAGTGCAGTGGTGTTCGGCCAGTGTAGGGGGTCGTACAGGGGCTGGTGTTTCAGGGTTTAGGGCCGTGCAGTGGCTTTCGGGCAGTGTAGGAGGTCGAGCAGGGGGGTTGTGTTTCAGGGTTTAGGGCAGTGCAGTGGTGTTCAGCCAGTGTAGGGGGTTGTGCTGGGGCTGGTGTTTTAGGGTTTAGGGCAGTGCAGTGGTGTTTGGGCAGTGTAGGGGGTCGTGCTGGGGCTGGTGTTTCATGGTTTTGGGCAGAGCAGTGGTGTCCGGGAAGTGTAAGGGTCATGCTTGGGCTGGTGTTTCAGGGTATAGGGCAGTGCAGTGGTGTTCGCACAGTGCAGGGGGTCCTGTAGGTTGTGGTGTTTCAGTGTTTAGGGCAGTGCAGTGGTGTTCGGGCATTGTAAGGGGTCGTACTGGGGCTGTTGTTTCAGGGTTTAGGGCAGTGGTTTTCGGACAGTGTAGGGGGTCTTGCTGGGGCTGGTGTTTCAGGGTTTGGGAGGTGCAGTGGTGTTCTGGCAGTGTAGGGGGTCTTGCTGGTGCTGGTGTTTCAGGGTTTATGGCAGAGCAGTGTTGTTTGGTCAGAGTAGGGGGTCGTTCTGGGACTGGTGTTTAGAGTTTAGGGCAGTGCAGTGGTGTTCGGGCAGTGTAGGGGGTCGTACAGGGGCTGGTGTTTCAGAGTTTAGGTCAGAGCAGTGGTGTTCGGGCAGTGTAGGGGGTCATGCTGGGGCTGGTGTTTCAGGGTTTTGGGCAGTGCAGTGGTGTTCGGGCAGTGTAGAGGGTCTTGCTGGGGCTGGTGTTTCAGGGTTTAGGGCAGTGCAGTGGTGTTCTGGCAGTGTAGGGGGTCTTGCTGGGGCTGGTGTTTCAGGGTTTATGGCAGAGCAGTGGTGTTTGGTAAGAGTAGGGGGTCGTTCTGGGACTGGTGTTTAGGGTTTAGGGCAGTGCAGTGGTGTTTGGGCAGTGTAGGGGGTCGTACAGGGGCTGGTGTTTCAGAGTTTAGGTCAGAGCAGTGGTGTTCGTGCAGTGTAGGGGGTCATGCTGGGTGTGGTATTTCAGGGTTTAGGGCAGTGCAGTGCTGTTCGGGCAGTGTAGGGGGTAGTACTGGGGCTGGTGATTCAGGGTTTATGGCAGAGCAGTGGTGTTTGGTCAGAGTAGGGGGTTGTTCTGGGACTGGTGTTTAGGGTTTAGGGCAGTGCAGTGGTGTTCGGGCAGTGTAGGGGGTCGTACAGGGGCTGGTGTTTCAGGGTTTAGGGCAGTGCAGTGGTGTTTGGGCAGTGTAGGAGGTCGAGCAGGGGGGTTGTGTTTCAGGGTTTAGGGCAGTGCAGTGGTGTTCAGGCAGTGTAGGGGGTTGTACTGGGGCTGGTTTTTTAGGGTTTAGGGCAGTGCAGTGGTGTTCGGGCAGTGTAGGAGGTCATGCTGGGGCTGGTGTTTCAGGGTTTATGGCAGAGCAGTGGTATTTCGTCAGAGTAGGGGGTCGTTCTGGGACTGGTGTTTAGGGTTTAGGGCAGTGCAGTGGTGTTCGGGCAGTGTAGGGGTCGTACAGGGGCTGGTGTTTCAGAGTTTAGGTCAGAGCAGTGGTGTTCGGGCAGCGTAGGGGGTCATGCTGGTGTTTCAGCGTTTTGGGCAGTGCAGTGGTGTTCGGGCAGTGTAGGGGGTCTTGCTGGGGCTGGTGTTTCAGGGTTTAGGGCAGTGCAGTGGTGTTCTGGCAGTGTAGGGGGTCTTGCTGGGGCTGGTGTTTCAGGGTTTATGGCAGATCAGTGGTGTTTGGTCAGAGTAGGGGGTCGTTCTGGGACTGGTGTTTAGGGTTTAGGGCAGTGCAGTGGTGTACGGGCAGTGTAGGTGGTCGTGCTGGGGCAGGTGTTTCAGGGTTTTGGGCAGAGCAGTGGTGTTCGGGCAGTGTAGAGGGTCATGCTGGGGGTTGTGTTTCAGGGTTTAGGGCAGAGTATTGCTGTTCGGGCAGTGTAGGGGGTCGTGCTTCGGCTGCCCTTTCAGTGTTTAGGGCAGAGCAGTGGTGTTCGTGCAGAGTAGGCGGTCGTGCTGGGGCTGGTGTTTCAGGGTTTAGAGCAGTGCAGTGGTGTTCGGGCAGTGTAGGGGGTCGTGCTGGGGCTGGTGTTTCAGGGTTTTGTGCAGAGCAAAGGTGTTCAGGCAGTGTAGAGGGTCGTGCTGGGGGAGGTGTTTCAGGGTTAAGGGCAGAGTAGTGGTGTTCGGGCAGTGTAGGGGGTCGTGCTGGGGCTGGTGTTTCAGTGTTTAGGGCAGAGCAGTGGTGTTCGTGCAGAGTAGGCAGTGGTGCTGGGGATGGTGCTTCAGGGTTTAGGGCAGTGCAGCGGTGTTCGGGTAGTGTAGGGGGTGGTGCTGGGGCTGATGTTTCAGGGATTAGCGCAGCGGTGTTCGGGCAGTGTAGGGGGTCGTGCTGGGTCTGGTGTTTCAGGGTTTAGGGCAGTGCAGTGGTGTTCGGGCAGTGCAGGGTGATGTGCTGGGCCTTTTGTTTCAGGATATAGGGCAGTGCAGTGGTGTTCGGGCAGTGCAGGGGGTCCTGCAGGGGGTGGTGTTTCAGGGTTTAGGGCAGTGCAGTGGTGTTCGGGCAGTGTAGGGGATCGTGCTGGGGCTGGTGTTTCAGGGTTTAGGGCAGTGGTGTTTGAGCAGTGTAGGGGGTCTTGCTGGGGCTGAAATTTCAGGGTTTAGGGCAGTGCAGTGGTGTTAGAGCAGTGTAGGGAGTCGTGTGGGGTGTGGTGTTTCAGGGTTTAGAGCAGTGCAGCAGTGTTCGGGAAGTGTAGGTGTCGTGCTGGGGCTGGTGTTTCAGGGTATAGGGCAGTGCAGTGGTGTTCGGGCAGTGCAGGGGGTCCTGCAGGGTGTGGTTTTTCAGTGTTTAGGGCAGTGCAGTGGTGTTCGGGCATTGTAGGGGGTCGTACTGGGGCTGTTGTTTCAGGGTTTAGGGCAGTTGTTTTCGGACAGTGTAGGGGGTCTTGCTGGGGCTGGTGTTTCAGGGTTTTGGGCAGTGCAGTGGTGTTCGGGCAGTGTAGGGGGTCTTGCTGGGGCTGGTGTTTCAGGGTTTAGGGCAGTGCAGTGGTGTTCTGGCAGTGCAGGGGGTCCTGCAGGGTGTGATGTTTCAGTGTTTAGGGCAGTGCAGTGGGGTTCGGGCATTTTAGGGGGTCGTACTGGGGCTGTTGTTTCAGGGTTTAGGGCAGTTGTTTTCGGACAGTGTAGGGGGTCTTGCTGGGGCTAGGTGTTTCAGGGTTTTGGGCAGTGCAGTGGTGTTAGGGCAGTGTAGGGGGTCTTGCTGGGGCTGGTGTTTCAGGGTTTAGGGCAGTGCAGTGGTGTTCTGGCAGTATAGGGTGTCTTGCTGGGGCTGGTGTTTCAGGGTTTAGGGCAGAGCAGTGGAGTTCGGGCAGTGTAGGTGGTCGTGAGGGGTGTGGTGTTTCAGGGTTTAGGGCAGTGCAGCGGTGTTCGGGAAGTGTAGGGGTCATGCGGGGGCTGGTGTTTCAGGGTATAAGGCAGTGCAGTGGTGTTCGCACAGTGCAGGGTTTCCTGTAGGGTGTGGTGTTTCAGTGTTTAGGGCAGTGCAGTGGTGTTCGGGCATTGTAGGGGGTCGTACTGGGGCTGTTGTTTCAGGGTTTAGGGCAGTGGTTTTCGGACAGTGTAGGGGGTCTTGCTGGGGCTGGTGTTTCAGGGTTTTGGGCAGTGCAGTGGTGTTCGGGCAGTGTAGGGGGTCTTGATGGGGCTGGTGTTTCAGGGTTTAGGGCAGTGCAGTGGTGTTCTGGCAGTGTAGGGGGTCTTGCTGGGGCTGGTGTTTCAGGGTTTATGGCAGAGCAGTGGTGTTTGGTCAGAGTAGGGGGTCGTACTGGGGCTGGTGATTCAGGGTTTATGGCAGAGCAGTGGTGTTCGGGCAGTGTAGGGGGTCATGCTGGGGGTGGTGTTTCAGGGTTTAGGGCAGTGCAGTGCTGTTCGGGCAGTGTAGGGGGTCGTACTGGGGCTGGTGATTCAGGGTTTATGGCAGAGCAGTGGTGTTTGGTCAGAGTAGGGGGGTTGTTCTGGGACTGGTGTTTAGGGTTTAGGGCAGTGCAGTGGTGTTCGGCCAGTGTAGGGGGTCGTACAGGGGCTGGTGTTTCAGGGCTTAGGGCCGTGCAGTGGCTTTCGGGCAGTGTAGGAGGTCGAGCAGGGGGGTTGTGTTTCAGGGTTTAGGGCAGTGCAGTGGTGTTCAGCCAGTGTAGGGGGTTGTGCTGGGGCTGGTGTTTTAGGGTTTAGGGCAGTGCAGTGGTGTTTGGGCAGTGTAGGGGGTCGTGCTGGGGCTGGTGTTTCATGGTTTTGGGCAGAGCAGTGGTGTCCGGGAAGTGTAAGGGTCATGCTTGGGCTGGTGTTTCAGGGTATAGGGCAGTGCAGTGGTGTTCGCACAGTGCAGGGGGTCCTGTAGGTTGTGGTGTTTCAGTGTTTAGGGCAGCGCAGTGGTGTTCGGGCATTGTAAGGGGTCGTACTGGGGCTGTTGTTTCAGGGTTTAGGGCAGTGGTTTTCGGACAGTGTAGGGGGTCTTGCTGGGGCTGGTGTTTCAGGGTTTGGGAGGTGCAGTGGTGTTCTGGCAGTGTAGGGGGTCTTGCTGGTGCTGGTGTTTCAGGGTTTATGGCAGAGCAGTGTTGTTTGGTCAGAGTAGGGGGTCGTTCTGGGACTGGTGTTTAGAGTTTAGGGCAGTGCAGTGGTGTTCGGGCAGTGTAGGGGGTCGTACAGGGGCTGGTGTTTCAGAGTTTAGGTCAGAGCAGTGGTGTTCGGGCAGTGTAGGGGGTCATGCTGGGGCTGGTGTTTCAGGGTTTTGGGCAGTGCAGTGGTGTTCGGGCAGTGTAGGGGGTCTTGCTGGGGCTGGTGTTTCAGGGTTTAGGGCAGTGCAGTGGTGTTCGGGCAGTGTAGGGGGTCATGCTGGGGCTGGTGTTTCAGGGTTTTGGGCAGTGCAGTGGTGTTCGGGCAGTGTAGGGGGTCTTGCTGGGGCTGGTGTTTCAGGGTTTATGGCAGTGCAGTGCTGTTCGGACAGTGTAGGGGGTCGTACTGGGGTTGGTGATTCAGGGTTTATGGCAGAGCAGTGGTGTTTGGTCAGAGTAGGGGGTTGTTCTGGGACTGGTGTTTAGGGTTTAGGGCAGTGCAGTGGTGTTCAGGCAGTGTAGGGGGTCATACAGGGGCTGGTGTTTCAGGGTTTAGGGCAGTGAAGTGGTGTTTGGGCAGTGTAGGAGGTCGAGCAGGGGGGTTGTGTTTCAGGGTTTAGGGTAGTGCAGTGGTGTTCAGGCAGTGTAGGGGGTTGTGCTGGGGCTGGTGTTTTCGGGTTTAGGGCAGTGCAGTGATGTTCGGGCAGTGTAGGAGGTCATGCTGGGGCTGGTGTTTCAGGGTTTAGGGCAGTGCAGTTGGGTTTGGGCAGTGTAGGGGGTTGTGCTGGGGCTGGTGTTTCATGGTTTTGGGCAGAGCAGTGGTGTCCGGGCAGTGTAGAGAGTCGTGCTGGGGGTGGTGTTTCAGGGTTTAGGGCAGTGCAGTGGTGTTCTGGCAGTGTAGGGGGTCTTGCTGGGGCTGGTGTTTCAGGGTTTATGGCAGAGCAGTGGTGTTTGGTCAGAGTAGGGGGTCGTTCTGGGACTGGTGTTTAGGGTTTAGGGCAGTGCAGTGGTGTACGGGCAGTGTAGGTGGTCGTGCTGGGGCAGGTGTTTCAGGGTTTTGGGCAGAGCAGTGGTGTTCGGGCAGTGTAGGGGGTCGTGCTTCGGCTGCTTTTTCAGTGTTTAGGGCAGAGCAGTGGTGTTCGTGCAGAGTAGGCAGTGGTGCTGGGGATGGTGCTTCAGGGTTTAGGGCAGTGCAGCGGTGTTCGGGTAGTGTAGGGGGTGGTGTTGGGGCTGTTGTTTCAGGGTTTAGCGCAGCGGTGTTCGGGCAGTGTAGGGGGTCGTGCTGGGTCTGGTGTTTCAGGGTTTAGGGCAGTGCAGTGGTGTTCGAGCAGTGTAGGGAGTCGTGTGGGGTGTGGTGTTTCAGGGTTTAGAGCAGTGCAGCAGTGTTTGGGAAGTGTAGGTGTCGTGCTGGGGCTGGTGTTTCAGGGTATAGGGCAGTGCAGTGGTGTTCGGGCAGTGCAGGGTGATGTGCTGGGCCTTTTGTTTCAGGATATAGGGCAGTGCAGGGGGTCCTGCAGGGGGTGGTGTTTCAGGGTTTAGGGCAGTGCAGTGGTGTTCGGGCAGTGTAGGGGATCGTGCTGGGGCTGGTGTTTCAGGGTTTAGGGCAGTGGTGTTCGGGCAGTGTAGGGGGTCTTGCTGGGGCTGATATTTCAGGGTTTAGGGCAGTGCAGTGGTGTTCGAGCAGTGTAGGGAGTCGTGTGGGGTGTGGTGTTTCAGGGTTTAGAGCAGTGCAGCAGTGTTTGGGAAGTGTAGGTGTCGTGCTGGGGCTGGTGTTTCAGGGTATAGGGCAGTGCAGTGGTGTTCGGGCAGTGCAGGGGGTCCTGCAGGGTGTGGTTTTTCAGTGTTTAGGGCAGTGCAGTGGTGTTCGGGCATTGTAGGGGGTCGTACTGGGGCTGTTGTTTCAGGGTTTAGGGCAGTTGTTTTCGGACAGTGTAGGGGGTCTTGCTGGGGCTGGTGTTTCATGGTTTTGGGCAGTGCAGTGGTGTTCGGGCAGTGTAGGGGGTCTTGCTGGGGCTGGTGTTTCAGGGTTTAGGGCAGTGCAGTGGTGTTCTGGCAGTGCAGGGGGTCCTGCAGGGTGTGGTGTTTCAGTGTTTAGGGCAGTGCAGTAGGGTTCGGGCATTGTAGGGGGTCGTACTGGGGCTGTTGTTTCAGGGTTTAGGGCAGTTGTTTTCGGAGAGTGTAGGGGGTCTTGCTGGGGCTAGGTGTTTCAGGGTTTTGGGCAGTGCAGTGGTGTTCGGGCAGTGTAGGGGGTCTTGCTGGGGCTGGTGTTTCAGGGTTTAGGGCAGTGCAGTGGTGTTCTGGCAGTGTAGGGGGTCTTGCTGGGGCTGGTGTTTCAGGGTTTAGTGCAGTGCAGTGCTGTTCGGGCAGTGTAGGTGGTCGTGCTGGGGCTGGTGTTTCAGGGTTTAGGGCAGAGCAGTGGTGTTTGGTCAGAGTAGGGTGTCGTTCTGGGACTGGTGTTTAGGGTTTAGGGCAGTGCAGTAGTGTTCGGGGAGTGTAGGGGGTCGTACAGGGGCTGGTGTTTCAGGGTTTAGGGCAGAGCAGTGGTGTTCGGGCAGTGTAGGTGGTCGTGAGGGGTGTGGTGTTTCAGGGTTTAGGGCAGTGCAGCGGTGTTCGGGAAGTGTAGGTGTCATGCTGGGGCTGGTGTTTCAGGGTATAGGGCAGTGCAGTGGTGTTCGCACAGTGCAGGGGGTCCTGTAGGGTGTGGTGTTTCAGTGTTTAGGGCAGTGCAGTGGTGTTCGGGCATTGTAGGGGGTCGTACTGGGGCTGTTGTTTCAGGGTTTAGGGCAGTGGTTTTCGGACAGTGTAGGGGGTCTTGCTGGGGCTGGTGTTTCAGGGTTTAGGGCAGTGCAGTGGTGTTCGGGCAGTTTAGGGGGTCTTGCTGGGGCTGGTGTTTCAGGGTTTAGGGCAGTGCAGTGGTGTTCTGGCAGTGTAGGGGGTCTTGCTGGGGCTGGTGTTTCAGGGTTTATGGCAGAGCAGTGGTGTTTGGTCAGAGTAGGGGGTCGTTCTGGGACTGGTGTTTGGGGTTTAGGGCAGTGCAGGGGTGTTTGGGCAGTGTAGGGGGTCGTACAGGGGCTGGTGTTTCAGAGTTTAGGGCAGAGCAGTGGTGTTCGGGCAGTGTAGGGTGTCATGCTGGGGGTGGTGCTTCAGGGTTTAGGGCAGTGCAGTGCTGTTCGGGCAGTGTAGTGGGTCGTACTGGGGCTGGTGATTCAGGGTTTATGGCAGAGCAGTGGTGTTTGGTCAGAGTAGGGGGTTGTTCTGGGACTGGTGTTTAGGGTTTAGGGCAGTGCAGTGGTGTTCGGCCAGTGTAGGGGGTCGTACAGGGGCTGGTGTTTCAGGGTTTAGGGCAGTGCAGTGGTGTTCGGGCAGTGTAGGAGGTCGAGCAGAGGGTTGTGTTTCAGGGTTTAGGGCAGTGCAGTGGTGTTCAGGCAGTGTAGGGGGTTGTGCTGGGGCTGGTGTTTTAGGGTTTAGGGCAGTGCAGTGGTGTTCGGGCAGTGTAGGAGGTCATGCTGGGGCTGGTGTTTCAGGGTTTAGGGCAGTGCAGTGGTGTTTGGGCAGTGTAGGGGGTCGTGCTGGGGCTGGTGTTTCATGGTTTTGGGCAGAGCAGTGGTGTCCGGGCAGTGTAGAGGGTCGTGCTGGTGGTGGTGTTTCAGGGTTTTGGGCAGTGCAGTGGTGTTCGGGCAGTGTAGGGGGTCTTGCTGGGGCTGGTGTTTCAGAGTTCAGGGCAGTGCAGTGGTGTTCTGGCAGTGTAGGGGGTCGTACTGGGGCTGGTGTTTCAGGGTTTATGGCAGAGCAGTGGTGTTTGGTCAGAGTAGGGGGTCGTTCTGGGACTGGTGTTTAGGGTTTAGGGCAGTGCAGTGGTGTTCGGGCAGTGTAGGGGGTTGTACAATGGCCTGTGTTTCAGGGTTTAGGGCAGTGCAGTGCTGTTCAGGCAGTGTAGGAGGTCGAGCAGGGGGGTTGTGTTTCAGGGTTTAGGGCAGTGCAGTGGTGTTCAGGCAGTGTACGGGGTTGTGCTGGGGCTGGTGTTTTAGGGTTTAGGGCAGTGCAGTGGTGTTCGGGCAGTATAGGAGGTCATGTTGGGGCTGGTGTTTCAGGGTTTAGGGCAGTGCAGTGGTGTTTGGGCTGTGTAGGGGTTCGTGCTGGGGCTGCTTTTTCATGGTTTTGGGCAGAGCAGTGGTGTCCGGGCAGTGTAGAGGGTCGTGCTGGGGGTGGTGTTTCAGGGTTTAGGACAGAGTAGTGGTGTTCGGGCAGTGTAGGGGGTCGTGCTGGGGCTGGTGTTTCAGTGTTTAGGGCCGAGCAGTGGTGTTCGTGCCGAGTAGGCGGTCGTTCTGGGGGTGGTGTTTCAGGGTTTAGGGTAGTGCAGTTGTGTTCGGGCAGTGTCGGAGGTCATGCTGTGGCTGGTGTTTCAGGGTTTTGGGCAGAGCAGTGGAGTTCGGGCAGTGTAGAGGGTCATGCTGGGGGTTGTGTTTCAGGGTTTAGGACAGAGTAGTGGTGTTCGGGCAGTGCAGGGGGTCGTGCTGGGGCTGGTGTTTCAGTGTTTAGGACAGTGCAGTGGTGTTCGGGCAGTGTAGGGGGTCGTGCTGGGTACGGTGTTTCAGGGTTTTACGGCAGTGCAGTGGTGTTCGGGCAGTGCAGGGGGATGTGCTGGGCCTGGTGTTTCATGGTATAGGGCAGTGCAGTGGTGTTCGGGCAGTGCAGGGGGTCCTGTAGGGGGTGGTGTTTCAGGGTTTAGGGCAGTGCAGTGGTGTTTGGGAAGTGTAGGGGATCGTGCTGGGGCTGTTGTTTCAGGGTTTAGGGCAGTGCAGTGGTGTTTGGGCAGTGTAGGGGGTTGTGCTGGGGCTGGTGTTTCATGGTTTTGGGCAGAGCAGTGGTGTCCGGGCAGTGTAGAGGGTCGTGCTGGGGGTGGTGTTTCAGGGTTTAGGGCAGTGCAGTGGTGTTCGGGCAGTGTAGGGGGTCTTGCTGGGGCTGGTGTTTCAGGGTTTAGGGCAGTGCAGTGGTGTTCTGGCAGTGTAGGGGGTCTTGCTGGGGCTGGTGTTTCAGGGTTTATGGCAGAGCAGTGGTGTTTGGTCAGAGTAGGGGGTAGTTCTGGGACTGGTGTTTAGGGTTTAGGGCAGTGCAGTGGTCTACGGGCAGTGTAGGTGGTCGTGCTGGGGCAGGTGTTTCAGGGTTTTGGGCAGAGCAGTGGTGTTCGGGCAGTGTAGAGGGTCATGCTGGGGGTTGTGTTTCAGGGTTTAGGGCAGAGTATTGCTGTTCGGGCAGTGTAGGGGGTCGTGCTTCGGCTGGTGTTTCAGTGTTTAGGGCAGAGCAGTGGTGTTCGTGCAGAGTAGGCGGTCGTGCTGGGGCTGGTGTTTCAGGGTTTAGGGCAGTGCATTGGTGTTCGGGCAGTGTAGGGGGTCATGCTGGGGCTGGTGTTTCAGCGTTTTGTGCAGAGCAGTGGTGTTCAGGCAGTGTAGAGGGTCGTGCTGGGGGAGGTGTTTCAGGGTTAAGGGCAGAGTAGTGGTGTTCGGGCAGTGTAGGGGGTCGTGCTGGGGCTGGTGTTTCAATGTTTAGGGCAGAGCAGTGGTGTTCGTGCAGAGTAGGCAGTGGTGCTGGGGATGGTGTTTCAGGGTTTAGGGCAGCGCAGCGGTGTTCGGGTAGTGTAGGGGGTGGTGCTGGGGCTTATGTTTCAGGGTTCAGGGCAGCGCAGCGATGTTCGGGCAGTGTAGGGGGTCGTGCTGGGTCTGGTATTTCAGGGTTTAGGGCAGTGCAGTGGTGTTCGGGCAGTGCAGGGTGATGTGCTGGACCTTTTGTTTCAGGATATAGGGCAGTGCAGTGGTGTTCGGGCAGTGCAGGGGATCCTGCACGGGGTGGTGTTTCAGGGTTTAGGGCAGTGCAGTGGTGTTCGGGCAGTGTAGGGGATCCTGCTGGGGCTGGTGTTTCAGGGTTTAGGGCAGTGGTGTTCGGGCAGTGTAGGGGGTCTTTCTGGGGCTGATATTTCAGGGTTTAGGGCAGTGCAGTGGTGTTCGAGCAGTGTAGGGAGTCGTGTGGGGTGTGGTGTTTCAGGGTTTAGAGCAGTGGAGCAGTGTTCGGGAAGTGTAGGTGTCGTGCTGTGGCTGGTGTTTCAGGGTATAGGGCAGTGCAGTGGTGTTCGGGCAGTGCAGGGGGTCCTGCAGGGTGTGGTTTTTCAGTGTTTAGGGCAGTGCAGTGGTGTTCGGGCATTGCACGGGGTCGTACTGGGGCTGTTGTTTCAGGGTTTAGGGCAGTTGTTTTCGGACAGTGTAGGGGGTCTTGCTGGGGCTGGTGTTTCAGGGTTTTGGGCAGTGCAGTGGTGTTCGGGCAGTGTAGGGGGTCTTGCAGGGGCTGGTGTTTCAGGGTTTAGGGCAGTGCAGTGGTGTTCTGGCAGTGCAGGGGGTCCTGCAGGTGTGGTGTTTCAGTGTTTAGGGCAGTGCAGTGGGGTTCGGGCATTGTAGGGGGTCGTACTGGGGCTGTTGTTTCAGGGTTTAGGGCAGTGGTTTTCGGACAGTGTAGGGGGTCTTGCTGGGGCTAGGTGTTTCAGGGTTTTGGGAAGTGCAGTGGTGTTTGGGCAGTGGAAGGGGTCTTGCTGGGGCTGGTGTTTCAGGGTTTAGGGCAGTGCAGTGGTGTTCTGGCAGTGTAGGGGGTCTTGCTGGGGCTGGTGTTTCAGGGTTTAGTGCAGTGCAGTGCTGTTCGGGCAGTGTAGGTAGTCGTGCTGGGGCTGGTGTTTCAGGGTTTAGGGCAGAGCAGTGGTGTTTGGTCAGAGTAGGGTGTCGTTCTGGGACTGGTGTTTAGGGTTTAGGGCAGTGCAGTAGTGTTCGGTGAGTGTAGGGGGTCGTACAGGGGCTGGTGTTTCAGGGTTTAGGGCAGAGCAGTGATGTTCGGGCAGTGTAGGGGGTCGTGAGGGGTGTGGTGTTTCAGGGTTTAGGGCAGTGCAGCGGTGTTCGGGAAGTGTAGGGGTCATGCTGGGGCTGGTGTTTCAGGGTATAGGGCAGTGCAGTGGTGTTCGCACATTGCAGGGGGTCCTGTAGGGTGTGGTGTTTCAGTGTTTAGGGCAGTGCAGTGGTGTTCGGGCATTGTAGGGGGTCCTACTGGGGCTGTTGTTTCAGGGTTTAGGGCAGTGGTTTTCGGACAGTGTAGGGGGTCTTGCTGGGGCTGGTGTTTCAGGGTTTTGGGCAGTGCAGTGGTGTTCGGGCAGTGTAGGGAGTCTTGCTGGGGCTGGTGTTTCAGGGTTTAGGGCAGTGCAGTGGTGTTCTGGCAGTGTAGGGGGTCTTGCTGGGGCTGGTGTTTCGGGGTTTATGGCAGAGCAGTGATGTTTGGTCAGAGTAGGGGGTTGCTCTGGGACTGGTGTTTAGGGTTTAGGGCAGTGCAGGGGTGTTCGGGCAGTGTAAGGGGTCGTACAGGGGCTGGTGTTTCAGAGTTTAGGGCAGAGCAGTGGTGTTCGGGCAGTGTAAGGGGTCATGCTGGGGGTGGTGTTTCAGGGTTTAGGGCAGTGCAGTGCTGTTCGGGCAGTGTAGGGGGTCGTACTGGGGCTGGTGATTCAGGGTTTATGGCAGAGCAGTGGTGTTTGGTCAGAGTAGGGGGTTGTTCTGGGACTGCTGTTTAGGGTTTAGGGCAGTGCAGTGGTGTTCGGCCTGTGTAGGGGGTCGTACAGGGGCTGGTGTTTCAGGGTTTAGGGCAGTGCAGTGGTGTTCGGGCAGTGTAGGAGGTCGAGCAGGGGGGTTGTGTTTCAGGGTTTAGGGCAGTGCAGTGGTGTTCAGGCAGTGTAGGGAGTTGTGCTGGGGCTGGTGTTTTAGGGTTTAGGGCAGTGCAGTGGTGTTCGGGCCGTGTAGGAGGTCATGCTGGGGCTGGTGTTTCAGGGTTTAGGGCAGTGCAGTGGTGTTTGGGCAGTGTAGGGGGTCGTGCTGGGGCTGGTGTTTCATGGTTTTGGGCAGAGCAGTGGTGTCCGGGCAGTGTAGAGGGTCGTGCTGGGGGTGGTGTTTCAGGGTTTAGGGCAGTGCAGTGGTGTTCGGGCAGTGTAGGGGGTCTTGCTTGGGCTGGTGTTTCAGAGTTTAGGGGAGTGCAGTGGTGTTCTGGCAGTGTAGGGGGTCTTTGCGGGGCTGGTGTTTCAGGGTTCATGGCAGAGCAGTGGTGGTTGGTCAAAGTAGGGGGTCGTTCTGGGACTGGTGTTTAGGGTTTAGGGCAGTGCAATGGTGTTCGGGCAGTGTAGGGGGTCTTGCTGGGGCTGGTGTTTAAGGGTTTAGTGCAGTGCAGTGGTGTTCGGGCATTGTAGGGGGTCGTACTGGGGCTGTTGTTTCAGGGTTTAGGGCAGTGGTTTTCGGACAGTGTAGGGGGTCTTCCTGGGGCTGGTGTTTCAGGGTTTTGGGCAGTGCAGTGGTGTTCGGGCAGTGTAGGGGGTCTTGCTGGGGCTGGTGTTTCAGGGTTTAGGGCAGTGCAGTGGTGTTCTGGCAGTGTAGGGGGTCTTGCTGGGGCTGGTGTTTCAGGGTTTATGGCAGAGCAGTGGTGTTTGGTCAGAGTAGGGGGTCGTTCTGGGACTGGTGTTTAAGGTTTAGGGCAGTGCAGGGGTGTTAGGGCATTATAGGGGGTCGTACAGGGGCTGGTGATTCAGGGTTTATGGCAGAGCAGTGGTGTTTGGTCAGAGTAGGGGGTTGTTCTGGGACTGGTGTTTAGGGTTTAGGGCAGTGCAGTGCAGTGGTGTTCGGCCAGTGTAGGGGGTCGTACAGGGGTTGGTGTTTCAGGGTTTAGGGCAGTGCAGTGGTGTTCGGGCAGTGTAGGAGGTTGAGCAGGGGGGTTGTGTTTCAGGGTTTAGGGCAGTGCAGTGGTGTTCAGGCAGTGTAGGGAGTTGTGCTGGGGCTGGTGTTTTAGGGTTTAGGGCAGTGCAGTGGTGTTCGGGCCGTGTAGGAGGTCATGCTGGGGCTGGTGTTTCAGGGTTTAGGGCAGTGCAGTGGTGTTTGGGCAGTGTAGGGGGTCGTGCTGGGGCTGGTGTTTCAGGGTTTATTTCAGAGCAGTGGCGGTTGGTCAGAGTAGGGGGTCGTTCTGGGACTGGTGTTTAGGGTTTAGGGCAGTGCAGTGGTGTTCGGGCAGTGTAGGGGGTCATACAGGGGCTGGTGTTTCAGGGATTAGGGCAGTGCAGTGGTGTTCGGGCAGTGTAGGAGGTCGAGCAGGGGGGTTGTGTTTCAGGGTTTAGGGCAGTGCAGTGGTGTTCCGGCAGTGTAGGGGGTTGTGCTGGGGCTGGTGTGTTAGGGTGTAGGGCGGTACAGTGGTGTTCGGGCAGTGTAGAAGGTCATGCTGGGGCTGGTGTTTCAGGGTTTAGGGCAGTGCAGTGGTGTTTGGGCAGTGTAGGGGGTCGTGCTGGGGCTAGTGTTTCATGGTTTTGGGCAGAGCAGTGGTGTCCGGGCAGTGTAGAGGGTCGTGCTGGGGGTGGTGTTTCAGGGTTTAAGGCAGAGTAGTGGTGTTCGGGCAGTGTAGGGGGTCGTGCTGGGGCTGGTGTTTCAGTGTTTAGGGCCGAGCAGTGGTATTCGTGCCGAGTAGGCGGTCGTTCTGGGGGTTGTGTTTCAGGGTTTAGGGTAGTGCAGTTGTGTTTGGGCAGTGTCGGAGGTCATGCTGGGTCTGGTGTTTCAGGGTTTTGGGCAGAGCAGTGGTGTTCGGGCAGTGTAGAGGGTCATGCTGGGGGTTGTGTTTCAGGGTTTAGGGCAGAGTAGTGGTAATCGGGCAGTGCAGGGGGTCGTGCTGGGGCTGGTGTTTCAGTGTTTAGGACAGTGCAGTGGTGTTCGGGCAGTGTAGGGGGTCGTGCTGGGTACGGTGTTTCAGGGTTTAGGGCAGTGCAGTGGTGTTCGGGCAATGCAGGGGGATGTGCTGGGCCTGGTGTTTCAGCGTATAGGGCAGTGCACTGGTGTTCGGGCAGTGCAGGGGGTCCTGTAGGGGGTGGTGTTTCAGGGTTTAGGGCAGTGCAGTGGTGTTTGGGAAGTGTAGAAGGTCATGCTGGGGCTGGTGTTTCAGGGTTTAGGGCAGTGCAGTGGTGTTTGGGCAGTGTAGGGGGTTGTGCTGGGGCTGGTGTTTCATGGTTTTGGGCAGAGCAGTGGTGTCCGGGCAGTGTAGAGGGTCGTGCTGGAGGTGGTGTTTCAGGGTTTAGGGCAGTGCAGTGGTGTTCGGGCAGTGTAGGGGGTCTTGCTGGGGCTGGTATTCCAGGGTTTAGGGCAGTGCAGTGGTGTTCTGGCAGTGTATGGGGTCTTGCTGGGGCTAGAGTTTCAGGGTTTATGGCAGAGCAGTGGTGTTTGGTCAGAGTAGGGGGTCGTTCTGGGACTGGTGTTTAGGGCTTAGGGCAGTGCAGTGGTCTACGGGCAGTGTAGGTGGTCGTGCTGGGGCAGGTGTTTCAGGGTTTTGGGCAGAGGAGTGGTGTTCGGGCAGTGTAGGCGGTCGTGCTGGGGCTGGTGTTTCAGGGTTTAGGGCAGTGCAGTGGTGTTCGGGCAGTGTAGGGGGTCGTGCTGGGGCTGGTGTTTCAGGGTTTTGTGCAGAGCAGTGGTGTTCAGGCAGTGTAGAGGGTCGTGCTGGGGAGGTGTTTCAGGGTTAAGTGCAGAGTAGTGGTGTTCGGGCAGTGTAGGGGGTCGTGCTGGGGCTGGTGTTTCAGTGTTTAGGGCAGAGCAGTGGTGTTCGTGCAGAGTAGGCAGTGGTGCTGGGGATGGTGTTTCAGGGTTTAGGGCAGTGCAGCGGTGTTCGGGTAGTGTAGGGGGTTGTGCTGGGGCTGATGTTTCAGGGTTTAGGGCAGCGCAGCGGTGTTCGGGCAGTGTAGGGGGTCGTGCTGGGACTGGTGTTTCAGGGTTTAGGGCAGTGCAGTGGTGTTCGGGCAGTGCAGGGTGATGTGCTGGGCCTTCTGTTTCAGGATATAGGGCAGTGCAGTGGTGTTCGGGCAGTGCAGGGGGTCCTGCAGGGGGTGGTGTTTCAGGGTTTAGGGCAGTGCAGCAGTGTTCGGGAAGTGTAGGTGTCGTGCTGGGGCTGGTGTTTCAGGGTATAGGGCAGTGCAGTGGTGTTCGGGCAGTGCAGGGGGTCCTGCAGGTTGTGGTTTTCCAGTGTTTAGGGCAGTGCAGTGGTGTTCGGGCATTGTAGGGGGTCGTACTGGGGCTGTTGTTTCAGGGTTTAGGTCAGTGGTTTTCGGACAGTGTAGGGGGTCTTGCTGGGGCTAGGTGTTTCAGGGTTTTGGGCAGTTCAGTGGTGTTCTGGCAGTGTAGGGGGTCTTGCTGGGGCTGGTGTTTCAGGGTTTAGGGCAGTGCAGTGCTGTTCGGGCAGTGTACGTGGTCGTGCTGTGGCTGGTGTTTCAGGGTTTAGGGCAGAGCAGTGGTGTTTGGTCAGAGTAGGGTGTAGTTCTGGGACTGGTGTTTAGGGTTTAGGTCAGTGCAGTAGTGTTCGGGGAGTGTAGGGGGTTGTACAGGGGCTGGTGTTTCAGGGTTTAGGGCAGAGCAGTGGTGTTCGGGCAGTGTAGGGGGTCGTGAGGGGTGTGGTGTTTCAGGGTTTAGGGCAGTGCAGCGGTGTTCGGGAAGTGTAGGGGTCATGCTGGGGCTGGTGTTTCAGGGTATAGGGCAGTGTAGTGGTGTTCGCACAGTGCAGGGGGTCCTGTAGGGTGTGGTGTTTCAGGGTTTAGGGTAGTGCAGTTGTGTTTGGGCAGTGTCGGAGGTCATGCTGGGGCTGGTGTTTCAGGGTTTTGGGCGGAGCAGTGGTGTTCGGGCAGTGTAGAGGGTCATGCTGGGGGTTGTGTTTCAGGGTTTTGGGCAGAGTAGTGGTAATCGGGCAGTGCAGGGGGTCGTGCTGGGGCTGGTGTTTCAGTGTTTAGGACAGTGCAGTGGTGTTCGGGCAGTGTAGGGGGTCGTGCTGGGTACGGTGTTTCAGGGTTTAGGGCAGTGCAGTGGTGTTCGGGCAATGCAGGGGGATGTGCTGGGCCTGGTGTTTCAGCGTATAGGGCAGTGCACTGGTGTTCGGGCAGTGCAGGGGGTCCTGTAGGGGGTGGTGTTTCAGGGTTTAGGGCAGTGCAGTGGTGTTTGGGAAGTGTAGGTGATCGTGCTGGGGCTGGTGTTTCAGGGTTTAAGGCAGTGCAGTGGTGTTTGGGCAGTGTAGGGGGTTGTGCTGGGGCTGGTGTTTCATGGTTTTGGGCAGAGCAGTGGTGTCCGGGCAGTGTAGAGGGTCGTGCTGGGGGTGGTGTTTCAGGGTTTAGGGCAGTGCAGTGGTGTTCGGGCAGTGTAGGGGGTCTTGCTGGGGCTGGTATTCCAGGGTTTAGGGCAGTGCAGTGGTGTTCTGGCAGTGTATGGGGTCTTGCTGGGGCTAGAGTTTCAGGGTTTATGGCAGAGCAGTGGTGTTTGGTCAGAGTAGGGGGTCGTTCTGGGACTGGTGTTTAGGGCTTAGGGCAGTGCAGTGGTCTACGGGCAGTGTAGGTGGTCGTGCTGGGGCAGGTGTTTCAGGGTTTTGGGCAGAGGAGTGGTGTTCGGGCAGTGTAGGCGGTCGTGCTGGGGCTGGTGTTTCAGGGTTTAGGGCAGTGCAGTGGTGTTCGGGCAGTGTAGGGGGTCGTGCTGGGGCTGGTGTTTCAGGGTTTTGTGCAGAGCAGTGGTGTTCAGGCAGTGTAGAGGGTCGTGCTGGGGAGGTGTTTCAGGGTTAAGTGCAGAGTAGTGGTGTTCGGGCAGTGTAGGGGGTCGTGCTGGGGCTGGTGTTTCAGTGTTTAGGGCAGAGCAGTGGTGTTCGTGCAGAGTAGGCAGTGGTGCTGGGGATGGTGTTTCAGGGTTTAGGGCAGTGCAGCGGTGTTCGGGTAGTGTAGGGGGTTGTGCTGGGGCTGATGTTTCAGGGTTTAGGGCAGCGCAGCGGTGTTCGGGCAGTGTAGGGGGTCGTGCTGGGTCTGGTGTTTCAGGGTTTAGGGCAGTGCAGTGGTGTTCGGGCAGTGCAGGGTGATGTGCTGGGCCTTCTGTTTCAGGATATAGGGCAGTGCAGTGGTGTTCGGGCAGTGCAGGGGGTCCTGCAGGGGGTGGTGTTTCAGGGTTTAGGGCAGTGCAGTGGTGTTCGAGCAGTGTAGGGAGTCGTGTGGGGTGTGGTGTTTCAGGGTTTAGAGCAGTGCAGCAGTGTTCGGGAAGTGTAGGTGTCGTGCTGGGGCTGGTGTTTCAGGGTATAGGGCAGTGCAGTGGTGTTCGGGCAGTGCAGGGGGTCCTGCAGGTTGTGGTTTTCCAGTGTTTAGGGCAGTGCAGTGGTGTTCGGGCATTGTAGGGGGTCGTACTGGGGCTGTTGTTTCAGGGTTTAGGGCAGTGGTTTTCGGACAGTGTAGGGGGTCTTGCTGGGGCTAGGTGTTTCAGGGTTATGGGCAGTTCAGTGGTGTTCTGGCAGTGTAGGGGGTCTTGCTGGGGCTGGTGTTTCAGGGTTTAGGGCAGTGCAGTGCTGTTCGGGCAGTGTACGTGGTCGTGCTGCGGCTGGTGTTTCAGGGTTTAGGGCAGAGCAGTGGTGTTTGGTCAGAGTAGGGTGTAGTTCTGGGACTGGTGTTTAGGGTTTAGGTCAGTGCAGTAGTGTTCGGGGAGTGTAGGGGGTCGTACAGGGGCTGGTGTTTCAGGGTTTAGGGCAGAGCAGTGGTGTTCAGGCAGTGTAGGGGGTCGTGAGGGGTGTGGTGTTTCAGGGTTTAGGGCAGTGCAGCGGTGTTCGGGAAGTGTAGGGGTCATGCTGGAGCTGGTGTTTCAGGGTATAGGGCAGTGCAGTGGTGTTCGCACAGTGCAGGGGGTCCTGTAGGGTGTGGTGTTTCAGTGTTTAGGGCAGTGCAGTGGTGTTCGGGCATTGTAGGGGGTCGTACTGGGGCTGTTGTTTAAGGGTTTAGGGCAGTGGTTTTCGGGCAGTGTAGGGGGTCTTGCTGGGGCTGGTGTTTCAGGGTTTTAGGCAGTGCAGTGGTGTTTGGGCAGTGTAGGGGGTCTTGCTGTGCCTGGTGTTTCAGGGTTTAGGGCAGTGCAGTGGTGTTCTGGCAGTGTAGGGGGTCTTGCTGGGGCTGGTGTTTCAGGGTTTATGGCAGAGCAGTGGTGTTTGGTCAGAGTAGGGGGTCGTTCTGGGACTGGTGTTTAGGGTTTAGGGCAGTGCAGGGGTGTTCAGGCAGTGTAGGGGGTCGTACAGGGGCTGGTGTTTCAGAGTTTAGGGCAGAGCAGTAGTGTTCGGGCAGTGTAGGGGGTCATGCTGGGGGTGGTGTTTCAGGGTTCAGGGCAGTGCAGTGCTGTTCGGGCAGTGTAGGGGCTCGTACTGGGGCTGGTGATTCAGGGTTTATGGCAGAGCAGTGGTGTTTGGTCAGACTAGGGGGTTGTTCTGGGACTGGTGTTTAAGGTTTAGGGCAGTGCAGTGGTTTTTGGCCAGTGTTGGGGGTCGTACAGGGGCTGGTGTTTCAGGGTTTAGGGCAGTGCAGTGGTGTTCGGGCAGTGTAGGAGGTCGAGCAGGGGGGTTGTGTTTCAGGGTTTAGGGCAGTGCAGTGGTGTTCAGGCAGTGTAGGGGGTTGTGCTGGGGCTGGTGTTTTAGGGTTTAGGGCAGTGCAGTGGTGTTTGGGCAGTGTAGCAAGTCATGCTGGGGCTGGTGTTTCAGGGTTTAGGGCAGTGCAGTGGTGTTTGGGCAGTGTAGGGGGTCGTGCTGGGGCTGGTGTTTCATGGTTTTGGGCAGAGCAGTGGTGTCCGGGCAGTGTAGAGGGTCGTGCTGGGGGTGGTGTTTCAGGGTTTAGGGCAGTGCAGTGGTGTTCGGGCAGTGTAGGGGGTCTTGCTGGGGCTGGTGTTTCAGGGTTTATGGCAGAGCAGTGGTGTTTGGTCAGAGTAGGGGGTCGTTCTGGGACGGGTGTTTAGGGTTTAGGGCAGTGCAGTGGTGTTCGGGCAGTGTAGGGGGTCGTACAGGGGCTGGTGTTTCAGAGTTTAGGGTAGAGCAGTGGTGTTCGGGCAGTGTAGGGGGTCATGCTGGGGCTGGTGTTTCAGGGTTTAGGGCAGTGCAGTGCTGTTCGGGCAGTGTAGGGGGTCGTACTGGGGCTGGTGATTCAGGGTTTATTGCAGAGCAGTGGTGTTTGGTCAGAGTAGGGGGTTGTTCTGGGACTAGTGTTTAGGGTTTAGGGCAGTGCAGTGGTGTTCGGGCAGTGTAGGGGGTCGTACAGGGGCTGGTGTTTCAGGGTTTAGGGCAGTGCAGTGGTGTTCGGGCAGTGTAGGAGGTCGAGCAGGGGGGTTGTGTTTCAGGGTTTAGGGCAGTGCAGTGGTGTTCAGGCAGTGTAGTGGGTTGTGCTGGGGCTGGTGTTTTAGGGTTTAGGGCAGTACAGTGGTGTTCAGGCAGTGTAGGAGGTCATGCTGGGGCTGGTGTTTCAGGGTTTTGGGCAGAGCAGTGGTGTTCGGGCAGTGTAGAGGGTCATGCTGGGGGTTGTGTTTCAGGGTTTAGGGCAGAGTAGTGGTGTTCGGGCAGTGCAGGGGGTCATGCTGGGGCTGGTGTTTCAGTGTTTAGGACAGTGCAGTGGTGTTCAGGCAGTGTAGGGGGTCGTGCTGGGTACGGTGTTTCAGGGTTTAGGGCAGTGCAGTGGTGTTCGGGCAGTGCAGGGGGATGTGCTGGGCCTGGTGTTTCAGGGTATAGGGCAGTGCAGTGGTGTTCGGGCAGTGCAGGGGGTCCTGTAGGGGGTGGTGTTTCAGGGTTTAGGGCAGTGCAGTGGTGTTCGGGAAGTGTAGGGGATCGTGCTGGGGCTGGTGTTTCAGGGTTTAAGGCAGTGGTGTTCGGGCAGTGTAGGGGGCCTTGCTGGGGCTTGTATTTCAGGGTTTAGGGCAGTGCAGTGGTGTATAAGCAGCGTAGGGGATCGTGCTGGGGCTGGTGTTTCAGGGTTTAGGGCAGTGCAGTGGTGTTCGAGCAGTGTAGGGGTTCGTGCTGGGGCTGGTGTTTCAGGGTTTAGGGCAATGCAGTGGTGTTCAGGCAGTGTAGGGGTTCGTGCTGGGGCTGGTGTTTCAGGGTTTAGGGCAGTGAAGTGCTGTTCGGGCAGTGTAGGGGGTCTTGCTGGGGGTGGTGTTTCAGGGTCTTGGGCAGTGAAATGGTGTTCGGGCAGTGTAGGGGGCCTTGCTGGGGCTGGTATTTCAGGGTTTAGGGCAGTGCAGTGGTGTATGAGCAGCGTAGGGGATCGTGCTGGGGCTGGTGTTTCAGGGTTTAAGGCAGTGGTGTTCGGGCAGTGTAGGGGTTCGTGCTGGGGCTGGTGTTTCAGGGTTTAAGGCAGTGGTGTTCGGGCAGTGTAGGGGGTCTTGATGGGGCTGATATTTCAGGGTTTAGGGCAGTGCAGTGGTGTTCGAGCAGCGTAGAGGGTCGTGCTGGTGGTGGTGTTTCAGGGTTTAGGGCAGTGCAGCAGTGTTCGGGAAGTGTAGGGATCGTGCTGGGGCTGGTGTTTCAGGGTTTAGGGCATTGCAGTGGTGTTCGGGCATTGTAGGGGGTCGTACTGGGGTTAGTGTTTCAGGGTTTAGGGCAGTGGTTTTCGACAGTGTAGGTGGTCTTGCTGGGGGTGGTGTTTCAGGGTTTTGGGCAGTGCAGTGGTGTTCGGGCAGTGTATGGGGTCTTGCTGGGGCTGGTGTTTCAGGGTTTAGGGCAGTGCAGTGGTGTTCTGGCAGTGTAGGGGGTCTTGCTGGGGCTGGTGTTTCAGGGTTAAGGGCAGTGCAGTGCTGTTCGGGCAGTGTAGGTGGTCGTGCTGGGGCTGGTGTTTCAGGGTTTAGGGCAGAGCAGTGGTGTTTGGTCAGAGTAGAGGGTCATTCTGGGACTGGTGTTTAGGGTTTAGGGCAGTGCAGTGGTGTTCGAGCAGTGTAGGGGGTCGTACAGGGGCTGGTGTTTCAGGGTTTAGGGCAGAGCAGTGGTGTTCGGGCAGTGTAGGGGGGTGGTGTTTCAGGGTTTAGGGCAGTGCAGTGCTGTTCGGGCAGTGTAGGGGGTCATGCTGTGGCTGGTGATCCAGGGTTTATGGCAGAGCAGTGGTGTTTGGTCAGAGTATGGGGTCGTTCTGGGACTGGTGTTTAGGGTTTAGGGCAGTGCAGTGGTGTTCGGGCAGTGTAGGGGGTCATACAGTGGCTGGTGTTTCAGGATTTACTGCAGTGCCGTGGTGTTCGGGCAGTGTAGGAGGTCGAACAGGGGGGTTGTGTTTCAGGGTTTAGGGCAGTGCAGTGGTGTTCAGGCAGTGTAGGGAGTTGTGCTGGGGCTGGTGTTTTAGGGTTTAGGTCAGAGCAGTGGTGTTCGGGCAGTGTAGGAGGTCATGCTGGGGCTGGTGTTTCAGGGTTTAGGGCAGAGCAGTGGTGTTCGTGCAGAGTAGGCAGTCGTGCTGGGGCTGGTGATTCAGGGTTTAGGGCAGTGCAGTGGTGTTTGGGCAGTGTAGGAGGTCATGCTGGGGGTGGTGTTTCAGGGTTTAGGGCAGTGCAGTGGTGTTCAGGCAGTGTAGGGGGTCGTGCTGGGGCTGGTGTGTCAGGGTTTTGGGCAGAGCAGGGGTGTTCGGGCATTGTAAAGGGTCTTGCCGGGGGTGGTGTTTCAGGGTTAAGGACAGAGTAGTGGTGCTCGGACAGTGTAGGGGGTCGTGCTGGGGCTAATGTTTCAGTGTTTCGGGCAGAGCAGTGGTGTACGTGCAGAGTAGGCAGTCGTGCTGGGGATGGTGTTTCAGGGTTTAGGGCAGTGCAGCGGTGTTCGGGTAGTGTAGGGGGTGGTGCTGGGGCTGATATTTCAGGGTTTAGGGCAGTGCAGCGGTGTTCGGGCAGTGTAGGGGGTCGTGCTGGGTCTGGTGTTTCAGGGTTTAGGGCAGTGCAGTGGTGTTCGGGCAGTGCAGGGGTATGTGCCTGGCCTTTTGTTTCAGGGTATGGGGCAGTGCAGTGGTGTTCGGGCAGTGTAGCGGATCATGCTGGGGCTAGTGTTTCAGGGTTTAAGGCAGTGGTGTTCGGACAGTGTAGGGGGTCTTGCTGGGGGTGGTGTTTCAGGGTTTTGGGCAGTGCAGTGGTGTTCGGGCAGTGTAGGAGGTCATGCTGGGACTGGTGTTTCAGGGTTTAGGGCAGTGCAGTGGTGTTCTGGCAGTGTAGGGGGTCTTGATGGGGCTGGTGTTTTAGGGTTTTATGGCAGTGCAGTGGTGTTCGGGCAGTGTAGGTGGTCGAGCAGGGGGGTTGTATTTCGGGTTTAGGGCAGTGCTGTGGTGTACTGGCAGTGTAGGGGGTTGTGCTGGGGCTGGTGTTTCATGGTTTAGGGCAGTGCAGTGGTGTTCGGGCAGTGTAGGAGGTCATGCTGGGGCCGGTGTTTCAGGGTTTAGGGCAGTGCAGTGGTTTACGGGCAGTGTAGGGGGTCGTGCCGGGGGCTGGTGTTTCAGGGTTTTGGGCAGAGCAGTGGTGTTCGGGCAGTGTAGAGGGTCGTGCTGGGGGTGGTGTTTCAGGGTTTTAGACAGAGTGTTGCTATTTGGGCAGTGTAGGGGGTCGTGCTTCGGCTGCTGTTTCAGTGTTTAGGGCAGAGCAGTGGTGTTCGTACAGAGTAGGCGGTCGTGCTGGAGCTGGTGTTTCAGGGTTTAGGGCAGTGCAGTGGTGTTCGGGCAGTGTAGGAGGTCATGCTGGGGCTGGTGTTTCAGGGTTTAGGGTAGTGCAGTGGTGTTCGGGCAGTGTAGGGGGTCGTGCTGGGGCTGGTGTTTCAGGGTTTTGGGCAGAGCAGTGGTGGTCGGGCAGTGTAGGGGGTCGTGCTTCGGCTGCTGTTTCAGTGTTTAGGGCAGTGCAGTGGTGTTCGGGCAGTGCAGGTGGTCGTGCTGGGCATTTTGTTTCAGGGTATAGGGCAGTGCAGTGGTGTTCGGACAGTGCAGGGGTCCTGCAGGGGGTGGTGTTTCAGGGCTTAGGGCAGTGCAGTGGTGTTCGGGCAGTGTAGGGGATCGTGCTGGGGCTATTGTTTCAGGGTTTAAGGCAGTGGTGTTCGGACAGTGTAGGGGGTCTTGCTGGGGGTGGAGTTTCAGGGTTTTGGGCAGTGCAGTGGTGTTCGTGTAGTGTAGGGGGTCTTGCTGGCGCTGGTGTTTCAGGGTTTAGGGCAGTGCAGTGGTGCTCTGGCAGTGTAGGGGGTCTTGATGGGGCTGGTGTTTTAGGGTTTAGGGCAGAGCAGTGGTGTTTGGTCAGAGTAGGAGGTCGTTCTGCGACTGGTTTTTAGGGTTTAGGACAGTGCAGTGGTGTTCGGGCAGTGCAGGGGGTCGTACAGGGGCTGGTGATTCAGGGTTTAGGGCAGTGCAGTGGTGTACCGGCAGTGTAGGTGGTTGTGCTGGGGCTGGTGTTTCATGGTTTAGGGCAGTGCAGTGGTGTTCGGGCAGTGTAGGAGGTCATGCTGGGGCTGGTGTTTCAGGGTTTAGGGCAGTGCAGTGGTTTACGGGCAGTGTAGGGGATCGTGCTGGGGCTGGTGTTTCAGGGTTTTGGGCAGAGCAGTGGTGTTCGGGCAGTGTAGAGGGTCGTGCTGGGGGTGGTGTTTCAGGGTTTAGGACAGAGTATTGCTATTCGGGCAGTGTAGGGGGTCGTGCTTCGGCTGCTGTTTCAGTGTTTAGGGCAGAGCAGTGGTGTTCGTTCAGAGTAGGCGGTCGTGCTGGGGCTGGTGTTTCAGGGTTTAGGGCAGTGCAGTGGTGTTCGGGCAGTGTAGGAGGTCATGCTGGGACTGGTGTTTCAGGGTTTAGGGCAATGCAGTGGTGTTCGGGCAGTGCAGGGGGTCGTGCTGGGGTTGGTGTTTCAGGGTTTTGGGCAGATCAGTGGTGTTCGGGCAATGTAGAGGGTCGTGCTGGGGGTGGTGTTTCAGGGTTAAGGGCAGAGTAGTGGTGTTCGGGCAGTGTAGGGGGTCGTGCTGGGGCTGGTGTTTCAGTGTTTAGGGCAGAGCAGTGGTGTTCATGCAGAGTAGGCAGTCGTGCTGGGGCTGATGTTTCAGGGTTTGGGGCAGTGCAGCGGTGTTCGGGCAGTGTAGGGGGTTGTGCTGGGTCTGGTGTTTCAGGGTTTAGGGCACTGCAGTGGTGTTCGTGCAGTATAGGGGGATGTGCTGGGCCTTTTGTTTCAGGGTATAGGGCAGTGCAGTGGTGTTCGGGTATTGCAGGGTGTCCTGCAGGGGGTGGTGTTTCAGGGTTTAGGGCAGTGCAATGGTGTTCGGGCAGTGTAGGGGATCGTGCTGGGGCTGGAGTTTCAGGGTTTAGGGCAGTGGTGTTCGGGCAGTGTAGGGGGTCTTGCTGGGGGTGGTGTTTCAGGGTTTTGGGCAGTGAAGTGGTGTTCGGGCAGTGTAGAGGGTCTTGCAGGGGCTGGTATTTCAGGGTTTAGGGGAGTGCAGTGGTGTTCGAGCAGTGTAGAGGGTCGTGCTGGGGGTGGTGTTTCAGGGTTTAGGGCAGTGCAGTGGTGTTCGAGCAGTGTAGAGGGTCGTGCTGGGGGTGGTGTTTCAGGGTTTAGGGCAGTGCAGTGGTGTTCGGGCAGTGTAGAGGGTCGTGCTGGGGGTGGTGTTTCAGGGTTTAGGGGAGTGCAGTGGTGTTCGAGCAGTGTAGAGGGTCGTGCTGGGGGTGGTGTTTCAGGGTTAAGGGTAGAGTAGTGGTGTTCGGGCAGTGTAGGGGGTCGTGCTGGGGCTGGTGTTTCAGTGTTTAGGGCAGAGCAGTGGTGTTCATGCAGAGTAGGCAGTCGTGCTGGGGCTGATGTTTCAGGGTTTGGGGCAGTGCAGCGGTGTTCGGGCAGTGTAGGGGGTTGTGCTGGGTCTGGTGTTTCAGGGTTTAGGGCACTGCAATGGTGTTCGGGCAGTGCAGGGGGATGTGCTGGGCCTTTTGTTTCAGGGTATAGGGCAGTGCAGTGGTGTTCGGGTAGTCTAGGGGATCGTGCTGGGGCTATAGTTTCAGGATTCAGGGCAGTGGTGTTCAGGCAGTGTAGGGGGTCTTGCTGGGGCTGGTATTTCAGGGTTTAGGGCAGTGCAGTGGTGTTCGAGCAGTGTAGGAGGTCATGCTGGGGCTGGTGTCTCAGGGTTTAGGGCAGTGCAGTGGTGTTCGGGCAGTGTAGGGGTCATGCTGGGGCTGGTGTTTCACGTTTTTGGGCAGAGCAGTGGTGTTCGGGCAGTGTAGAGGGTCGTGCTTGGGGTGGTGTTTCAGGGTTTAGGGGAGTGCAGTGGTGTTCGAGCAGTGTAGAGGGTCGTGCTGGGGGTGGTGTTTCAGGGTTTAGGGCAGTGCAGTGGTGTTCGGGCAATGTAGGAGGTCATGCTGGGACTGGTGTTTCATGGTTTAGGGGAGTGCAGTGGTGTTATGGCAGTGTAGGGGGTCGTGCTGGGGCTGGTGTTTCAGGGTTTTGGGCAGAGCAGTGGTGTTCGGGCAGTGTAGAGGGTCGTGCTGGGGGTGGTGTTTCAGGGTTAAGGACAGAGTAGTGGTGTTCGGGCAGTGTAGGGGGTCGTGCTGGGGCTGGTGTTTCAGTGTTTAGGGCAGAGCAGTGGTGTTCATGCAGAGTAGGCAGTCGTGCTGGGGCTGATGTTTCAGGGTTTGGGGCAGTGCAGCGGTGTTCGGGCAGTGTAGGGGGTTGTGCTGGGTCTGGTGTTTCAGGGTTTAGGGCACTGCAATGGTGTTCGGGCAGTGCAGGGGGATGTGCTGGGCCTTTTGTTTCAGGGTATAGGGCAGCACAGTGGTGTTCGGGTAGTGCAGGGTGTCCTGCAGGGGGTGGTGTTTCAGGGTATAAGGCAGTGCAATGGTGTTCGGGCAGTGTAGGGGATCGTGCTGGGGCTGGAGTTTCAGGGTTCAGGGCAGTGGTGTTCGGGCAGTGTAGGGGGTCTTGCTGGGGGTGGTGTTTCAGGGTTTTGGGAAGTGAAGTGGTGTTCAGGCAGTGTAGAGGGTCTTGCTGGGGCTGGTATTTCAGGGTTTAGGGCAGTGCAGTGGTGTTCGAGCAGTATAGAGGTTCGTGCTGGGGGTGGTGTTTTAGGGTTTAGGGCAGAGCAGTGGTGTTCGGGCAGAGTAGGGGATCGTGTGGGATGGTGTTTATGGTTTAGGGCAGTGCAGTGGTGTTCGGGCAGTGTAGGGGTCGTGCTGGGCTGGTGTTTCAGAGTATAGGGCAGTGCAGTTGTGTTCGGGGAGTGCAGGGGGTCCTGCAGGGTGTGGTGTTTCAGGGTTTAGGGCAGTGCAGTGGTGTTCAGGCAGTGTAGGTGGTCGTGCTGGGGCTGGTGTTTCAGAGTTTAGGGCAGAGCAGTGGTGTTTGGTCAGAGTAGGGGGTTGTTCTGGGACTGGTGTTTAGGGTTTAGGGCAGTGCAGTGGTGTTCGGGCAGTGTAGGGGGTCGTACAGGGGCTGGTGTTTCAGGGTTTAGGGCAGAGCAGTGTTGTTCGGGCAGTGTAGGGGGTCATGCTGGGGGTGGTGTTTCAGCGTTTAGGGTAGTGCAGTGCTGTTCGGGCAGTGTAGGGGGTCATGCTGGGGCTGGTGATTCAGGGTATATGGCAGAGCAGTGGTGTGTGATCAGAGTAGGGAGTTGTTCTGGGACTGGTGTTTCAGGGTTTATGGCAGTGCAGTTGTGTTCGAGCAGTGTAGGGGGTCATACAGGGGCTGGTGTTTCAGGGTTTAGGGCAGTGCAGTGGTGTTCGGGCAGTGAAGGAGGTCGAGCAGGGGGGTTGGGTTTCAGGGTTTAGGGCAGTGCAGTGGTGTTCGGGCAGTGTAGGTGGTTGTTCTGGGGCTGGTGTTTCAGGGTTTAGGGCAGTGCAGTGGTGTTCGGGCAGTGTAGGAGGTCATGCTGGGGCTGGTGTCTCAGGGTTTAGGGCAGTGCAGTGGTGTTCGGGCAGTGTAGGGGGTCATGCTGGGGCTGGTGTTTCACGGTTTTGGGCAGAGCAGTGGTGTTCGGGCAGTGTAGAGGGTCGTGCTTGGGGTGGTGTTTCATAGTTTAGGGCAGAGTAGTGGTGTTCGGGCAGTGTAGGGGGTCGTGCTGGGGCTGGTGTTTCAGTGTTTAGGGCCGAGCAGTGGTGTTCGTGCCGAGTAGGCAGTCGTTCTGGGGCTGGTGTTTCAGGGTTTAGGGCAGTGCACTGGTGTTCGGGCAGTGTAGGAGGTCATGCTGGGGGTGGTGTTTCAGGGTTTTGGGCAGTGCAGTGGTGTTCGGGCATGGTAGGGGGTCTTGCTGGGGCTGGTGTTTCAGGGTTTAGGGCAGTGCAGTGGTGTTCTGGCAGTGTAGAGGGTCTTGCTGGGGCTGGTGTTTCAGGGTTTAGGGCAGTGCAGTGCTGTTCGGGCAGTGTAGGTGGTCGTGCTGGGGCAGGTGTTTCAGGGTTTAGGGCAGAGCAGTGGTGTTTGGTCAGGGTAGGGGGTCGTTCTGGGACTGGTGTTTAGGGTTTAGGGCAGTGCACTGGTGTTCGGGCAGTGTAGGGGGTCGTACATGGGCTGGTGTTTAAGGGTTTAGAGCAGAGCAGTGGTGTTCGGGCAGTGTAGGGGGTCGTGCAGGTGGTGGTGTTTCAGGGTTTAGGGCAGTGCCGTGCTGTTCGGGCAGTGTAGGGGTTCGTGCTGTGGCTGGTGATCCAGGGTTTATGGCAGAGCAGTGGTGTTTTGGTCAGAGTAGGGGGTTGTTCTGGGACTGGTGTTTAGGGTTTAGGGCAGTGCAGTGGAGTTTGGGCAGTGTAGGCGGTCGTACAGGGGCTGGTGTTTCAGGGTTTAGGGCAGTGCAGTGGTGTTCAGGCAGTGTTGGGGGTCTTGCTGGGGCTGGTGTTTCAGGGTTTAGGGCAGTGCAGTGGTGTTAGGGAAGTGTAGGGGATTGTGCTGGGGGTAGTGTTTCAGGCTTTAGGGCAGTGCAGTGGTGTTCGGGCAGTGTAGGGGGTTGTTGGACTTGGCCCTTCTGGCAGGTTCACCCCTAAAACTTTTTGCCTTTTAAATTGACCTGATGTTAGTTGTTTTAGGCCTCTAGGCACTTTAACACTGTGTCCCAGCGTAAAGTGCGTGCGCTCTGTGTTACATTTAATGAGACTGACTTGCCCTCCCATAGGAATGCATGGGGGACCTGAGTGACCGTGTTAAGTCCTGATGTGAGAGGAGTGCAGGGTTGAGTTTGGTATGTGCAAACTCGTGAGATTGAATGCTGCGCGAAGATGTGTGCAGCGTTACTGTGTCTAGCGTAGAAGTGCCACTTCTAGAAGTTGGCATGTCTGTGTAATAAATGTAAAGTGACTGTCTGGCTTGTGATTGGCTGGTGTGCCTGGCTCCAGGAGTCAGGATGGGTCTGCCCCGGTGATGAATAGGGAGATTTACATCCAGATGGGTGGGAGGAGGGCACCTGGGACCTGAATAGGGCTGGGCCTTCCCTACACAATGCTGGCTCCGCCCCCTGTGGTGCGACTGATGTCCCTAGCCTGTCCAGTGAATGGGGAGAGGGGCTGAGCACAACAGAGTGTTCCAAAACCAGTTGCATCTGGTTTTTCCTTAACCCTGCAGCCTGAGACAAAGGAAATGTGTATATAAAAAGGGGCTGTGACCCCATGTAAAGTGTTCTGCTGATCCTAACTGGAGGGGGGCCTGCTGCTGGGCGCCAGGAGGACCGCCACTGGGGACTGCCTCCCTGCCTGGAGGGTCCTGTGAGCTGGCCCCTGGGCCCAGCCCTTGCCCCCCTGCCTTCCTAAGGACTTTTTTTCCTGGACCTTGCCCTCAAGCACCTGTGAAGTGCTAAATCTTGGTTGCACGAGAAGCGCTGTATTTTTATTTCTGAAAAGCGGTTTACTATCCTGAGGAGCAGTGCTCCTAATTTCATTGGCAGTGCGGAGCGGCGATCCTTTTCAACAGGGAATCCCCGGCGCGGAGATTCCCCCACAGGACTGTGAAACCGAGCGGGTGCCCACCCCGCGTTATTTACCGCCCATTTGTGTTTAAGACGAAACCGAGCGGGAGCCCACCCCACATCGGTGCCTTCGCGGCAGGTGCCCACCCCGCATTGCAGTGCTCGTTAGCGAGAGCCCACCCCGCTTTATAAATAGTGAAAACGCGGGTGCCCACCCCACTTTTGTATATTTAATTAGAGGGAGCCTACCCCTCGTTGCCGCCAAGAGAAGATCCCCTGCCGCCGCGATCCACGGCCCGCCTGGTTGTGGGCGGGGCCGGTGGACGGAAGCAGAAGAGGCCAGGAGAGTGAGAGTTCGTCAGAAACTCGGGCGGGAGCCTACCCCGCGCCGGGACGTATGGAGGAGGACGGGAGCCTACCCCGCCTCCTCGCGCTCCAGTGAGAAAGTCCCGGTTCCCAGGAGGGGGCCCGGGTGAAGAGGCGAGGCGTGGGAAGGACAGCGCCTGCCTGCGCGGGGCTCCCGTGCATGAGGGAGAGCCCCGCGGGCACCAGCAACAAGAGGACAGGTTTCCCCCACCGCCTGCAGTGAAGTCAGGAGGTGCTGAGAAGAGTCCTCCCCCCGCCAAGAGCCGGTGAGTTGAGACGGCTGTGGGGGGAGGTTATTTACTTTGTTAGTGCCGACCGCGGCACCGTAAGTGCAGTAGTGCTGAGTGGTCCCGCCAGGGAGCGGGCCACTCCAACGATGGGGCCTAATTGTTTCCAGAGCCTGTGTGTGGCTCCAACGACGGGGCATAATTGTTTCCAGAGCCTGTGTGTGGCTCCAACGTTTGGGGGCATGTTTATTGCCAGAGCCTGTGCGTGGCTCAATCGATGGCCATAATTATCTTAGGCCGGCCCAGAGGGGCCCATGCTTTTCTTTGAGTATTTCAGGAGCCAGTGCGCTCCTTGGGGGCATGATTATCCACAGAGCCCCGTGTGGCTCCAATGCTCTGCATATTTGCTCTAAAGACACAGTGGTGCCAGGCCTTATCTGATTCACAGCTGCGCAGCACTTAGTGCCAGCTGCAGCGTTTAGGTTTGCGCAGTGGCGCAATTGGATTCCGCTGCTAGGCAGTGCGCCCTGACTTTGGACAAAGGGCGTTTGAGCCCCTGAGAGGCCAAGTTGGCCTGGGGACCGTTTTTCTGTGTTGTGCCCTCACCTAGGGTACATGGTTATTTCTACATGTGTACTTTTGCGTAATGTGCATTGCCTTTATGCTTATTCCTATGTATAAATGTGTCTCTGTTTAGGAGATTGTTTTCCTAGTATAGGTTATGCTAGTGAGTTCATGGTTCCCTGCGTGATATATGCCTAAGGTAGTTAGAATTGCGTAGGGTGTACTTACCTTTTACCAGTGGTTACTGGTTGTGTTCTACAATGATTATTTGGTGCTACAATTATTCTATGTTTTAAAAGTGCTATTTCTACAAAGTGCTAGTTCTACCAAGGGCTTATTTCTGACAGTGGTCCATGTGGCCCTGTCCTGTGTAAATAGTCCCCTGTAAATTCTACCCAGTGCCAGTTGGCACAGTGTAAATTGTGTGAATATTATCTAATGTGTTTTGGTATAATACAAAGGCTATTTTTATATATCACCTTGTGTGGAGTTTCTTTTGTGGTGAGCCTTGGGTGTTGTTGCTGTGTGCGCGCGCAAACGCTTTACACATTGACTCCGAGATAAGCCTGACTGCTTGTGCCAAGCTACCAAGGGGGTGAGCAGGAGAATCTTTGGTGTATACCTCCCCAACCTTGACTTAGAGTGGTGGTCTCTGCCTGGCTTCGGCGCAAGCCTTAGCCAACCAGAAATCCCATTTCTAACAGGGGTCGTGCCAGGGCTGGTGTTTCAGGGTTTAGGGCAGTGCAGTGGTGTTCGGGCAGTGTAGGGGGTCGTGCTGGGGTGGTGTTTCAGGGTTTAGGGCAGTGCAGTGGTGTTCGGACAGTGTAGGGGGCCGTGCTGGGGCTGGTGTTTCAGGGTTTAGGGCAGTGCAGTGGTGTTTGGGCAGTGTAGGGGATCTTGCTGGAGGTAGTGTTTCAGGGTTTAGGGCAGTGCAGTGGTGTTCGGGCAGTGTAGGGGGTCATACTGGGGGTGGCGTTTCACGGTTTAGAGCAGGGCATTGGTGTTTGGGCAGTGTAGGGGTCTTGCTCAGGGTGGTGTTTCAGGGTTTAGGGCAGTGCAGTGGTGTTCGGGCAGTGTAGGGGGTCGTGCTGGGGTTAGTGTTTCAGGGTTTTGGGCAGTGGTGTTCGGGCAGTGTAGGGGTCTTGCTGGGGCTGGTCTTTCAGGGTTTAGGGCAGTGTAGTGGTGTTCGGGCTGTGTAGGGGGTTAAGCCTGGGGGTTGTGTTTCAGGGTTTAGGGCAGTGCAGTGGTGTTCGGGCAGTGTAGGGGGTCGTGCAAGGGGTGGTGTTTCAGGCTTTAGGCGAGTGCAGTGGTGTTTGGGCAGTGTAGGGTATCGAGCGGGGGGTTGGTGTTTCAGGGTTTAGGGCAGTGCAGTGGTGTTCGGGCAGTGCAGGCAGTCGTGCAGGGGTGGTGTTTCAGGATTTAGGGCAGTGCAGTGGTGTTCGGGCAGTGTAGGGGGTTGTGCTGGGGCTGGTGTTTCAGGGTTTAGGTCAGTAAAGTGGTGTTCGGGCAGTGTAGGGGGTCGTGCTGGGGCTGGTGTTGCAGGGTTTAGGGCAGTGCAGTGGTGTTCGGTAGGGGTGGGCGGAATTTGCGAAAGCGACTTTCGCAAATTATCGGGAAAATGTTTAAAATCTCCGCAAACACGCGGAAATATCACGAAGTTGCTGAAGTTTTTTTCCCGCCCGTTCGCGGTATTTTCTGCGTGTTCGCGGCTCGCCAACTTACCCATGCGGTTGCTTGTGGGCGTGGCCATCTTGTTTTCACTCTTCTCGCGGTGCATGATCGCGAGAAGAAAGACGTGATCGCGCGACGCATGACGTTACTGCGGGCGCGAGTTGTCGCGAGACAGCGCAAATGGCTACCAACAATCCAACATCTCGTGGAGAACGCGACCGGATCGGGAAAACTTGTCGGGGAACGCGGGGATTCAGGTAAGGCGATCGCGCACGCGAGAGAATGTATTATTTTACAGCGCGAGCAAGAACCAAATTATCGCCAAGCTGCGGAATGCGGAAATTTTGACATTTTCGCGCTCTCCACGGAATGCGAAAATGTCAAATTATTGCACTTTCCGCGAGCGGAACGGAAATTTAGCCCAGGCCTAGTGTTCGGGTACTGTAGCGGGTCATGGTGGGCTGGTGTTTCAGGGTTTAGGGCAGTGCAGCGGTGTTCGGGCAGTGTAAGGGGTTGTGCTGGGGCTGGTGTTTCAGGGTTTAGGGCAGAGCATTGGTGTTCGGGCAGTGTACGGGGTCGTGCTGGGGCTGGTGTTTCAGGCTTTAGGGCAGTGCAGTGGTGTTCGGGCACTGTAGGGGGTCATGGTGGGATATTGTTTTAGGGTTTAGGGCAGTGCAGCGGTGTTCGGGCAGTGTAGAGGGTCGTGCTGGGTCTGGTGTTTCAGGGTTTAGGGCAGAGCAGTGGTGTTTGTGCAGAGTAGGGGGTCATGCTGGCGCTGGTGTTACAGGGTTTAGGGCAGTGCAGTGGTGTTCGGGCAGTGTAGGGGGTCTTGCTGGGGCAGGTGTTTCAGGGTTTAGGGCAGTGGTGTTCGGGCAGTGTAGGGGGTCTTGCTGGGGCAGGTGTTTCAGGGTTTAGGGCAGTGGTGTTCGGGCAGTGTAGGGAGTTGTGTTGGGGGTGGTGTTTCAGGTTTAGGGCAGTGCAGTGGTGTTCGGGCAGTGTAGAGTGTGGTGCTGGGGCTGGTGTTTCAGGGTTTTGGGCAGTGCAGTGATGTTTGGGCAGTGTAGGGGGTGGTGCTGGGGCTGGTGTTTCAGGGTTTAGGGTAGTGCAGTGGTGTTTGGGCAGGGTAGGGGGTCGTGCAGGGGGTGGTGTTTCAGGGTTTAGGGAAGTGCAGTGGTGTTCGGGCAGTGTAGGGGGTCGTGCAGGGGGTGGTGTTTCAGGGTTTAGGGCTGTGCAGTGGTGTGTGGGCAGTGTAGGGGGTTGTGCTGGGGCTGGTGTTTCTTGATTTAGGGCAGTGAAGTTGTGTTCAGACAGTGTAGGGTGTCATGTAGGTGAGTGGTGGTTCAGGGTTTAGGGCAGTGCAGTGGTGTTCGGGCATTGTAGGGGGTCATGCAGGTTGTGGTGTTTCAGGGATTAGGGCAGTGCAGTGGTGTATGGGCATTGTAGGGGGTCATGCAGGTGGTGGTGTTTCAGGGTTTAGGGAACTGCAGTGGTGTTCGGGCAGTGTAGGGGGTCTTGCTGGGGGTGGTGTTTGAGGGTTTAGGGCAGTGCAATGGTGTTTGGGCAGTGTAGGGGGTGGTGCTGGGGCTGGTGTTTCAGGGTTTTGGGCAGTGCAGTGGTGTTCGAGCAGAGTAGGGGATCGTGCTGGGGCTGGTGTTTCAGGGTTTAGGTCAGTGCAGTGGTGTTCGAGCAGTGTAGGGGTGGTGCTGGGGCTAGTGTTTCAGGGTTTTGGGCAGTGCAGTGTTGTTCGGTCAGTGTAGGGGGTCTTGCTGGGTTTGGTGTTTCAGGGTTTAGGGCAGTGCAGGGCTGTTCGGGCAGTGAAGGGGGTCGTGCTGGGGCTGGTGTTGTAGGGTTTAGGGCACTGCACTGGTGTTCGGACAGTTTAGGGGGTCGTGCTGAGGTGGTGTTTCAGGGTTTAGGGCAGTGCAGTGGTGTTCGCACAGAGTAGGGTGTCGTGCTGGGGCTGGTGTTTCAGGGTTTAGGGCAGAGCAGTGGTGTTCGGGCAGTATGGGGGGTCGCGCTGGGGCTGGTGTTTCAGGGTTTAGGGCAGAGCAGTGGTGTTTGGGCAGAGTAGGGGGTCGCACTGGGGCTGGTGTTTAGGGATCACGGCAGTGCAGTGGTGTTCGGGCAGTGTAGGGGGTCATGCTGGGGATGGCGTTTCAGGTTTTAGTGCAGTGTAGGGGTGTTTGGGCAGTGTAGGGTGTTGTGCTGGTGCTGGTGTTTCAGGGTTGAGGGCAGAGCAGTGGTGTTCGGGCAGTGTAGGGGGTCATGCTGGGGCTGGTGTTTCAGGGTGTAGGTCAGAGCAGTGTTCGGGCAGTGTATGGGGTCATGCTGGGGCTGGTGTTTCAGGGTTTAGGGCAGAGCAATGGTGTTCATGCAAAGTAGGGGGTCATGCTGGGGATGGTGTTTCAGGGTTTAGGACAGTGCAGTTTTGTTCGGGCAGTGTGGGGGGTGGTGCTGGGGCTGGGGTTCCAGGGAATAGGGCAGTGCAGTGGTGTTCGGGTAGTGCATGGGGTCCTGCAGGGGGTGGTGTTTCAGGGTTCATGGCAGTGCAGTGGTGTTCCGGCAGTTTAGGGGGTCGTGCTGGGGCCTTTTGTTTCAGGGTTTAGGGCAGTGTTGTAAGGGCAGTGTAGGAGGTAGTGCTGGGTCTGGGGATTCAGGGTTTAGGACAGAGAAGTGGTGTTCGGGCAGTCTAGGGGGTCGTGCTGGGGTTGGTGTTTCAGGGTTTAGGGCAGAGCAGTGGTGTTTAGGCAGTGTAGGGGGTCGTGCTGGGGTGGTGTTTAGGGATTAGGACAGTGGTGCAGTGGAGTTCAGGCAGTGTAGGAGGTCGAGCAGGGGGGTTGTGTTTCAGGGTTTAGGGCAGTGCAGTGGTGTTCGGGCAGTGTCGGGGGTCGTGCTGGGGCTGGTGATTCAGGGTTTAGGGCAACCGAAGTGGTGTTCTGGCAGTGTAGGGGGTCATGCTGGGGGTGGTTTTTCAGGGTTTAGGCAGAGCAGTGGTGTTCAGGCAGTGTAGGGGGTCATGTGGGGTGGTGTATAGGGTTTAGGGCAGTGCAGTGGTGTTCGGGCAGTGTCGGGGGTCGTGCTGGGGCTGGTGATTCAGGGTTTAGGGCAACCGAAGTGGTGTTCTGGCAGTGTGGGGGGTCATGCTGGGGGTGGTTTTTCAGGGTTTAGGGCAGAGCAGTGGTGTTCAGGCAGTGTAGGGGGTCGTACTGGGGCTGGTGTTTAGGGATCACGGCAGTGGTGTTCGGGCAGTGTAGGGGGTCGTGCTGGGGATGGCATTTCAGGTTTTAGTGCAGTGTAGGGGTGTTTGGGCAGTGTAGGGTGTTGTGCTGGTGCTTGGGCTGGTGTTTCAGGGTTTAGGGCAGAGCAGTGGTGTTCAGGCAGTGTAGGAGGTCGAGCAGGGGGTTTGTGTTTCAGGGTTTTGGGCAGTGCAGTGGTGTTCGGGCAGTGTAGGGTATCGAGCAGGGGGGTGGTGTTTCAGGGTTTAGGCCAGTGCAGTGGTGTTCGGGCAGTGTAGGGTATCGAGCAGGGGGGTGGTGTTTCAGGGTTTAGGCCAGTGCAGTGGTTTTCGGGTAGTGTAGGGTGTCTTTCACTGGAGAGGGTGTTTCAGGGTTTAGGGCAGTGCTGTGCTGTTCGGGTAGTGTAGAGTGTCGTGCTGGGGCTGGTTTTTCAGGGTTTAAGGCAGTGCAGTGGTGTTCGGGCAGTGTAGAGTTTTGTGCTGGGGTGGTGTTTCAGGGTTTAGGGCAGTGCAATGGTGTTCAGACAGTGAAGGGTGTCGTGCTGGAGCTGGTGATTCAGGGTTTAGGGCAGAGGAGGGGTGTTCAGGCAGTGTAGGGGATCGAGCAGGGGGTGGTGTTTCAGGGTTTAGGGCAGTGCAGTGGTGTTCGGTCAGTGTAGGGGTTGGGCAGGGGGTGGTGTTTCAGTGTTTAGGGAAGTGCAATGGTGTTCGGGCAGTGTAGGGGGTAATACAGGGGGTGGTGTTTCAGTGTTTAGGGCAGTGCAGGGGTTTTTGGGGAGTGTAGGGGTTGTGCTGGCACTGGTGTTTCAGGGTTTAGGGCAGTGCAGTGGTGTTCGGGCAGTGTAGGAGGTTGTGATGGGGCTGGTGATTGAGGGTTTAGGGCTGAGCAGTGGTGTTTGGGCTGTGTAGGGGGTGGTTCTGGGGCTGGTCTTTCAGAGTTTTGGGCAGTGCAGTGGTGTTCAGCCAGCATAGGGTGTCTTGCTGGAGATGGGGTTTCAGGGTTTAGGGCAAAGCAGTGCTGTTCGGGTAGAGTAGGGGGTTGTTCTGGGGCTGGTTTTTCAGGGTTTAGGGCAGTGCAGTGGTGTTCGGGCAGTGTAGGGGGTCGTGCTGGGGATGGCGTTTCAGGTTTTAGTGCAGTGTAGGGGTGTTTGGGCAGTGTAGGGTGTTGTGCTGGTGCTTGGGCTGGTGTTTCAGGGTTTAGGGCAGAGCAGTGGTGTTCAGGCAGAGTAGGAGGTCGAGCAGGGGGTTTGTGTTTCAGGGTTTTGGGCAGTGCAGTGTTGTTCGGGCAGTGTATGGGGTCGAGCAGGGGGTGGTGTTTCTGGCTTTAGGCAAGTGCAGTGGTGTTCGGGCAGTGTAGGGTATCGAGCAGGGGGGTGGTGTTTCAGGGTTTAGGCCAGTGCAGTGGTTTTCGGGTAGTGTAGGGTGTCTTTCACTGGAGAGGGTGTTTCAGGGTTTAGGGCAGTGCTGTGCTGTTCGGGTAGTGTAGAGTGTCGTGCTGGGGCTGGTTTTTTAGGGTTTAGGGCAGTGCAGTGGTGTTCGGGCAGTGTAGAGTTTCGTGCTGGGGTGGTGTTTCAGGGTTTAGGGCAGTGCAATGGTGTTCAGACAGTGTAGGGTGTCGTGCTGGAGCTGGTGATTCAGGATTTAGGGCAGAGGAGGGGTGTTCAGGCAGTGTAGGGGATCGAGCAGGGGGTGGTGTTTCAGGGTTTAGGGCAGTGCAGTGGTGTTCGGTCAGTGTAGGGGTTGGGCAGGGGGTGGTGTTTCAGTGTTTAGGGAAGTGCAATGGTGTTCGGGCAGTGTAGGGGGTAATACAGGGGGTGGTGTTTCAGTGTTTAGGGCAGTGCAGGGGTTTTTGGGGAGTGTAGGGGTTGTGCTGGCGCTGGTGTTTCAGGGTTTAGGGCAGTGCAGTGGTGTTCGGGCAGTGTAGGAGGTTGTGATGGGGCTGGTGATTGAGGGTTTAGGGCTGAGCAGTGGTGTTTGGGCTGTGTAGGGGGTGGTTCTGGGGCTGGTCTTTCAGAGTTTTGGACAGTGCAGTGGTGTTCAGCCAGCATAGGGTGTCTTGCTGGAGATGGGGTTTCAGGGTTTAGGGCAAAGCAGTGCTGTTCGGGTAGAGTAGGGGGTTGTTCTGGGGCTGGTTTTTCAGGGTTTAGGGCAGTGCAGTGGTGTTCGGGCAGTGTAGGGTGTCGTGCTGGGGTGGTGTTTCATGGTTTAGGGCAGCGCAGTGGTGTTCGGACAGTGTAATTTGTCGTGCTTGGGCTGGTGTTTCAGGGTTTAGGGCAGAGCAGTGGTGTTCGGGCAGTGTAGGGGGTCGTGCAGAGGATGGTGTTTCAGGGTTTAGGGCAGTGCAGTGGTGTTCGGGCAGTGTAGGGGTTGGGCAGGGGGTGGTGTTTCAGTGTTTAGGGAAGTGCAATGGTGTTCGGGCAGTGTAGGGGGTAATACAGGGGGTGGTGTTTCAGTGTTTAGGGCAGTGCAGGGGTTTTTGGGGAGTGTAGGGGTTGTGCTGGCGCTGGTGTTTCAGGGTTTAGGGCAAATGCAGTGGTGTTCGGGCAGTGTAGGAGGTTGTGATGGGGCTGGTGATTGAGGGTTTAGGGCTGAGCAGTGGTGTTTGGGCTGTGTAGGGGGTGGTTCTGGGGCTGGTCTTTCAGAGTTTTGGGCAGTGCAGTGGTGTTCAGCCAGCGTAGGGTGTCTTGCTGGAGATGAGGTTTCAGGGTTTAGGGCAAAGCAGTGCTGTTCGGGTAGAGTAGGGGGTTGTGCTGGGGCTGGTTTTTCAGGGTTTAGGGCAGTGCAGTGGTGTTCGGGCAGTGTAGGGTGTCGTGCTGGGGTGGTGTTTCATGGTTTAGGGCAGCACAGTGGTGTTCGGACAGTGTAATTTGTCGTGCTTGGGCTGGTGTTTCAGGGTTTAGGGCAGAGCAGTGGTGTTCGGGCAGTGTAGGGGGTCGTGCAGGGGATGGTGTTTCAGGGTTTAGGGCAGATCAGTGGTGTTTGGGCAGAATAGGGGGTAGTTCTGGGGCTGGTGTTTAGCGATTAGGGCAGTGCAGTGGTGTTCAGGCAGTGTAGGGGGTCATGCTGGGGCTGGTGTTTCAGGGTTTAGGGCAGTGCAGTGGTGTTCGTGCAGTGTAGGGCGTCGTGCTTGGGCTGCTGTTTCAGGGTTTAGGGATGTGCAGTTGTGTTCGGGCAGTGAAGGGGGTGGTGTGGGGGTGGTGTTTCAGGGTTTGGGGCAGTGCAGTGGTGTTTGGGCATTGTAGGGGGTCGTGCTGGGGCTGGTGTTCCAGGGTTTAGGGCAGTGCAGCGGTGTTCTGGCAGTGTAGGGGGTCATGCTGGGGCTGCTGTTTCAGGGTTTAGGGCAGTGTAGGGGTCGTGCTGGGGCTGCTGTTTCAGGGTTTAGGGCAGTGCAGTGGTGTTTGTGCAGAGTAGGAGTTTGTGCTAGGGCTGGTGTTTCAGGGCTTAGGGCAGTGCAGTTGTGTTCGGGCAGTGTAGGTGTTCGTCCAGGGGGTGGTGTTTCAGGCTTTAGGCGAGTGCAATGGTTTTTGGGCAGTGTAGGGGGTCGAGCGTGGGGGTGGTGTTTATGGGTTTGTGGAAGTGCAGTGGTGTTCGGGCAGTGTAGGGGGTAGTGCGGGGGCTGGTGTTTCAGGGTTTAGGGCAGTGGTGTTCGGGCAGTGTAGGGGGTCGTGCTGTGGCTGGTGTTTCAGGGTTTTGGGAAGTGCAGTGTTGTTCGGGCAGTGTAAGGGGTCATGCTGGGGCTGGTGTTTCACTGTTTTGGGCAGTGCAGTGGTTTTCGAGCAGTGTAGGGGGTGGTGCTGGTGCTGGTGTTTCAGGGTTTAGGGCAGTGGTGTTCGGGCAGTGTAGGGGGTCGTGCTGTGGCTGGTGTTTCAGGGTTTTGGGTAGTGCAGTGGTGTTCAGGCATTGTAGGGGTTCTTGCTGGGGCTGGTGTTTCAGGGTATTGGGCAGTGCAGTGCTGTTCGGGCAGTGTAGAGGGTCATGGTGGGGATGGTGTTTCAGGGTGTAGGGCAGTGCAGTGGTGTTCAGGAAGTGTAGGGGGTCGTGCTGGGGTTTTGTTTCAGGGTTTAGGGCAGTGCAGAGGTGTTTGGATAGTGTAGGGTGTTATGCCAGGGATAGTGTTTCAGGGTTTAGGGCAGATCAGTGGTGTTTGGGCAGAGTAGGATGTCGTGCTGGAGATGGTGTTTCAGGGTTTAGGGCAGTGCAGTGTTGTTCGGGCAGTATAGGGGGTGGTGCTGGGGCTGGTATTTCAGGGAATAGGGCAGTGCAGTGGTGTTCGGGCAGTGCATGGGTGTAGGAAGGTGGAATCTGACTATATGGTTGCCCCCACTTTTTTCCTGGTGTTTGAATGGTTTTTGACTAGTCTGGCTGGGATCCTGCTATCCAGGACCCCAGCCTACCTGCTTACTCCCTTAAATGATTGGTGTGCATATTAGATGCACTAGTGATTGGATACTGTGGTACCTTATGAGCCCCTAGTACCTTAGGTACCTAGGGCATTGGTACTTCGCAGGCTTACCAGAGGCTGCAGTATGTATTATGCCACCCCTGGGAAGCACTCACAATCTGACACCACAGGCCTGCTACTGCAGCCTGTGTGAGGTAGTGTTATTTTATTTATTTATTTTATTAATTGATTTTGTTGAGCGCGAACAGCTACCCCTGAGGGTTTCCCGGCGCTAAGAGACAGATTGATGACATCAGACAGAAAGATTTAGAGATCGAAGAGCCAGGTCTTCACCGCTCTGCGAAATCGCATGTGACAGTTTTCCATCCGTAGGGCCAGTGGAAATAAATTCCACATTCTGGGTCCCAAGTTCGCAAAGCTACTACCGCCCATTCTGGTAAGTTTGAACTTCGGTACCTTAAAAAGATGATGAGATGAAGAACGGAGAGCCCGAGTAGGGAGATAGGGGCTGACAAGGGCCTGAAGGTAGAGGGGTGCTGATCGGATTTTGATCTTATGCATAAAGCTCAGAGCTTTAAATTTTATCCGGTTCTCCACACGAAGCCAATGCAGCTCTCTCAGGCGTTCTGTAATGTGGTCACGTTTATGACAGCCACAGAGAAGCCGAGCTGCAGCATTTTGAACCAGCTGAAGGCGCCGTGTGACGGCCTTTGAGGACCCCAGATAGAGCACGTTGCCGTAATCCAATCTGGAGGTCACCAAGGCATTCACAACAGATCTCTGGGTGTTTTTGGGGAGCATCCAGAGGATTTTCCGCAGCCATCGTAGAATGGTGAAACAGGTGGCTGTGACTCTGTTGACCTGATCTTTCATGGATAGTCCCCTGTCAATAATTACACCCAGGTTGCGCACTTGTTCAGATAGAGTTGGAAGGGGACCCATGGTGGTGGGCCAGTGACTCAGATTCCAGAGATCAGGTTTGTTGCCAAAAATCAGGACCTCCGTCTTTCCGCCATTTAACTTAAGTAAGTTGTTACTCATCCATTTAGATATTTTGCTGAGTCCGGTTTGCAACGGGGAGGGAGTTGTGGGATGAATTTGAGACAGTGAGAAAACAATTTGTGAGTCATCGGCATAAGAATAGAGATTTAATCCAGAACTTTGTGCAACATAAGCCAAAGGTGTAACATATAAATTAAAAAGAAGAGGGCTAAGAATAGACCCTTGGGGTACCCCATGGGGGGAGGGGTAACTCTTAGAGGACGATGACTTGGAGAAAATTTGAAAAGTGCGGTCAGACAGGAAGGATGCGAGCCAGTCCAGTGCTTTGTTTTCAATGCCAATGGCTGCGAGGGAATTGAGAAGGATACTGTGTAACACAGTATCAAAAGCTGTGCTGAGATCGAGTAAAATCAACGCAACTGTTTCTCCTCGATCCAAAAGCAGACTCAGGTTGTCCGTGACGCCCAATAGGGTCGTCTCTGTAGAGAAACCGGGACGAAAACCCGATTGGGAAGGATGTAACAAGTTATTGTCAGTTACAAATTTTGAAAGATGGGCATGGATGTGACGTTCTAAGATTTTTGAAAATACCGGTAGTAAAGAAATGGGACGGTAATTGGCGGATATTTTGGGATCGGCTAGTGGCTTCTTCAAAAGCGGGGTGACCATGGCAGGTTTCCAACAGCTAGGAACGATAGCAGTATCCAGTGAGTTATTGAGCATTTTGCAGATGGTGGCGAAATGCGAAGAGTTCAGGGAGCGTAAAATCGGGGCGGGCAAAGGGTCCAACGGGGATCCTGACTTGATTTTACTCAAAGTTTCTGAAAGAGTTATCGGACAGAGATCAGGCCAAGCTAGCAGTAGAGGTGGAGGTGACCCAGAGGAGTTCATGGACACGTTAATGGTCTGAGGGAAAAAAGAGGGAACTTGGGTTTGGCTTTGAGCGAGAATGTCCTGATGTATATTTGTAATTTTAGAAGTAAAGTATTGGGCAAGCTCATCGCATTTCGTGTTGGACAATTGGGGAGGTGTTGCCGTGGTCTGTGAACCAGTGAGCTCTTTTACCACGTTAAATAGGGTTTTTGATTTATTTATTGCTTTGTTTATGGATTTGTTAACTGTGGATAGCTCTGGTTGTAGCACACACCTTATGATAGCATTTCAGCTCAGTTTTATAAGCAGTACCCGATGTAAGTGAGTAGTCTTTCCTCCATAAGCGTTCTAATTTCTTGCACTTTGATTTGTGCAGACGGAGCGTCTCATTATACCAAGGCGCGGGGGCTTTGTGAATAATACCTTTCTTGTGGGTAGTGGGAAGACAGGTATTAAGCCAGTCATTAGCAGCACTGGCTAACCCATCCATATCATTGGACGCAAATATATTTTCAGGCTTAAGATCAGATAGAGTTTTATTAAAAGCAACAGGGTCGAATTTTTTCCAATCTCTTTTCTGTGAGTAAGGATCAGGTTTGTAAGTGGGTGTGTTCACATAGTTTGTGACAGTAAATTTGATTAGGAAATGATCAGACCAGATGATTGGCACCGCCACGGAACACTTTACATGGATACTGTTAGAGAAAATTGGGTCTAAGAGGTGACCGCCTATATGAGTAGAGCCCTTGTTGGATAGGCTGAGGTTCATGGAAGCAAGGTCTGCAATAAGATTGCAGGCCAAGTTGTCATTTTGATCGTCCAGATGAACGTTCAGATCGCCAATGACGAAGAAGTTGCTAGATGTAGATAAGGCCGAAGCTATGAATTCAGAGAGCTGTAACTGCCAGGCGTTGCCAAGACCTGGAGGGCGAAACACTAGTAGACCTGAAAGAGTGATTTTGGGTTGGAGAGCCAGCTTAAAAAACGCTGCCTCACAGCCGTATAACAGGACAGGATCTAGATGGCATTTGTAGGTATTTTGAAAGATTATTGCTATACCGCCACCAATTTTCTTGGGGCGATCATGTCTAACAATCGCATATTGAGCAGGAAGAGCTTCTGCAATATCAGGTCCGGAACTATCACGGAGCCACGTCTCTGTAATGAAGAGTGCGTCAGGAGATTCATCCGTGAGGAGATCTAAGATCTCACGTTTGTGTTTGGGTAGGGAGCGGCAGTTCAAGCTAAGGAGGATGTAGCTTGAAGGAGAGTGGATTACTGCTCGAGGAGATAAACTACGACAACGTTGTGGGATCTCCAGATGGAAGGAGCAGTGGGGGCAACATAGTGGGAATTGATCTAACATATTAAAAGTAACTGTTGGATGGTTCAATTTAGGATTAAGAGCGAGAATCTGATCAGCGTCATAGCACAAACGCGGGCATGCTGTTTGATCAGGCGGACGGGCGCAGACGGGCTTGCCTTAGGCGCGCCTTCGGCGCGCTGACGGCGCGCCCGCTGCGCCCGTCCGCTGCGCGTACGGGGAAAGCACATTTTTATAGGATGGAAAGTAAGGGGGGTGTGTGGCCTGTTGGAGGGGGGCGTGGCCAGCAGCCTCTGGAGAATGGCGGCGTTGATGTTGTGGCACCGCTGCAGCTCTACGATCAGTTGCGCGGGAAATGCCAGGAGCTCATGTGCAAATGCCCAGGAAGGGAAGGTGAGTGAATAAGATAACAATCAGTTTCACACTTTAAAATACAAGTTTCGCAATCTCCCGGCTTCCGCCTCAGGAGTTCTATCTGTTAGCACTCCTCACTGAGGTATAGGTTCCTATATCTCACCAGACACACACATATAAACCTATCAGTCACCCCTATGGTAGGCCCTATCACTCCCAAGGGCAGGGTGCGTGGTTTACTATGTGAGGGGGTGCTTCTGCCTGAGCAGGACCCCTCTGCAGCTGGCAGAGTCCATTCTCTGCTACTGTTTGTGGATGCGGTTAAACCATATACTCTTAAGTGCATTATAACCTCGCAGTAAATGCTAACTTTGGAATGGCTGCATCAAAACATGTTGTGTTTGGTGTCAAACAACATGGAATCCTACCCCCACACCAGTAACTGGTGTGGGAGTAGGATCCCACCCTTCTAGAGGGGACGACATGTACACACTGTACTACACGGTAGAAATCATCTAGAGCCCTGGCATCACAAAATGGATGCCACCAGCACAGACACCGGGCTGCCCTCCTGCTGCTGACGAAACTCGCAGTGGAGGGAGCTCAACAAAGGGTTTCCTGTCACAGGGAGGTGTCACCACCTCCCAGACAGGATTTAGTGTATTGTAGCTGGGTGGGTGCACTCTTACAGTGCTTTGAAGTCCTACACTGGGGGAGCAGTAGGCTCCTCTGTGCATATGCCAGCTCAAACCGGTTCAGGGGCTACCTGCCCCTGCTCTGGCGCGAAACTGGACAAAGGGAAGTGGGTGTAACCACCCACTACTCTGACCCTCCTAGAGGAGTGGTCATAGAGCTAGTCCCTCCCATCTTTTCACTATAAGATACCACACATTGCCAATGCAATTTAGATTACACCTGGATGACGCTCTACGAAGAAGAATCCTGGCCCTTCAACTTTCTACTATCTCTAGAAGACCGAAGGATCTCCCTTGGAGTCAAGGAGTGACTCCCCTGCTTGGCAGGCACCAAAACTACTGAACTATTGTTGCAAACTTTACCGCTCCCGCCGGAGCCCGAAGTCCCTGCATCCCCTGAAGCAGATTTCCTGACCTCTCGATGGCCATTTTGAGTCCCCAGCGAAGCTGTGTCATCTGGACCCCACGAGTGACGAGGAACGGCAATACCAGGGAACAGTGCACTGATTTCAAGTGCAAGCCCTAAACTACGTCCAACGAAGTTGTGCTTTGGACCACTTATTGTCCAAGTCCCAAGCAGGTCTAGTACCGAAGATCAGTGGCCTACCTTGTCCTGAGTGACCGTGGGCTGTTGGTGAACTTTTCCTGCAAAGGTGTCTTCGCGGTTGCTTGCCCGTTGGCTAGTGGCTCTCCAGAAGACTTGCACATCACCTTCAAGGGCTCGACTGGTTGCTCTGGGCCTGCCCTCACTTACCCTCGCTGGGTAAGTCCATCAGACCTTGCTGGTCTGCTCCATCAACAATCTTTCATTCACACAAGACTTGCAGTTGCCAAGGCTTGTCAGCTCCAAACTGAGTGCCGACACCGTCAACACCTGCAGACTTTGTGGGACTCTCCGAATCCAGCTGCTGGTCTTCCTCGATCCCTCCTGGTCCTCGTGAGCGAAGAGACAAAACGACATCAGCAACCTGAAGAGACGCGACAGCTGTGGTCATCCATCTTGCTGGCCACCGGTCACTGGCAAGTGACTTTGAACTCTGTCCCCTCAATTTCAACTTCTGCAACTCCAATCCATCCTCGGATTCCAGCGGACACTTCTCTCGACGACACAAGCAGCAAGTCTTCAGCGATCTCCATTGAAAACAGCATCGCGACCCGACACCAAAGGACACGTATGCACCCGGCTTCCCTGGGTGAGGTAACTCTTGCATTACGGTGCCCAAGTGTGCATTGGCTCTTGAAGTACTTACCCTGTAAGTTGTTTGCTTGGTGTCCACTCCGAAGTGCCCTAGAACTGTAAAATACAAACAGCGACATTTGCCATTGAAACGCATTGAAAATCCGCATGTGTGTTTAGACACTGCACGCGTCTCCTGTGGGCTGATTACTTACCTGCTAACACTGCAGAAGTGAAGCCCCAGCGATTCCCAAGGCCCTAGGCCTCTTACTTTTGCAAGTCGAGTTTGTTAACCCATTATTTTAGTATATGGTCTGGTACGCCCCTAGGGCTACAGCCATATTTGTGCTTAATTTATTGAGAACTGTTGATCTTTTGAATGTTTACCTGGCTCTAATCTCATAAAGAGATTAGTAGAGTATATTTAGAAATAAATACATATATATTTGATATGATGGAGAAAATCACGTTGCGAGTGGTGTTTTCAATTGGGAGTGCTTTCGATTGGAATGTATAGCGGCCGACTCCAGGTCGCGAAAACACCCCATCGCCGACTGAGCGAGTCCGCAGCACTGCGAATTAAGGTGCCTAGGAGCAACGTGACCTGTTGGTGGACTACGAACAACAGAGTCGCTACACGGCACAGAAGGCAGACCCAACCGGGTAAGAGATACTTACAGGAGCGAGTTGGTGGGGTATTTTACAAACACTACAAGTACCACAATGCCTGAAAAGACACGCCCACTATGGAAGGCTTGAAAATCACGCTGCAAATGCGGTGTCACTGTTGCCCACCTGGTCTCCATGAAGCCTAGCCAGTGAACAAGGGAGAAGTTACCTGAAACGCGTATGGCCAAAGAGAGGCGCATCTGCTGAAACTGCCGCGTCAGTTACTCTGTAGCCTGCCAATAAATGATGGAGAAAATCACGTTGCGAGTGGTGTTTTCAATTGGGAGTGCTTTCGATTGGAATGTATAGCGGCCGACTCCAGGTCGCGAAAACACCCCATCGCCGACTGAGCGAGTCCGCAGCACTGCGAATTAAGGTGCCTAGGAGCAACGTGACCTGTTGGTGGACTACGAACAACAGAGTCGCTACACGGCACAGAAGGCAGACCCAACCGGGTAAGAGATACTTACAGGAGCGAGTTGGTGGGGTATTTTACAAACACTACAAGTACCACAATGCCTGAAAAGACACGCCCACTATGGAAGGCTTGAAAATCACGCTGCAAATGCGGTGTCACTGTTGCCCACCTGGTCTCCATGAAGCCTAGCCAGTGAACAAGGGAGAAGTTACCTGAAACGCGTATGGCCAAAGAGAGGCGCATCTGCTGAAACTGCCGCGTCAGTTACTCTGTAGCCTGCCAATAAATGATGGAGAAAATCACGTTGCGAGTGGTGTTTTCAATTGGGAGTGCTTTCGATTGGAATGTATAGCGGCCGACTCCAGGTCGCGAAAACACCCCATCGCCGACTGAGCGAGTCCGCAGCACTGCGAATTAAGGTGCCTAGGAGCAACGTGACCTGTTGGTGGACTACGAACAACAGAGTCGCTACACGGCACAGAAGGCAGACCCAACCGGGTAAGAGATACTTACAGGAGCGAGTTGGTGGGGTATTTTACAAACACTACAAGTACCACAATGCCTGAAAAGACACGCCCACTATGGAAGGCTTGAAAATCACGCTGCAAATGCGGTGTCACTGTTGCCCACCTGGTCTCCATGAAGCCTAGCCAGTGAACAAGGGAGAAGTTACCTGAAACGCGTATGGCCAAAGAGAGGCGCATCTGCTGAAACTGCCGCGTCAGTTACTCTGTAGCCTGCCAATAAATGATGGAGAAAATCACGTTGCGAGTGGTGTTTTCAATTGGGAGTGCTTTCGATTGGAATGTATAGCGGCCGACTCCAGGTCGCGAAAACACCCCATCGCCGACTGAGCGAGTCCGCAGCACTGCGAATTAAGGTGCCTAGGAGCAACGTGACCTGTTGGTGGACTACGAACAACAGAGTCGCTACACGGCACAGAAGGCAGACCCAACCGGGTAAGAGATACTTACAGGAGCGAGTTGGTGGGGTATTTTACAAACACTACAAGTACCACAATGCCTGAAAAGACACGCCCACTATGGAAGGCTTGAAAATCACGCTGCAAATGCGGTGTCACTGTTGCCCACCTGGTCTCCATGAAGCCTAGCCAGTGAACAAGGGAGAAGTTACCTGAAACGCGTATGGCCAAAGAGAGGCGCATCTGCTGAAACTGCCGCGTCAGTTACTCTGTAGCCTGCCAATAAATGATGGAGAAAATCACGTTGCGAGTGGTGTTTTCAATTGGGAGTGCTTTCGATTGGAATATATTTGATATATATAACTGTGTGGTGTCTTTTCATTTGGTAATTCAAGAGATTATAAGGTAAAACAAGCTGCTTTACATTCCTCAGAGACTTAGCCTGAAGGCTGCTCTCCACAGCTACCACTAGGATAGCTTTCTTTAAAAGGTTGTCTTTAAACCTATCTACCAAGAGTCGAATTGGACTGGTGCAAGGTGGCCACTATAACTAGTGACCAGCATATGCCAGGCCAACTTCTCACATTGGTGGGCAGCGTGTGGGATTCCAGCTTGCCATTGTTTTACCAGAAAATCTCTATTTGAATTACTAACTGTAAACCACTTAAGGTACTCAAGGTACATATAAAGTCAAGCTAGTATCAATAAGTTCTACTGAACTTAGAGCTGTTTGTGAAGGGACAAGCACACCCTTGCTACAGCTCAAGCTAGGTCCAGTAGGCCTCAACTAGTGTAGGTAGTACAACACTGCACAACACTAGTATGTCTTACCTTGGTGGAGCCAGTGGGTCCACCCCATCTCAGTACAAAGATATAGCCTACACTGAACTGAAGGCCTTATGCTTTGAAAGACAACTGAGGGTGGGCAGGAGTCCCTCATCACAACACCTGATAGATCTGTAAGTAGCAGATGACCTGAGACAAGCTCTAGGAGCAAGTGGGTCTGCATCAGGGGGTGGTTCAAACATAGCCTCTGGGTCTGATGATGAAAATCAAGATGACCTGGACTCTGTGGGTGAAGGGCCAGACCCAGAAGGGTCTGAAAAGAACAGAGGAATTCTCCCTAAGAGAACTGACAACGTGGGAGGAAGGCCTAGGTCCCTTTCAGGGGACTCTGACCATTCATACCACTCTGGAAGAGAATCTGTTCACCAGAGGAACTCCAACTTTCCCAGGGAGTCCTCCTCTGAAAGAAGGTTCAAGATGCTTCAGTATGAGGAAGCTAGGCTTGCCCTCAGAACCAAGCAATTGGCCTTAGATAGGGAAGCCTTCGAGCTCCAAAGAGCATCTAAGAAGGAGGGGTTAGATACCCCTGGTGGCAGCAACAGTGTCCCTAGAGGCAGAGATTACATGCCAGATCATAGGAACCTGTCCAAGGTTGTTCCTCCCTACCAGAGTGGGGATGATATCCACAAATGGGTAACTGCTATGGAGAGGGCCTGTAAAGTTCAACAGGTCCCCCAGAAACAGTGGGCAGCAATCTTGTGGCTCTCCTTTTCAGATAAAGGTAGAGACAAGCTCCTCACTGTTAGAGAAGAGGATGCTAATGATTATGAATCCCTGAAGAGTGCTTTAATAGATGGGTTTGGCTTAACCACTGAACAGTACAGGTTCAAGTTCAGAGACACCCAGAAAGCACAGACTCAGGATTGGGTGGACTTTGTAGATTGTGCTACCAAGGCCCTGGAGGGTTGGATAGTTGGCAGTAGAGTCACTGACTTTAAAGGATTGTATAATTTGATTATGAGAGAGCAGATCCTTAATAGTTGTCAAAACCAACTCTTACACCAGTACCTGGTGGACTCTGATCTGACCTCTCCCCAAGAATTTGGAAAGAAGGCAGACAAATGGGTCAGAACCAGGGTTAGGCCCAAGAACCAAGGTGGTGACCAGAAGAAAGATTCCACTAAGCCCAAAGAGAAAGGTGGGGATGATAAAACAGAAAAGTCCTCTGAAGGGCCCCAAAAACCCAGTTCTGGGGGTGGGTCCCAAAATCCTTCCTCTTCCAATAAGAAACCATATTGCCATGTGTGCAAACAACCTGGACACTGGAAAACTGACTCCAGCTGTCCAAAGAATGGCAATAAAGAAAATGTTCCTCCCTCTGCAGCTCCAACACCTCCTGTTACTACTAGTAGTAATCCCCCAGGTGGTGGGAGTGCGCCCAGAAAGTTAGTTGGGCTTTCTTGGGGAACTCAGGTGGACTCTGGCCTAACCAGGTCCCCTACACAAGCAACTCTAGTCTGTGATGGTGGCATGGGGTTTGCCAACTTTACCATGAGTCCCAATACCTTGGGCAGATACAGACAAGAGCCTATGATCAATGGTCAGAAGGCTGTGGCCTACAGGGACACAGGGGCTAGTGTCACCATGGTGACAAGGAGACTAGTGCCCCTATAACAGCTTTTACCTGAGTTTAGCTACCAGGTGACCAATATTGATGGAATTAGGACAGACCATCCCATGGCAGTAGTAAATCTCAGCTGGGGAGGGGTCACTGGCCCCAAGAGAGTGGCAGTGTCCCCAACCTTGCCTGTAGATTGTTTACTGGGGAATGATCTAGAGATCTCAGCCTGGGCTGAGGTAGACCACAATGCCCATTTAAGAATGTTAGGCATCCCTTAGAGAGTGGATGAGACCCTGAGGGCCTCACCTCCACCCCAGGAGAAATTAAGGGGAGTGAAGCCTGAAACTCTGGATCACTCCACACAAACAGAGAGCATAGGGGGTGAGGAACAGTCCTCCCCCCACCAGACTAAAGGAGAGGGTCAGCTTTCTAAGGGAACTGACCCTGCCCCTTGTGAAGTAACTGCCCCAGAAGTGGTCAGGCCTGTCCTGGCCACAACTCTGATGGCAGGGGATCCTTCCAAGGTGGCACCCAGTCTGAAGCAGGTACCCTGCCCCTCTCTACCCTGCCTCAGTCAGCCCAGGGCTGCAGAGGTCAGGGAGGTCAGTGGACCCTTAATGGGCCCCTGTCCAGAGGAACCCCCTCATCAGCAGATTAGGGACACCCAGCAGAGTAGTTCTAGCCAGGTGAATATTCCTCTACACCCTGAGGGATCCCCCTTACCCCTAGGTACAGGTACCCCCCAGATGGACTTTGTTGGGCACAGGGAAACCTGGGGCATAGTTTCCCCAAACATTCCAATGCCCTCCACTACTCCAACGAAAGGGACCCAACCCCCAGCTGTAGGCAGCCAGAGGTTGACCCTTAGGGCCAGATATGACACAGTCATGGACAGAAAGGCTTCCATGGTGACCAGTGTGCTGAGGAAGTTGAGACCACCCCAAATAGGGCCTCACTTCCAGACTCAGACACCCCACCAGTCTACTTCTGTACCAGAAAACAATACAGGTAATTTCCCTAGACTTTGGAGAAACTCCAAAACCCCTTGGGGTAGGATTTCCCAAGTGGACCATGAGACAGGGAGCAACCATGCTAGTGCAGGTTCTTCCTTATATGGTCACTCAGGAAATAAAGGCTTAACTGGGCAAGGTTAGCCTTATCTCCTTTCGTTTGGGGGGGGGGGGGTTGTAGGAAGGTGGAATCTGACTATATGGTTGCCCCCACTTTTTTCCTGGTGTTTGAATGGTTTTTGACTAGTCTGGCTGGGATCCTGCTATCCAGGACCCCAGCCTACCTGCTTACTCCCTTAAATTATTGGTGTGCATATTAGATGCACTAGTGATTGGATACTGTGGTACCTTATGAGCCCCTAGTATATGGTACCTTAGGTACCTAGGGCATTGGTACTTCGCAGGCCTACCAGGGGCTGCAGCATGTATTATGCCACCCCTGGGAAGCACTCACAATCTGACACCACAGGCCTGCTACTGCAGCCTGTGTGAGGTAGTGTTAGCACTCCTCACTGAGGTATAGGTTCCTATATCTCACCAGACACACACACATATAAACCTATCAGTCACCCCTATGGTAGGCCCTATCAATCCCAAGGGCAGGGTGCGTGGTTTACTATGTGAGGGGGTGCTTCTGCCTGAGCAGGACCCCTCTGCAGCTGGCAGAGTCCATTCTCTGCTACTGTTTGTGGATGCGGTTAAACCATATACTCTTAAGTGCATTATAACCTTGCGGTAAATGCTACCTTTGGAATGGCTGCATCAAAACATGTCGTGTTTGGTGTCAAACAACATGGAATCCTACCCCCACACCAGTAACTGGTGTGGGAGTAGGATCCCACCCTTCTAGAGGGGACGACATGTACACACTGTACTACACGGTAGAAATCATCTAGAGCCCTGGCATCACAAAATGGATGCCACCAGCACAGACACCGGGCTGCCCTCCTGCTGCTGACTGAAACTCGCAGTGGAGGGAGATCAACAAAGGGTTTCCTGTCACAGGGAGGTGTCACCACCTCCCAGACAGGATTTAGTGTATTGGAGCTGGGTGGGTGCACTCTTAGAGTGCTTTGAAGTCCTGCACTGGGGGAGCAGTAGGCTCCTCTGTGCATATGCCAGCTCAAACCGGTTCAGGGGCTACCTGCCCCTGCTCTGGCGTGAAACTGGACAAAGGGAAGTGGGTGTAACCACCCACTACACTGACCCTCCTAGAGGAGTGGTCATAGAGCTAGTCCCTCCCATCTTTTCACTATAAGATACCACACATTGCCAATGCAATTTAGATTACACCTGGACGACGCTCTATGAAGAAGAATCCTGGCCCTTCAACTTTCTACTATCTCTAGAAGACCGAAGGATCTCCCTTGGAGTCAAGGAGTGACTCCCCTGCTTGGCTGGCACCAAAACTACTGAACTACGGTTGCAAACTTTACCGCTCCCGCCGGAGCCCGAAGTCCCTGCGTCCCC